>NC_040091.1:21050791-21353821 GCF_003369695.1 Bos indicus x Bos taurus | reverse complement strand
AGATAGCATATTCAAAAGCAGAGACATTACTTTGCCAACAAAGGTTCGTCTAGTCAAGGCTATGGTTTTTCCTGTGGTCATGTATGGATGTGAGAGTTGGACTGTGAAGAAGGCTGAGCGCGGAAGAATTGATGCTTTTGAAGTGTGGTGTTGGAGAAGACTCTTGAGAGTCCCTTGGACTACAAGGAGATCCAACCAGTCCATTCTGAAGGAGATCAGCCCTGGGATTTCTTTGGAAGGAATGATGCTAAAGCTGAAACTCCAGTACTTTGGCCATCTCATGCGAAGAGTTGACTCATTGGAAAAGACTCTGATGCTGGGAGGGATTGGGGGCAGGAGTAGAAGGGGACACCAGAGGATGAGATGGCTGGATGGCATCACTGACTCAATGGACGTGAGTCTGAGTGAACTCCGGGAGTTGGTGATGGACAGGGTGGCCTGGCGTGCTGCGATTCATGGGGTCGAGAAGAGTCAGACTCGACTGAGCAACTGAACTGAACTGAACTTAACAGTGAAGTTAACTTTAAAGTAAGTTATAATCAAAATTTATTAATTCAATTGCTAATATTTTTGAATTATTAAAGAGAGAGGCATGGTTTAATTTTTGTATTTTGAAATAACAATTTAAAGTCAACAATTACAGTAATTTCCAATTTAGCTCTGCATAAAATATTTCAGCTTTAATAACAAATGAAGGTGTGCAAATTTGATAAAATTTTTATAGAATTCTGGTTTCTTTTTTGAAAGTTTACCTGTGAAATAGTGTGATTTATATTACTAAAAAAATATAATGAAATTTTTTTTCTTGAAACACAAAGTAGCTTTTCAATCATATTAAACCAACATTTAAATTATATGTATTTAAATTAATCTTAAAACAACCATTTTAAAGAGATGGGTATACCAGACCACCTGACCTGCCTCTTGAGAAACCTGTATGCAGGTCAGGAAGCAACAGTTAGAAATGGACATGGAACAACAGACTGGTTCCAAATAGGAAAAGAAGTACGTCAAGGCTGTATATTCTCACTCCACTTATTTAACTTACATGCACAGTACATCATGAGAAATGCTGGGCTGAATGAAGCACAAGCTGGAGTGAGGATTGCTGGGAGAAATATCAATAACCTCAGATATGCAGATGACACCACCCTTATGGCAGAAAGTGAAGAAGAACTAAAGAGCTTCTTGAGGAAAGCAAAAGAGGAGAGTGAAAAAGCTGGCTTAAAACTCAGCATTAAGAAAACAATGATCATGGCATCCAGTCCCATCACTTCATGGGAAATAGATGGGGAAACAGTGACCGACTTTATTTGGGGGGGCAGCTCCAAAATCACTGCAGATGGTGACTGCATCCATGAAATTAAAAGATGCTTGCTCCTTGGAAGACAAGCTATGACAAACCTAGATAGCATATTAAAAAGCAGAGACATTACTTTGCAACAAAGGTCTGTCTGGTCAAAGCTATGGTTTTTCCAGTAGTCATGTATGGATGTGAGAGTTGGACTATAAAGAAAGCTGAGGGCTGAAGAATTGACGCTTTTGAAATGTGCTGTTGGAGAAGACTCTTGAGAGTCCCTTGTACTGCAAGGAGATCCAACCAGTCAATCCTAAAGGAAGTCAGTGCTGAATATTCCTTGGAAGGACTGATGTTGAAGCCGAAACTCCAATCCTTTGGCCACCTGATGTGGAGAACTGACTCACTGGAAAAGACCCTGATGCTGGGAAAGATTGAAGGCAGGAGGAGAAGGGAACAACAGAGGATGAAATGGCTGGATGGCATCACTGACTCAATGGATATGAATTTGAATAGACTCTGGGAGTTGGCAATGGACAGAGAGGCCTGGCATGCTGCAGTCTGTGGAGTTGCAAAGAGTCGGACATGACTGAGTGACTGGACTCAATTGAATTGAACCATCATCATTTACCTAGGAACTAGCCACATTTCAGATACATCTTATTTATTATCTAGATCAAGTACAAATTATCTTGTTTAGTGGAATAAGTAAAATTATGCTTTTGTCTAGTTCATGGAAAATTTAGTTCTATCAACAAAGTTGTACTTACACTTTTTAACACACACGTACCAATGAGTACGCACACACACATATGTCAATCAAGAAAACTCAAACAAGAGAATGCTACTGCAGTATGTTCTCATCTAATAAGCCTGTGATACAAAGAGATATTTTTAAGATATATTCCGAAATATAAAGAAAAAATATAAAAAAACAAAAACTATAAATCTGTTCAAATACTGGAACCTCAGAATGTTTTGGTGTAAAGTACCAAAGACATATTTCTTGTTCAGTTCTTATTTTAACTCATCCCTTACTTATCTAGGGTGTGTCTTGGGGGCAGTTTTTTTTTTTTTTTTATCTATAGGATTTTTTACTATGTTATACTTGATTTACAATGTTGTGTTAATTTTTGCTGTAAAGTGATTCAACTCTATATATATATATACACACACATTCTTTTTTGTATTCTTTTCCATTATGATTTATAGTTCTCTGTGCTGTACAATAGGGCCTTGCTCTTTGGGGCAATTTTTATGGTAGTCAGCTGATGAATTTTATAAAACTTTGTAGGTATAAGTGACAATTTGGTTATTTGTAAAATTCTGAGATTAATTTCTTTTTGGAAAAGACTCTGTGGCTATTGTCCAATATTTGGTTATTTCAGAAAAGATTCCTGAAGTCATTTAAGACCACTCATTTTGCTTTGTTTCTATAATAAGTATTGCTTACTCTTATAGTGGTTAGAGTCTGCTTTTATACTTGAAGCTTTTGATTATTTATCAATATATTTTATCATGTTAATCTCTATTTACTAATGCAAGCTGGGAAGAGACAAGTCTATTAATATCAGATAATTTTTGTATCTGGCAAGTTTTCTTTGTTTTTCTCTTTGCTCTAAATGAGAATACTGCTATTCAGGACCTGAGTTTTTATGAATTACACTTCATATTTTGCTAACAATTCTCTCATATTTTTATAGTACTAATTTCTTCCAAATTCTGAGATTTTTTCCTCAGTTTACCCTCTATCTCATTCTTCAAATATTCTGTAATATTGTATCTACTTTCTAGTGCTTTAAAACATAATTTACTTTAACTACTGCTTTTATTTTGAAAAAGTCTTATCTGAGCCTCCTTTAAAATAGAAATACTGTCCTCATTGAGAACAAGATATTCTGTAAAAATTTCTTATATTTAAGAAATGAAGTAAATCTTTGTTTTCTCTAAATAGCTAATGACTTGTTCTTCTCTCATGCTGCAAATGATTTTCTTGTATTTATTTTCCTGTTTACTCATTATTGAGTAGTTTAATGAACATGCGTTGAAAATGCTGGTTTAAAACCCATGTTTAGTTCCCTTTTTCATGTATAGAAAGATACCCATGTCTGGTATTGGGAAACAGTAAGTTTAAAGGGATTATTTTCACCAATGCCTGGATGTTAGCCATTTCCTCCACCTTAAACTATGGCTAATAAGCTAATTGTCCTATAGATTGTAAACAAATACCAGACCAGACATATTTACTTTTATCTTTCAAGCAGTATAAATGGAATCCCAAGGGTAAGTTGAAAAGGCAGGATAAGTGGATCACCCACGAGTAGGGTGCCTGTTCCCAAGGAGAGCATGTTCTAGTCCTCACTGGTCCCTACACCTTATGACAAAGATACTTTTCCGTGAAGTTTCTGAAGCTTAAATGTCAAAGACCTCTCACTTGCACAGGGGCCTTTCAGGGCTTGTGAAGGCCTCTAACTCTGTGTTTCATATGGTCAGATAGTTCTGTAAAATTTACAAGACTAAGATATATCATTCACTCTATCTTACGTCAGGTGACTAGGAGGTAACCTGTAAGCATTTTTGAGATCTTGAAAAGATGAGGTTGACTTTGAGGCCAATTTAGTTTGCTTTTAGTGAAATATATTTGTGTGGCTCCCAGACACGTCTATACATAAATTCCTGCTAGTAACGCTGGTGCAGGTGTGGCTTCCAAGAATATGCCTATTGGCCATGTTAATGATTCACCCCCAAGCTGTGACGAAAAGATGCAAGGCCACAACAGGAACGCATTCAAAGGACAGTCGAAGAGAAGTAAGATTTTAAATGGATGGAATCCAAAAGTCACCTATAACAGTTTAAGTCTTATAACTCAAATAAGAAATAAACTTAATAAGTGTTTTCCCAAATTTGGGAACAACTCCACAAACGTTCACCATCAGACACATCGACAACTGAGCGTCCTTTCCACCTTGGCCCAACCTCTTCATTCTTCCTGCGGCTATTTCTCTGCTCTTCCTCAGTAGTATATTGGACACCAACTGACCGGGGGTCCCATCTTTTTGCCTTTTCATACTGTTCATGGGGTTCTTGAGGCAAGAATACTGGAGTGGTTTGTCATTCCCTCCTCCAGGGGACCACATTTTGTCAGAACTCTCCACTATGACCCATCTGTGGCCCTAAAAGCTTGCAACATGATGATTGAGTCATGAATCTAAAAGAAATACCATTAAAATATCATTATTAAAAATCACTTAGATCAACCATGCAAAAGGAAAGATTGAATTATCTATGTCCAGCATAGAAAAAAAATTACTAAATCATTATGTGAAAAGGCAACCAATGATTATACAGCCAAAGTTTAAATTAATGATTATTAATTTTAGAAATCATGTTCTTTTCTTTAATTTTTATTGGCATAGTAGATTTACAATGTTGTGTTTGTTTCTGTTGTAAAGCAATCAGTTATGCATATATATATATGTATTTATGTATGTATATATATATACACACACACATAAAGAGTATATATATATATATAAAAGAGTGGATATATATCCACTCTTTTTATATTCTTTTCCCCTATAGTCATTAGAGAGTATTGAGAAGAGTTCTCTGTGCTATATAGTATGTCCTTATCTATTTTATATAGAGTAGTGTGTATATGTCAATTCCAATTTCCCAATTTATCTTTGTCACCACACTTTCGCCTGGGTAATCCTAAGCTTGCTTTTTACATCTGTGACTCTGTTTCCGTTTTATAAATCAATTTATTGTTACCATTTTTCAACTCCACGTATAAGTGATATCATATATTTGTCTTTGTCACTTCACTTCACTTAGTATGATAATCTCATATATTTCATTTAGTATGATAATCTCTAGGCCCATCCATGTTGCTAAAAATGGCATTATTTCATTATTTTTATGACTGAGTAATATTCCATTATATATACCTACCATATCGTCTTTATCCATTCATCTCCTGAACATTTAGGCTGCTTCCATGTCCTGGCTATTGTAAATAGTGCTGCAATAAACATTGGGATGCATGTATCATTTCAAATTATGGTTCTATCTGGATATATGCCCTGGAGTGGGGAAAATTATATTCTTTTAAAAAAAATTCATTTTGGTATTTTTCAAGTTTAAAAAAATTAATTTTCTATTATTCCTTTTCTCATTCTAAATATTCACATTCACATCAAAATTTTGTATTTCTAATTTTGCAACATTTTTCTTTAATAGAATCTCTGCTGCTGCTGCTGCTGCTGCTAAGTCACTTCAGTCGTGTCTGACTCTGTGCGACCCCATAGATGGCAGCCCACCAGGCTCCCCCATCCCTGGGATTCTCCAGGCAAGAACACTGGAGTGGGTTGCCATTTCCTTAACCCTCATTAGACACATCCAAAACTGAGCTCATCTTTATTCTCAAGCCTTCTCTTTCTCCTTTTCTGTTGTAAGTAGTAACACTACCATCCTTTGAGTCACCTTAAGTCATAAATACGAAAAACATTTTCAATTCTCATTTGGCACTTCATGTGTAATCAATCACCAATCCCTGTTAATTTCACTTCTAACTGTGTTCTCTCCAGCTACTCCTTTGACATTCAGTTTCAATAACTATTCATTGAGGTAGTACATGTTTTCCATTGGTCAGCTGCAGTTCCTCCTTCACATTGGTTGCCAGGATAAACCAATGTAAGTGCATAACTTCTCTTTCATGGTGCCCTTTCAAATTCAGGATAAACTCCAAGCGCCTCAGGATGAAGTATAAGGTCTTCCATGTTATTAACCTGCCTATCCACCAACTTCATCCTCAACTACTCCACTATCCCCACACTGGGACCCCTGCCTAATACCCTGCTGCAAAATTGAACTACCCCAGCACACTCTTGTTTCCTACCTTCATGCCTTGAGCATGCTTTCCTCTCTACCAGAACATTCTTCTATTCTCCCCTCAAGCCTGCATCCATTCAGCCCTCCCACTTCTGTGGAGGCACCACTTGTCGGGTCCTCCAAAGGCAGGTAGTCATTCCGTCTTCCACGCTAACTTGGGACTTTCAGTTTAAAGCTTTTGTATTGCATTCATTATTGCAATTATTTGTGTGCTGCCTTTCTGTCTCAGTAGACAACGAGATCTTTAAAGTCACAAAATAGGTTTTATTCATCTTTTTTTAACCCAAATCTCAGTTGATATTGACAGAAGTCAGAATGCGCCCCCGCAAACTATGATACTGTGGCATGAAGATTGTTTAGAGCCCAAGGCAGTTAAGAAGCAGCAAATACAGAAAAGGTTTTTCTCCCATCCTCCCATCTGCCTAAAAGCAGGACATAATTTCCCTTTGTAAAGGTACTCCCCTTCCCCTCTCTGGAACTAGGAAGAGAGAAAAAGTCAGCACTGAGATGGGTCTGCACAGACAAACCTTACTAAAATACCCTTAGCTTCCACCTTTGTTCATGTTCAGTTGCTCAGTCATGACCAACTCTTTGCAGTCCCATGGACTGCAGCACGCCAGGCTTCTCTGTCCATCACCAACTCCTGGAGCTTGCTCAAACTCTCATCCATCAACTTGTTGATGCCATCCAACCATCTCATCCTCTGTCACCCCTTCTCCTCCTGCCTTCTATCTTTCCCAGTATCAGGGTCTTTTCCAGTGAGTCAGCTGTTCACATCAGGTGGCCAAAATATTGGAGCTTTATTTATCTTCCTACTGTATAACATCCCTAGAAGTGCAAACTCTTTTATTAAAATGGTATATGAGCTCCCAGGTCTAACCTCCTTTTGGGGTATTCATTTGTTTTCTATGAAGGCCTTCATGCATGCAAAAATATTAAAATATCAACATCAAGTTTGTATGCTTTTTCTTCTGTTATTCTTTCTTTTATCAGTTTAATTCACAAGCTCCAGTTACTGAAGATAAGAGAGTAGAGAAAAGTTTGTTCCTCCCCTACAATATTAATTAAAATGCAGTGAATTATGTAAGTAAGGTTAACTGCATGTTTTATGATGTGTAAATTAAGGTTAAGCAGACATTCTATGATCATGGATTAGAACAAATCTAATTGGCTCAAATCTAAGCGGAAACCTATAACCCTATTAGTCTCAGACTGAGCTAACCAGGCAAAGATCACTAATTATGAATGTAAATATGATCAGTTTCTCATCTAAAACCCAACACCATACCACTTTGAATGCAGATTACATCACCACATCACTTGCTATAACACCCGAGTAACTTGCAAATAAACCTACACTACTCCTAAAAAGAGGCCAAGCTTTTATTAGCTCAGAAATTGCTATTATCCAAGAAAAAGTGCAGTTCTTTTTGTAAACTCAAGTTAGAAACTTCCTCAAACTCTTAGAGATTTAGAGGAGCCGACACTCATTTTGCCGTTGGTTTTTCCTGAATATTAACAATCTCTGTTTACTTTAAAAGAAAATGTACTCCATATGTTCCAGAATCATTTGTACTAAAATCACCACATGGGAGCCATAAATAAATATCACGTCTACATATGTATAAACGTTCTTCGATGTGGAAGAGACTACTTTTGTCTTGAAAATGAGCAGTTCTCATTTTGATCTCTGAGAAGGAAAAAAAGGAACTGTGTGTTCTCTCCCTGTTTTGGCTACTCATTCTATGTAATCTCAGCACTGGGAAGGTGTCCTCCCATTGAACTTGAGTCATTATAGCAAATCCTTCTGGATACAGTCGAACCACAAGTTAATTTAGGAAGAAGGAGTTCAATCTCCTAGTCTCATGTCTTTAGCCCCTCTGAAAACCAAGGGATCAAATCTGCTGAATCCTAGTGCAAGGGCAGGAGCCATACATTTGGCCCAAAAGTAACAAGTCTCTGATCTTCGTACTCTGCTGCCGGATGATCATCTGACTTTGGAGAACTAATCTACTCTGAGATTCTGTTTGTTCAGCGACACAGGAATGACAGAGCCTCTTCCACCTTGATCTTTTTGAAGTATAAGTTGAGAAAATTAATAAACAAATATTCTTTAAAAAGGCACTATTTTAAAAGCAGGCTATTCCAATGAATTTCCCATATATGACTTCTGCGTGTGCTTGTGCTCGGTCGCTTCAGTCGTGTCTGACTGTTTGTGATCCCATGGACTGTAGATTGTAGTTTGCCAGACTGTAGACTGTAGTTTGCCAGGCTTCTCTGTCTGGGGAATTCTCCAGGGAAGAACACTGGAATAAGTTGTCATTTCCTCCTCCAGAGGATCTTCCCAACTAAGGAACTGAATACTTGTCTCTCGTATCTCCTGCACTGCAGGCAGATTTTTTTTTTTTTTTTTTAACCATTGAGCCACTGGGGCCTCTACTACATCCTGATCATCTTTGTCATCATCACCATCATCATTATTCTCAGTGAGGCTTTGTGCATGGAATACAAGCTCAAGGAAAGGCTAATGTTTTAGTTTCCAGTAGTCAAAATGATACACGGGCATTAGCATAAAAGCCCCAATAGTTGTCCAGTGAAGACCCAGGAGACACACGGCTCATACACGGTACCGCTGCCCCTGACATGGACTAGTCTTATTATCACTCAGTGCTGTACCGCTCAATAGAGGATGAGCAGATTCAGCCTCCATGGGTTTCATCTTTCCCCTTCCCCATGGCATACCCGCCTCTGTTCATCCTAACCAAGAAGAAAGCTACTGGAGCCCTCTGTCTCTTTTGATACTGGGGGATGATAGAGCCAGTCAGCTCCTAGATTTTTCAGACACCAAAATCTCAAAAACTGAATTCTCAATCCTCCCCCCAAATTCTAGTCTTCCCCATCCCAGGAAACATTACTACCATCCACCTCCTTAAGAGCAAAACCTGACAGTTACATAGAGTTCCCTCTACTTCAGCATCCATGTCCAATCACTAGATCCTGGTGTTTAATCCCCTACATGACTCTCAAATATAGGTTTTCCCCTGACATTTGCAGAGTCCAGGGGAAGGGGCCCATACCCTGTATCTAAATATTTAAAAGCTATGAATAAAATGAACAAGCCATTAGATAAAATAGCTCTATTGTCCTACCTTGACAAACATACTTCCACAGTGACCCAGAGAAAAGGGATGAAAAGTCTTCATCTCCTTGGCATTCCTTGTCCTTAATGACTCAAGAAGAGCTGGCTTGCATATCGTTTGTCATCTCATCCCAGCTTTAAGAACCTTGTGGACACACACATGGGCACCCAGGTTTCAGGTCTAAGCCCTACAAGCTTTCTTTACATCTCTACACACGTCTTCCCCTTGGCCACACTTAAGCCCAGGGCCATATACCCTGTATGCTCTGCACATATTTGGGAGTTGGGGGGACGCACTGGAAAGAGGGTGGCACTGGCCCTAAAGCAGACACAGGGTCATTTGGGCCAAGGATTCCAGGGCTGTATATACCAAAGTGTGGTCTAGAAGGGGGTGGGTGTGGGCTCTGGGTGGGTTCCTGGGAGGAGGAACATGGACACAGGACAGAATCAGGCCCTATGAAGTGAGGGGAGTAGGGCAGGGATCCTTTGCCCAAGTCTAGGGATAATGCTACTCAATTCTTTCTGTTGACTGTTCCTTCCCTCCTCTGCCACTATCCTAGGCTCTTGCCTTAACTCCTTCAATAGGCTTCTAGTTGATCTCTGAATAACAACTTCCATATCCCTTCAAAACATTTTCCACATTACAGCCAAAATGACTTCATGATTTAGTGATTCAAATATCTCTTGGCCTCAAGTCTTTGTAAGTCTAATTAACGACTCTTAAAGCTTTTAGATAAACTCTTTAACATGGTCCACAAAGACACCCCATCGTGTGGCACTGGCCTGTTTCTCTACTCCATACTCCATCAGTCCTGGCA
This sequence comes from Bos indicus x Bos taurus, assembly GCF_003369695.1. Classification (NCBI taxonomy): domain Eukaryota; kingdom Metazoa; phylum Chordata; class Mammalia; order Artiodactyla; family Bovidae; genus Bos; species Bos indicus x Bos taurus. The sequence continues at coordinate 21,343,674 of NC_040091.1, read as the reverse complement.
TCCTCTCGGTCCCTCCCACCTCAGGTGTTGTGCTTTAACCTCTGCATGAAATGCTCTTGTCTTCCTTCCCCTATGCGTCAAGTTCCTCAGGTCTCAGTTCCCCAGGAAAGCTCTGCCAGGCTTCAGAAAAGATCAACTTTTCTTATCTCATCACATCACTCATCAGGGCCTTCCTGGACTAGAAAGTCACTAAATCCCCATGGCTACCACCACCCACATCTTGGACAGGAAGCGAAATGTGTAAAAAACACTTAACATGGTGCTTAGTATGTCTTTTTTTTTTTAATTAGAGGATAATTTCTTTACGATGTTGTGTTGGTTTCTGCCATACAACAGTGTGAATCAGCCATAGGTCTACACATGTCCCCTCCCTCTTGGTCTTCCCTCCTACCTTCCCACCCAATCTCACCTCTCTAGGTCATCACAGAGCTCTGGGCTGAGCTCCCTGTATTATACAACAACTTCACCGTAGCCATCTATTTCACATGTGGTAATGTACACATTTCAATGCTACACTCTCCAGTCATCCCACCCTCTCCTTCCCCTGCTGTATCTACAAGTCTATTCTCTATGTCTGTGTCTCTATTTCTGCCCTGAAAATAGGTTCATCAGTGCTTGGCATGTTTTAAGAACTAAAAATCCCACAAGCTACCTCCCCAACACTGACCTTAACACACACAACTGTAAACTCTATTTGGGCAGAGGCCATGTCTGATTTCCCCAACACCCACCAGAGTAGCTAATTCACCGCCATCCATTGTTGAGTCAAATTTACTCATCTTACGATTATATTATTGAGCTTACATTCAGTGAATGAATAGATGAAGAGTCCCTGGCTGAGATTTAAATATCTTTAAAGTAAAACAAGATATTGATTTAAGGATGATCATGAAGTTCAATATCTAGCACAGGTCTGATATATTCTGGGTCTTTAAAAATGTTTGATTAGAAAATACATGATTGAATTAGCAAACTTTTTGTCTTTGACATTGGCACACAAACTGTTACACCCTGACAATGCGATCCTAATGGCAAAAACGAAGGCTTACTTTGTCATGGACCCTATCTGTCTTGTACTTTTCACAAAACAATTTAGATAGAATCAAAGGCAGTATGTTTTTTTGTGTTTGAAGATGATATAATGCTGAAGGTGTGTGGGAGAAGTTAATAGAGTAAGTGCCAGAAAAATGATTCACAATGATCTGCAAAGATGATGCAAAATGATTACATAAAACCAAAAAAATAAGGGCTTCATTTAAATGACCATTGTCTTCATTTTGATGTCAATCCTTTTGTTGTTGTTCACAGTCATGAAATTAAAAGACGCTTGCTCCTTGGAAGGAAGGTTATGACCAACCTAGATAGCATATTCAAAAGCAGAGACATTACTTTGCCAATAAAGGTCCGTCTAGTCAAGGCTATGGTTTTTCCTGTGGTCGTGTATGGATGTGAGAGTTGGACTATAAAGAAAGCTGAGCGCTGAAGAATTGATGCTTTTGAACTGTGGTGTTAGAGAAGACTCTTGAGAGTCCCTTGGACTGCAAGGAGATCCAACCAGTCCATTCTGAAGGAGATCAGCCCTGGGATTTCTTTGGAAGGAATGATGCTAAAGCTGAAACTCCAGTACTTTGGCCACCTCACGCGAAGAGCTGACTCATTGGAAAAGACTCTGATGCTGGGAGGGACTGGGGGCAGGTGGAGAAGGGGACGACAGAGGATGAGATGGCTGGATGGCATCACTGACTCAATGGACATGAGTCTGAGTGAACTCCGGGAGTTGGTGATGGACAGGGAGGCCTGGCGTGCTGCGATTCATGGGGTCGCAAAGAGTCGGACACTACTGAGCGACTGATCTGATCTGATCTGGTCTGATACCTCTCTATCTCTCTAGTTTCATATAAATGTGTATATGTGTAAGAGACAAGCATGTACACACTTATGTTTTTTAGAGAATAGGGATAACTCAGCAAATACTGTTGTATAATCTATTTTTTCCAGTTAACACCACATCATTAAACATTCTTCTGAAATATCATTTTCCAATACCACAGCAGGCATTCTATAATTTATTTAACCATTACAAGATTGCTTTCAGTTTTGTTATTTTGGACATTGTTGCCATGAACACTCTTACAACTAAGTGCCCAAACCATTAATTCTTTAAGAAAATTCCTAAAATGTGATTGCTGACATATATATTGCAAACTTGCCTTTCAAAAAATTCGTATCAATTTATTTTCCCATCAGCGGTGCATACGGGTCCTTATTTTTCTCCTTGGCCAAAATCCTTCATTTCATTTTTTGTTAATCTTTGCCCGTGTATAAGTCACAGCTGGTATCTCAATTGTTTTAACTTACTTTTCATATGTCATGTGAGATTGAATTATTTCTTGCATTTTATCAGCTGTTTGTATGCCCTCTCACAAAATGAAATTTGAAAAATATAAAGTTCTACATTTGTTTCTCCAAGACTTAATAATATAATCATAAAATGGGGAAACTTGGCTTGACAGCAGATTGCATGAAAAGGAAAATGAAAAAAAATGCAAGGGGAATGTGAGAGTTGTCTTCAAATATTTGAACCATTAGGATATAGAAAAGGAATCATGTTTAGTTTATATTTTTCCAAAAGGAAAAAGGAGGGCAAGTAGATGGGAAGTTCAGGTCGGCAGACTTGAGCTCATCTTAAGAGAGAACTTTTCAACTGTCTCAACTATCCAAAGATGGGAATGATTGTTCCACATAGTAGGATCCCACCACTAAAGGAGCTTAAGAGTATAAATAGTCAGTCACCAGGAAGTTGTAGTAATTAGGGTTTTCTGTACTGGGTTAACTAGTTGGCTCTGAGTATCTCTTTAAACTCAATGATTCTTTGCTTCTGTGAACATAGGTTGATAGTAATTTCTTTAAAATAAATATATTACTATCTGCTTATTTAATATCAACTGCCAAGTAAATAGGAGAAGGCAATGGCACCCTACTCCAGTACTCTTGCCTGGAAAATCCCATGGACGAGGAGCGTGGTAGGCTGCAGTCCATGGGGTCGCTAGGAGTCGGACACGACTGAGTGACTTCACTTTGACTTTTCACTTTCATGCATTGGAGGAGGAAATGGCAACCCACTCCAGTGTTCTTGCCTGGAGAATTCCAGGAACGGGGGAGCCTGGTGGGCTGCCATCTATGGGGTCGCACAGAGTCGGACACGACTGAAGCGACTTAGCAGCAGCAGCAGCAGCAACCATGTAAATAGTAATTAAAATATCTTTTAAAAGACCATTTTTATATCATCTAATGAAGAGAATATGGCAGTTTGGGTTTTGAGTTTTTTGGGTTTTTTTTTCAGTTCAGTTCAGTCACTCAGTCACGTCCGACTCTGCGACCCCATGAATCGCAGCACGCCAGGCCTCCCTGTCCATCACCAATTCCCGGAGTTCACTCAGACTCATGTCCATCGAGTCAGTCATCCAGCCATCTCATCCTCTGTTGTCCCCTTCTCCTCCTTCCCCCAATCCTTATCTAAATACATAAACTCAAATTTCTTTAGATTTTCATCTCCTTAAATTTGAATATGTTTATATTATATTATAAACAAGATTACTGGGGGTGTTAAACTTTAAAATAACGCATTTTTAGAAGCATAAACAGTTTAGTAATAGAATACCAGAAATTAAAAGAACTGTCTAGCTAACAAATATGCTAGAATTGGGGAGAACTTCATTGGTATTTAATTTAAGTAACATATATCCTTAAAAGGAATAAAACTATTTCTCATTACACTAATCTATAGATTTTTCACTGAATTAGATGTGTCCCTAATAGAGAGCTCAACATTTCTAGTTATGGAAGGCTGGTTATACAGGCAATAAGATCAAAATCATAAAACATTGCCATCTTTTATTTAATACATTTCCTGTCCTTTCTGCTTTTGGTTCACCTGGTAAAGTAACACCAGTGTCTTCCAATCATCTTCAAGTTCTAAACAAAGAAGACACAGAGCAGATCTTATGCCAACCCAGAGGAGTATAATCACTCCACTACGGCACCCTCTTGGCTGCATTCACCTGTAGAAATCAACCTTCAAATTTGGTTTATATGAGCAGGCATCACGTTGCAGAGCACAGGGATTCTGAATCAATTAGTCAGATCTAAAGCTTTAATTCATCATAATACGGTAATAAGCTAGACATGCTGTGGTATGCATTAACGCCCCGACTCTCTCCAATATTCCACTATGGGTTTTTTGTGTTTTTTTTCTTTAAGCCCAGTTTGTTAGGCGATACCAGCCTACGTTGTGTTATATGATCTTGCTGATACTGCAGATAAAATATAGCTGCTATTTATTTTGGTAATTTAATATGGTACAAAGACTTTGAGAAAATTATGCTGTTCACATGCTATTTCAGGGTAACAGTGACCCACCCTGATCCAGAGAAATCAAGTTAAACTGGGCCCAATGTTTTCCATTTTGTTTAACCCCCAAAAAGCTGAAAACACTAACTAGGTCAGGAAAGAAAGCCCACTGACTGCAATGTAAAAGCAAGCCCCACTCTAGCGTCGGTGCAGTCTCTATATTTTTGTCAAGTCATTTATGGTTTTCCAACTCCCGTTTCCAGTTTAGGGAACTAATAGCTTCTTTTAAAAATACTGTCTTTCTAAAATTATGTGGGGTGGGGGAGAGGAGGTGGGGGAGACTTATCTGACCTCCTTCATTTGTCTTATAATGGAAGCGCACCCATCCACTATCAAGAAATTCCAGGTGACGTAAAAATCTAGATGCAGCCAGCAAAAGTTTTCTGCCTTGTCTAGCAGAGTCAATCTAATAAACATAACTAAGTGTTCAGGAGTAAAAAGTGATAAAGAGCTAGGCAAGCAAATCTATCTGAAGTTCTCCCCAAAGGCTGTACTTTCTCACATTTATGCTCTGGAAATGCTATTCTCTTTGCCAGGAATGTCAGTCAAAATCTTTTGGGAGCGAGTTGGGAAGTTCTACTGGTTCTTATCTATGTAAAGAAAAGGGAGGTCATATTATAATCCCCTGGAGAATTTCCCAAATCCACATGCCTTTTTCCTCTATACTGTCTGCCCATCCCTATGGGAACGCTTTATAAAGTACCAAGTAATTACTGACTAGCTTGATGTTTTACACATTTGATGGAAAGACAGGTAAATGAAATGCTAAATATTTTCAGTCACTCAAACTAACTTGTTGCTTCTTTCTTTTTTTCCATCCACTCTCTTTTCTGGTATTTTTGAAGGAATGTTCTGTGTGTCAGGGCCTCTACTGAGAATTGGAAATGGAGAAATAAATCAGACTTCATTTCTGTGGATCTTATGAAGATCTAGTTAGAGAAACAAAAACATACATAAAGAATTCATTTAGTGAGGAAATATATAGATACAGTGTTTCACTGGCATGGCTTCATTATGACTGGAGGGGAATGTACTGGAAAAATCAAGACTCAAACAGGAGGGGTGAAAGCTTGGATATGGACTTCTGTTACTGTCTTTTGATTGGTGTACTTAACACTAAATTTGTAGACCTTCTCAGAGTCCCTCCAGTGCTTCCTTCTTCTTTCTTAGTGTCCCAGCTGCACCATGAGGCCCCTCCTCTTCCTAACTTGATTGTGTTACCACTTTATAGAGCATGAGATCTTGCTTCCTGAGAGGTTACAAGGAGGCAGATGTTAGAGCCTAGAATTTCATGAAAATTAACTCCCCAGAGGTTGAATCTTGACCAATGGAAACAAGAGACCAGAGGAAACTCAACACATAATTTCTCTCTTCCTTCTTCTCTCTATAGACTACTCTTAGGTACAGTTCTTTTTGCAAATCCAACAGAAATGGCTTCCCAAGGAGGTTAGTGATCATACTTGTTGAATAATCTTGTTGTTGTTCAGTCATTCAGTTGTATCTGACCCCATGGACTGCAGGATGCCTGGCTTCCCTGTCCTTCGCCATCTCCTGGAGCTTGCTGGAACTCATGTCCATTGAGTCAGTCATGCCATCCAACTATCTCATCCTCTGTCATCCCCTTCTCCTCCTATCTTCAATCTTTTCCAGCATCAGGGTCTTTTCTGATGAGTTGGCTCTTTGAATCAAGTGGTCAAGTATTGGAACTTCACTTTCATCATCAGTCCTACTAAAGAATATTCAGGATTGATTTCCTTTAGGATTGACTTGTTTAATCTCCTTGCAGTCCAAGGGACCCTCAAGAGTCTTCTCCAATGCCACAGTTCAAAAGCATCAATTCTTCGACGTTCAGCCTTCTTTATGGTCCAACTCTCCCATCCATACATGTCTACTGGAAAATCCATAGCTTTGACTATATGGACCTTTGTCAGCAAAGTTATGTATCTTTGCAACTTATAGGGGAGCAGTGGCCAATGAAGTAACCCATCACATCACATAATTTCTCAACTTTCTCTGTCTCGGGTGCCTTTTCACTATAATCCCACTGTCCTTGGTTCTCCAAACCATTGTTATCTTCCTTTCTCCTCAACTTTTTGCCAATGTGTGCACAGTCTATATGACTTTTCAAATTATTTCCTTTGGAAATGCTTAATAATTCAACCTTTTGTTTGAAGTTTTATGTATGCATACTTAAACCTTTATTCAGCATTTTTGTTAACACCTGTCTACAGTTTTCCAATAGGAAAGCTAATTAGTTGGAAAGATAAATTTTCTCAACTTGGAGCAAGTACCAGTGGTTCAAAGACAACACATGTTCAAAGAAAATAAAGTATTCAAATACAACCACGCCCATCCCACCAGAATATCTGCTCCAAGAGGAATATTTGACAAATTCACCACTCTATCCCCCAAACCGAGAACACTTCCAGCACAACATCTGTCAAATGAGAAAAATAAGTAAATAAAGATACAGAGCCTTATTTAAAATTCATGCAAACATATTCAGGATCAAGATCATGTCTCAGTCCTAAGCAACCCTTAAATGTGTAGTGTAAACCCTACACCTCTAAGAAGACATTTTTGGGCCCCAATCATCCCTAAGTCACCCTCCACCCTTTGAATTCCCCAAAAGTTTTATTTGCTTATCTCTTACGACATTTATCACTTTCTACTTGGAAGCATACTTAGATTTGTACTTACGTCTTTCAGCTCTAGTTCATCTTCTCATTTTTTGGTACACACATCCAAAATTTTGTGTTGTTGAACAGGAAGTTTGTGTGTGTGTGTGGATTATGGGTCATGAAACCAATTCAAACTATTACCTTTGGAAATACCATAATTATCCCAATCAAAATAATGTGGATGGAGAACAGGAAATTAATCCTGATAATACCCTGTCTAAGCAACCAAATGTATTTTTCCTCATCTGCTCAGCAACAGTTTACTAAGTCATGAAATCCAACCTAGAGGTTTGAAGGGGGAAAAATTGCAACCATATCACATTTGCCCAGAGTAAGTGCCATAGGCATTCATCTGCTGATCTATCTTCCACCATGCACATACTTAAGACAAATTGCATTATTATTATTACTTATTAAAGGAAAACCCAGGATCTCCCCCACATACCTTTCTTCTGGTTGACCCCAAATTTGCTTTGAGTCCATTTCCCTAACACTCACTCTGATTTTCCTCTAAACTTCTGGATCATAATTCAGCCAGATCATTAGTAATTTTCTTTCCTTATTGCATGATTTCTGTCTGCCTCTGGGTGGCTTTATTTTAATTAGAAAAAAAAACAGAATGGAAAAGTTTCAGTTGTAAATACACAGAGCTTCTGTTGGCAAATACGAGTTTGGCAGAAGAAAGGTCCACGGTCAGCCTAGCTGCACTTTATTGGCTCAAAAACAAGAACAATTTTGAAGGAAATTAGTATAGTTTTTTAAAAGTGACAATTTTCTCCATCAGGTAGATTACTATTTCCTGTTATTTTATGATACTGATATTTCACTTATACATTTTCTCCAGCTCCCATAAAATTTTCCATCTGGACTTTTCTAATTCCTTTGTAAGCCTCTGGATTCAGTTTCTCCTTGTCTTTCTTCCTCTCTTTCTCACTCTCTTTCTTGTCTTTTCTTTCTTCTTTTTTTTTTTTTAAATTGTGAGTCTCCAGCAAACTTTATCAGATAGCAGGAAACATAAGTTTACATCTTAGCTAATGAGCTTATCCACTCACAGAAAGTTACCCATATAGTTCTGGAGGGGAGGAGGTGTGGGTAGAAATCAGACTCAGCTACTAAAATTACCTTGCCTGAAACCTTAGCTCATGTCTTGAATGGCTTACAACTAAAATCCTTGAAAATTAAGACTCAGGGATTCCGGTTGATAGACATTTTTCCACACAGGAGATGAAAGAATAGGTACAGCCAGAGTTTCTTTCAAAGGGGAGGAATAGCAATTGGCTGTGGACTGTAGGAAAAGAAAAATAAAGCAAATATTCTTTAAAAGCTTAAATAGTATCAAGCAGATCTCTTTTCCCCTCCACTTTCCCAATGGAATGATAAACTCTTCCCAGGCAGAGGAAAAGACAGACAGAACAAAGGCTGAAGCATCACGTGAATAAAGTTGCAGACTGATTACAACTCCTGCAAGAGATTTTATTACTGATGGAACAAAATGGGAAATGTTTCTTTCCTTATGGACATTGCTTCCTGTTTCTGGAAAACAGTGTGTTTGTCTCTTTCATTCCCCCAACATGGCAGGTCAGTTGATTTCCCCTTGGTCGTCTTTGTTTATTGACCATGCAATGGTTTTACTTTTCCCACACTGGACAGATCTTTGTCCTTCATCCTATCCCTGGTGGCCTCATTCCAGTATTTTTTCCATGACTTCTGGAATTTTACTAGCATCCCAGGGATATTTGTTTAAAGAAAAATATGGGAATGATAATGACCATGTTTACTGGAACTTTTAAGTAGAAAAGCTAAGAATGATACTGAATTCTAAAAGGTAGAGTGCTTCCTCTGTCCAAATGAAGGACAGGATGAACAGACTATTGACGGTGTAATCACCTCCAGGATCTGCAGGGAGCTCAGTGCACAGAGAGCACACGAAGAGGGCTCTTGAGACAGTGGGATAGGAACATAAGTGATGCCCAAGACCCTCTCCCAGGGGAAGATGCTGTGGCATTAACAACCAGTAACATTGCCCTCTTGCTCCTTAGTGTTCTGGAGTTTAATTCCAGGGTGAGAATTCAGGATCTCTGCTTCATTCTATGGGCAAAGATAACACAAAGCTTAGGCAATTCTCTAAATAATTCATATCAAAGAAAAACTATATTGGAAACAAAACCTTCATTGTATTTCCAATCAAATATATTGATTGCTCATCTATCCAAATCAAATTCAAAATATTGCCTAGCATCTAAAAGACTTGTGTCATATTCATGCAGTGAATGAATAAATCGCAGACTCCCAATTCCCTATTTTGCCTAATCAATAGCACCTCAGGACTGGAATTGAAATATGCTATATTGAACATTTTATGTATCGCCCCCAAATACTTTACATAAAGGTACCCAAATTGCCAGCCATTTTATGACTCAGGGCCTACTTTTATGCCATTGTATTCTTGCAAAAGCAAAACCACTTCTTGAAATTATGGTGCTTGCCAAGAAATCTCCCAGTTTTGGGTTGCAAAAACTATCAAAATTGAATTTTTTTCTGGGGACTGAAATTATCTCTTGGAGAAAAATTTCAGATGGGAGTTGTCTGCAGAACAATTTACTAAAAGTGGACCATAAGCATCATGTTAAAAATAGTATTTAGGGAAACAGCATATTCATCTATTAAAATTCCAATAATTACTTATTCATTAACTGAAATTAACATTTCATCATTCCTCTGATTAGTGGTTATATTTGGAGTCTGACTTTTTCCCCATCTTTTCTTTCCCCCATTTACATTGTATTTATTTTTGTCTGCACTAGGATTTTTTTGCTGTATCAGGGCTTTAGAGGCATATAGGCTTAGGAATTGTGGTACCCGGGCTTAGTTGCTCTGCAGCATGTGGGATCTTACTGGACCAGGGACTGAACCCATGTCTGCTTCACTGACTATGTCAAAGCCTTTGACTGTGTGGATCACAATAAACTGTGGAAAATTCTGAAAGAGACGGGAATACCAGACCACCTGGCCTGCCTCTTGAGAAATTTGTATGCAGGTCAGAAAGCAACAGTTAGAACTGGACATGGAACAACAGACTGGTTCCAAATAAGAAAAGGAGTATGTCAAGACTGTATATTGTCACCCTGCTTATTTAATTTATATGCAGAGTTCAGTTCAGTCGCTCAGTCATGTCCGACTCTTTGCAACCCCATGAATTGCAGCATGCCAGGCCTCCCTGTCCATCACCAACTCCTGGAGTTCACTCAGACTCACGTCCATCGAGTCGGTGATGCCATCCAGCCATCTCATCCTCTGTCATCCCCTTCTCCTCCTGCCCCCAATCCCTCCCAGCATCAGCGTCTTTTCCAATGAGGCAACTCTTTGCATGAGGTGGCCAAAGTACTAGAGTTTCAGCTTTAGCATCATTCCTTCCAAAGAAATCCCAGGGCTGGTCTACTTCAGAATGGACTGGTTGTATCTCCTTGCAGTCCAAGGGACTCTCAAGAGTCTTCTCCAACACCACAGTTCAAAAGCATCAATTCTTCAGTGCTCAGCTTTCTTCACCATCCAACTCTCACATCCACACGTGACCACTGGAAAAACCATATGCAGAGTACATCATAAGAAATGTGGGGCTGGATGAAGCACAAGCTGGAATCAATATTGCTGGGAGAAATATCAATAACCTCAGATATGCAGATGACATCATCCTTATAGCAGAAAGTGAAGAACTAAAGAGCCTTTTGATGAAACTGAAAGAAGAGAGTGAAAAAGTTGGCTTAAAGCTCAACATTCAGAAAACTAGGATCATGGCATCTGGTCCCACCACTTCATGGAAAATAGATGGGGAAACAGTGGAAACAGTGTCAGACTTTATATTTTTGGGCTCCAAAATCATTACAGATGGTGATTGCAGCCATGAAATTAAAAGCCGCTTACTCCTTGGAAGGAAAGTTATAACCAATGTAGACAGCATATTAAAAAGCAGAGACTACTTTGTCAACAAAGGTCCATCTAGTCAAGGCTATGGTTTTTCCAGTAGTCATGTATGGATGTGAGAGTTGGACTATAAAGAAAGTTGAGCGCCAAAGAATTGATGCTTGTGAACTGTGGTGTTGGAGAAGACTCTTGAGAGTCCCTTGGACTGCAAGGAGATCCAACAAGTCCATCCTAAAGGAAATAAGTCCTGGGTGTTCATTGGAAGGACTGATGTTGAAGCTGAAACTCTAATACTTGGGCCACCTGATGCGAAGAGCTGACTCATTTGAAAAGACCCTGATGTTGGGAAAGATTGAGGGCAGGAGGAGAAGGGGACGACAGAGGATGAGATGGTTAGATGGCATCACTGGACTCAATGGACATGAGTTTGGGTAAATTCTGGGAGTTGGTGATGGACAGGGAGGCCTGGTGTGCTGCATTTCATGGGGTCACAAAAAGTTGGACACGACTGAGCAACTGAACTGAACTGAACACCTGCATTGGCCAGGAAAACTCTCTTTTCCTCATTTAGAAGTTAAATATTCTTCTGGCTTTTCAGTGTAAAAATGACATATATAAGTAAATTCAGCAGATTCACAAGGAACACCGGCCAGTTTTATTTCTTGTGTTCCCTTCTAAGATGCTGAGTCACATCTGTTCTCCCTAATGCGTTCAGGAATTCTTATCCATACATCTCCCTTATTGCTCTAATTTTTCAACCTTTCACCTCCAAATGAGGCATAAAGAGGAAAATGTTTTTTCCTCTCTTTTCTTCCAAATTTTCAAAGTAACACATTTGCTGATACTGAGATGAGATAAATCCAACCACCAAGGAAACAATGAGGGCAAAGTCCAGGAGGAAAAAGAGTAGAAAATGTCCTGTAGACTGATTTTCTAACTTAATTGAGTCATCTGAGGGATTTAGCTGGCTAAATAATTCTTATGTTCCATCCCTGGTTTGGGAAGATCCCCTGGAGAAGGAAATGGCAACCCACTCCAGTATTCTTGCCTGAGAAATCCCATGGACAGAGGAGCCCGGCAGGCTACAGTCCATGGGGTCACAAAGAGTTGGACATGACTTAGCAACTAAACAGCAACAACAACAAATATATAACATAAAATTGACTATCTTAACCATTTTTAAAGTTCAACAGTTTGCAAGCATAATCACATTGTCATACAATAGATGTCCAGATTATACCCGTTAACCAACTTCCTTTCTGCTACCCCTGTCAGTCATCTTTCTGGCTTCTGTTTTAAAGACTTTAACTTCTTTACATACCTCTTGTAAGTGAAATCATACAGTATTTTCCACTGTGGCTTGCTTATTTCACTTAGCATAAGTGAATCCTCAAGATTCATTCATGTTACAGCATATGTCAGAATCATCTTCCTTTTCAGGCTAATATTCCATTGTATATATTATCCAATTGTATTTGTCCATTCGTCCATTGGGAAGCTGCATGCTTTTTTACTGACAGATTTTTGCAAAGATGCTTTCTAATCTGTTGTTACCACACTGGCAAATTGTGAACATGGTAATAATTCCTTCCCCTGAAATAAATGATATTTCTATATCAGAAAAGGAAAATGGGAAATGATGGCTTATACTGCATTTCCCATAAGTGAGCTTACCTGACCCAATCACTATATAAGTATTTTGACTTTTAAAAATTTAGATGTCCAAATGATTATATTCTGTCACCCTTCTGACTTGACTAAAAAGTCAAGTCAAACCTAAAGCTTTATTTGGAGGTCAAACTCAAGGTCCACACTTCTAGAAATTCAGGCTGTAATACTACAGAGTCAGTTTTTGGATGTCAAACCTTAAGGAAAATCTATCTTTTGTCAGTATATTAACTCAGCCTTGGCCCACTCCTACAGTGCTCAGAGTATTCTCTTACAAATATACCTATTTGTAGCAGCTAATATGCCTAAGAAAAGGGGGAATTTCTTTCCTTTCCATGAGGAATCTCTTACCCCAGGTACATCGTAAATGTGATACGGGGCCTGGGGGTGGGAAGATTACTCATCTGGATTTAATACTTAGAGGATTATCAGATAAAATGCACAATACTCAGCTAAATTTGCATTTTAGGAAATCTAGGAAGAATGTTCTAGTGTAAGTATGATCTGTGCAACATTTCAGTTCAGTTCAGTTCAGTTGCTCAGTCATGTCCAACTCTTTGCAACCCCATGAATTGCAGTACGCCAGGCCTCCCTGTCCATCACCATCTCCGGGAGTTCACTCAGACTCACGTCCATCGAGTCAGTGATGCCATCCACCCATCTCATCTTCTGTCGTCCCCTTCTCCTCCTGCCCCCAATCCCCCCCAGCATCAGAGTTTTTTCCAAAGAGTCAACTCTTTGCATAAAGTGGCCAAAGTACTGGAGTTTCAGCTTTAGCATCATTCCTTCCAAAGAAATCCCAGGGCTGATCTCCTTCAGAATGGACTGGTTGGATCTCCTTGCAGTCCAAGGGACTCTCAAGAGTCTTCTCCAACACCACAGTTCAAAAGCATCAGTTCTTCCATGCTCAGCTTTCTTCACAGTCCAACTCTCACATCCATACCTGACCACTGAAAAAACCATAGTCTTGACTAGACGGACCTTTGTTGGCAAAGTAATGCCTCTGCTTTTCAATATGCTATCTAGGTTGGTCATAACTTTCCTTCCAAGGAGTAAGCGTCTTTTAATTTCATGGCTGCAGTCACCATCTGTAGTGATTTGGGAGCCCAAAAAAATAAAGTCTGACACTGTTTCCACTGTTTCCCCATCTATTTCCCACGAAGTGATGGGACCAGAGGCCACGATCTTCGTTTTCTGAATGTTGAGCTTTAAGCCAACTTTTTCACTCTCCACTTTCACTTTCATCAAGAGGCTTTTTAGTTCCTCTTCACTTTCTGCCATAAGTGTGGTGTCATCTGCATATCTGAGGTTATTGATATTTCTCCTGGCAATCTTGATTCCAGCTTGTGCTTCTTCCAGCCCAGCGTTTCTCATGATGTACCCTGCATATAAGTTAAATAAGCAGGGTGATAATATACAGCCTTGATGTACTCCTTTTACTATTTGGAACCAGTCTGTTGTTCCATGTCCAGTTCTAACTGTTGCTTCCTGACCTGCATACAAATTTCTCAAGAGGCAGGTCAGGTGGTCTGGTATTCCCATCTCTTTCAGAATTTTCCACAGTTTATTGTGATCCACACAGTCAAAGGCTTTAGCAGTCAGTAAAGCAGAAATAGATGTTTTTCTGGAACTCTCTTGCTTTTTCCATGATCCAGCGGATGTTGGCAATTTGATCTCTGGTTCCTCTGCCTTTTCTAAAAGCAGCTTGAACATCTGGAAGTTCACGGTTCACGTATTGCTGAAGCCTGGCTTGGAGAATTTTGAGCATTACTTTAGTAATGTGTGAGATGAGTGCAATTGTGTGGTAGTTTGAGTATTCTTTGGCATTGCCTTTCTTTGGGATTGGAATGAAAACTGACCTTTTCTGGTCCTGTGGCCACTGCTGAGTTTTCCAAATTTGCTGGCACATTGAGTGCAGCGCTTTCACAGCATCATCTTTCAGGATCTGAAATAGCTCAACTGGAATTCCATCACCTCCACTAGCTTTGTTCATAGTAATGCTTTCTAAGGCCCACTTGATTTCACATTCCAGGATGTCTGGCTCTAGGTGAGTGATCAAACCATCGTGATTATCTTGGTCGTGAAGATCTTTTTTGTACAGTTCTTCTGTGTATTCCTACCACCTCTTCTTAACATCTACTGCTTCTGTTAGGTCCATCCTCATTTGGTTACTTGAAATTCATATTTAACTGAGCATCCTCTATTTTTATTTGCTCCTCAGTGATTCCCACCCTCATCTGTAGGAACTTGAACTTTGAGCGGCATAATAGAGGAGACAATCAAATAAAGTGTAGGAGCACTAGGGGGCGCTGCAAGAAACAGAGCAGGATGGCTGTTGGAGTTGGATGAGGTCCGTAATCCTTGGTTGGAAGAGGGCCTCTCCTCCCAGCCACACTGTAAAGGGCAGTGCAGCACTGAGGACCACGTGAGGACAGGCGTGACACGGGCAGAATCACCCTCAGAGCCACACCGGCCAACCCCCCACAGGGACAGGGCCAGCCAAGCGGGCCAGGCCACTGGCGACTGGAAGGCCCCCTGGCCACCAGCCAGAGCTACAGAAGCAACGGCTATGGCTACCAGCACTTGCTGAGACGTTGTCCTCAGCAACCACAATGAAAGAATTTCACTAACTTCCAAGAAAGGACATCTGAGCCTCCCAGGTATTCTGCCAAAGAGGGGAGAGTGGATATTTGGGAGCTAAAGTTCTAACAATTCGGGTAGTGGGAGCTTGTTTCTGAACCTCTTTTTAATCCTATTGCCTTGGCCCCTTTACTGACCACCCCCACCCCCTGCCACACACACACACACACACACGCACGCACACATACATGAGTGTGTGAGAAGTAGAGTGAGGTTCTCAAAAGTCAAAGCTAACCAGGCTTCTTAGGAGCAGAAAATATTTCATCCATGTCCCCCCACCAACTTCCAAAAGTAGCTAATGACATGGACTGCACTGACCTTCTCGACTTACCGTCCACTATGGAACTTCCACAGACTCAGACACTTCACTGCATTCCCCAGCCTTCCAGGCATAAAGGGAAACCCTTCAAAGTTAAAGAGACATGAGTGATTAAAAAAAAATAATAATAAAACCAGTCAGTGCCAAAAACTATAGTACAGATAAGTCTTAATAAACGCCATAGAATCAGTTCGGAGCTTCATGTCCTATGTTGGAGGCACTTCCCTTTCTGAGTCCTTAAGAGAAATATGGGAATTGCGGGTAACAGTCTTAAAGTCAATCACCTCTTTGCATCCTTTCTCGGGGTTCAATCTTCACTCACACTCTCTATTCCAGAAGCTTGACAGCTTGGAAACCAGGTACTGAAGGTTTGAGAAGTCACCCACCCCCTACACATACCTTCTTTAAAAAATACGAATTCCATTTAAAGTCAGAGTGAAACATTTCTACAAGCTCTGAACACTTACCTGTTCTGGGTCTCTTATCAGAGAAAGAAAATATGAAAATAATCATCAGCTTGCCCAGTGATATGAGTCACCTGCTGGTTTTACCCAACAGAGGAGAAATACTGGCAGGCTATTTTGAAGAAAGTTGCTCACAACACATGACTTAACTTTATTCTTCTTGGGAACAAAACCAGAAAGAGTGAATTAAATTGGGACTTAAAATGTTTTTGGAAGCATAATTCAGGTCTCTACTGAGAGGATCTAGATTGTATGGTAACAGAGCAGAACACCGTTGACCTGGAACCTTTAAAGTCACCTCTCTACAATATAAATGCCCATGTGATATGCTTAGAAGATTCTGGCAACCATCTCTTAGACTGGTCAGCCTGTATGCCCAATATTGCCAATGTTAATTAAGATGTCTATGAAGATCCATGAGGAGGCAGAAAGCAAATTCACAAATATACTGCTGCTGCTGCTGCTGCTACTAAGTCACTTCAATCGTATCTGACTCTGTGCGACCCCATAGGCAGCCCACCAGGCCCCGCCGTCCCTGGGATTCTCCAGGCAAGAACACTGGAATGGGTTGCCATTTCCTCCTCCACAAATATACTACATTGTTGGTAATTTGCAACTTTAATCAAAAGCACCACCAGAGCACAGACCTGTATAAAGCATGATGCTCCTGGAAAAGCAAGCCAGAGTTTACTGCCAGCATGCTAGGAATGGGGCTCCTATCTTTGCACAGTGCTTTATTGATTACAAAACAGTTTTGTATATATTTTCTCCATTGATTCTTAGAATATTTGTGTGATGTGGATGCTATGGTTCATATTTTGTGTTTAAAGAAAGCTTATCTTCCTCTCCAGGCTCATTTTCCACATTTCTCTTAACCCGTCCCCAGTCTCCCCAGACCCCCAGCAGCCTTCCTCACAATCTGTGTTCCCAGCAAACTGAAATTTTCTGAATGTCTTGATAGCAGCCCCTCCCATCCCCTCAGCTAATAAAATCAAATTCCTTCTTTGCAAAACACATTTTCTCCAAACATTTGCTTAATCTTTAAAATCTCAGCTTAAAGCATGACAAGGCTTTATCCAACCCTGTAGGGCTCCTGTACATCCCCTAAAGCAGCTCTGAATGCACTTGACTGTAACTACATGTTTCATGGTCTGTCTTCTCCACCCAGCTGCCAATTCCGTGAAAGCAGATCTCACGCCCAGTGCCGAAAACACTGCCTGAGGTACGTGCCTAAAATATTTGTTCCATGAACAAATGAAGTGACTTCCCCAGGATCAGGGGGAGGTGAAGGCCAGCCCTGAACTCGCATCCAGTCTCTAATTTGTGTGCAAGGGCCAGTTGTTCATGTAATTGGACTGATTTATGTGTTTTCAAGATGAAAGAGAACAGTCATTCGGTCAGAGGATGTTCTGAATAACTAGGAGTACAAGCAGAACTCTCAGTAAATATTAATCAACCCAATGTTAAAATTCATTCCACAGATCTTGGCTACATTGCCAAACTATTCACAGTCTACTAAAGTCAGGCTATAGACCTTATGGAAATTGGAGCTCCATCATGAAAAACACATCATGTTATTTACTTATTAGCATCTCAAAGGAAGCAACTTTACTAGTAAAGGAGAACAAAGTTGGCATATCACGTAATTTAAATATTAACCATTTTTTGTTGTTGTTTAGTTGCTAAGTCATGTCCGACTCTTTTGTGACCGCATAGACTGTAACCTGCCTGGTTTCTCCGTCCATGGGATTTTCCAGGCAAGAATACTGGAGTGTGCTGTCATTTCTTTCTTCAGGGGATTTTCCAGACCCAGGGATTGAACCCACATCTCCTGCATTGGCAGGTAGTTTCTTTACCAATGAGCCACCAGGGAATCCCTAAATATTAAACATCAGTTCAGTTCACTTCAGTCACTCGGTCGTGTCCGACTCTTTGTGACCCCATGGACTGCAGCACACCAGGACACCCTGTCCATCACCAACTCCTGGAGCTTGCTCAAACTCATGTCCAACGAGTACATGATGCTATCCAGCCATCTCATCTCGGTCATCGCCTTCCCCTCCTGCCTTCAGTCTTTCCCAGCATCAGGGTCTTTTCCACTGAGTTGGTTCTTTGCATCATGTGGCCAAAGTATTGGAGCTTTAGCTTCAGCATCAGTCCTTCTGATGAATATTCAAGATTGATTTCCTTTAGGATTGACTGGTTTGATCTTGCAGTCCAAGGGACTCTCAAAAGTCTTCTCCAACACCACAGTTCAAAAGCATCAGTTCCTCAGGGCTCAACTTTCTTCATGGTCCAATCCTTACATCTGTACATGACTATTGGAAAAACCATAGCTTTGACTAGCTTGACTTTTGTCGGCAAAGTAATGTCTCTGCTTTTTAATATGCTGTCTAGGTTGGTCATAGCTTTTCTTCCAAAGAGCAAGCATCTTTTAATTTCATGGCTGCAGTCACCATCTGCAGCGATTTTGGAGCCTAAGAAAAGAAAGTCCCTTGGACTGCAAGGAGATCCAACCAGTCCATTCTGAAGGAGATCAGCCCTGGGATTTCTTTGGAAGGAATGATGCTAAAGCTGAAACTCTAGTACTTTGGCCACCTCATGTGAAGAGTTGACTCATTGGAAAAGACTCTGATGCTGGGAGGGATTGGGGGCAGGAGGAGAAGGGGACGACAGGGGATGAGATGGGTGGATGGCATCACTGACTCGATGGACGTGAGTCTGAGTGAACTCCCGGAGTTGGTGATGGACAGGGAGACTTGGCGTGCTGCGATTCATGGGGTCGCAAAGAGTCGGACATGACTGAGCCACTGAACTGAACTGAACTGAAGAAAAGAAAGTCTGTCACTGTTTCTATTGTTTCCCCATCTATTTGCCATAAAGTGCAGGGACTGGATGCCATGATCTTAGTTTTTTGAATGTTGAGTTTTAAGCCAGATTTTTCACTCTCCTCTTTCATGTTCATGAAGAAGCTCTTTAATTCCTCTTCAGATTCTGCCATAGGGTGGTGTCATCTGCATATCTGAGGTTATTGATATTTCTCCTGGCAATCTTGATTCCAGCTTGTGCTTCATCCAGCCCAGCGTTTCTCATGATGTACTCTGCATATAAGTTAAATAAGCAGGGTGACAATATACAGCCTTAACATACTCCTTTCCCAATTTGGACCCAGTCTGTTGTTCCATGTCCAGTTCTAACTGTTGCTTCTTGACCTGTATAGAGATTTCTCAGGAGGCAGGTAGGGTAGTCTGGTATTCCCATTGCTTGAAGAATTTTCCACAGTTTTTTGTGATCCACACAGTCAAAGGCTTTGACATAGTCAATAAAGCAGAAGTAGATGTTTTTCTGGAACTCTCTTGCTTTTTCTATGATCTAGTGGATGTTGACAATTTGATCTCTGGTTCCTCTGCCTTTTCTAAATCCAGCTTGAACATCTGGAAGTTCATGGTTCACATGAACTCCAACATACTGTTAAAGCCTGGCTTGGAGAATTTTGAGCATTACTTTGCTAGCATGTGAGATGAGTGCAATTGTGTGGTAGTTAGAACATTTTGGGGGATTGCCTTTCTTTGGGATTGAAATGAAAACACCTTTTCCAGTCCTATGGACACTGCCAAGTTTTCCAAATTTGCTGGCATATTGAGTGCAGAACGTTAACAGCATCATCTTTTAGGACTTGAAATAGCTCAGTTGGAATTCCATCACTTCATAATATGCTTCAAAAAGTGTCAGACTGGAACTCTACCATCATCTTCCTCAATCCAGCAACTTGAATTTTAAATGCAAAGATGATATGGTTGGTTCACACACAGTGTTCTCCACAACCTGAACATATGAGTTATCTTTGAGCAAGGTGAGGAGTGTTTCTGATGTGGTCTCATCATCAAGGATTCAACCAAATGAGTCAGCATTCTCCACCAATATCAAAGTTATCTTTCTTTTTATTTTTTATCTATTATTTTATTTTATTTTTAAACTTTACAATATTGTATTGGTTTTGCCAAATATTGAAATGAATCCACCACAGGTATACATGTGTTCCCCATCCTGAACCCTCCTCCCTCCTCCCTCCCCATACCATCCCTCTGGGTCGTCCCAGTGCACCAGCCCCAAGCATCCAGTATCGTGCATCGAACCTGGACTGGCGACTTATTTCATACATGATATTATACATGTTTCAATGTCATTCTCCCAGATCTTCCCACCCTCTCCCTCTCCCACAGAGTCCATAAGACTGTTCTATACATCAGTGTCTCTTTCGCTGTCTCGTATACAGGGTTATTGTTACCATCTTTCTAAATTCCATATATATGTGTTAGTATACTGTACTGGTGTTTTTATTTCTGGCTTGCTTCACTCTGTATAATAGGCTCCAGTTATCTTTCACTTGTATATCTGTCTGTGGCTTTTATATCATCTTTTTAAATATTTGTGTCTTTCTCATTTGTTATCCTATTGTGTTCAGCTACATGTGCTTTCAAACCCTCATTCTCAAATGCATGTTTCTGACTGATTTCTTTCTTCCCATCTTGGAACAGAAGCAAATGACAGACATCTGAAATCTACACCTCTCATTTCTTTTTTGGTCAATCCACTAAGTCATCGCCCTCTCACTTTTCTCCACTGAAATGGGTGGCTGTTTCCCCTGATTACCCAAAGTATAGCGTTCTCTCACTCTGAGTGGATGAGCTGACATTGTCACAATTCAGATGCTAGGGAATTGTTTCTGATCACAAAATGTATAGGCTTACAAATCAACTCGGCTCAACCAGAAGCAATCTTTGAATCCTTCCTTCAATTCAAAACAGAAATTTCTTAAAAAGATAATTTCATTACTTTTAGGGGGGACATTTAAGCCGTAGCTCTTCATATTTCCTTGGAAGGGAGGGAAATTCCATTTACTCCCTAAAAGGGAAAAGTGAAAGAAATGTTTTTGTCTTTTCTGTCTTTTATTCAGTCCCTAAGAGCTAAAAGATGAATTATCAGATTGGCAGGAATGAAAGAAGGAACAGAATATGCATCAACCAGTCCTTTCTAGTAAATTCAGGCATGCTTTCCATGTCTGCCCTTACCAGGTAGAGCCTGCCTATTCTGTGCTGTCATAAATTGGGTCAACTTATTGGAAAGAACTTAGGAAACTTGAGTATAGCCTATTCTTTAGGCCATGTTTTTCAATCTGTTATTTCCAATCCAAAAGCCAATATTCATTTATCTTATCTTACTTATTTGTCTACCTGGTTTAGAATATAGAGGAAGACAAGGATAAGATTAATTACCAAATCACAACAAGTATCTACTTTTCTATTTTCTCTCAGAGTCCTTGGCTGGTTACATTATGGATATCTCGCTGCCACCAGGAAAAATGCAGGCATTTGTAATCTTACATACTATAGTATGAGTCCTGCTGCTTATAAGATTTGTGACCTTCAGCTGAACAAATTAACTTCCCTCTGCCTCAATTCTTTCACGTCAAAGCAGGACCTAAAATAGCCATCTTATTCTGTTTTATTCAGAATGTAATGAGTTAATTATATGCAGCTAATATGCAGTGTCTGGCATGGAGAGGTCTTGGTTGGAATCCTAGCTCTGTCACTTAGAAAGGTTAAGATGTTTCCTGAAAGTCCCTATAAAGATAAAGCTAAGCAGAAGATAGAGGATGTTATCTGCACAAAGCCTGTAATGTTTATCTCAGGAGAGAGTGCATTATCTAAAATAAACCAATGAATGTCTGTAACAAAACAGAAACAGACTCACAGACTCACAAACCTGTGGGGAGAGGAAGGGGAGGAAGGGTATGGGATTATAGGGGTGTGGGATTATGAGATACAGACTACTATATATAAAATAGATAAGCGACAAGGATATATCACATAACACAGGGAATTATAGCCATTATCTTGTAGCAACCTTAAGGAAGTATAATCTGTAAAAATACTGAATCACTATGCTGTATACCTGAAACTAGTATAATATTATAAATCAACTATGCGTCAATAAATAATAAGTACATAGAAAATAATAATAAAATAAATATCTTAGGTGGTTTAGATTCACCAAATAGTATTCAACTATCCCTGTCTTTCCTCTTGGGAGGAGAGTGGTCTCTCCCCACAATTCTGCTGAGAAAAGTGTGTGTAAGAAACTGTTATTTACTGTAAAGCTAAAAGAACCAGCACATGGTTACCCATTTCAGTGGTAATGGAACAGAGAGCCATGATCTGCCCTTCAAGCCTGAAGCAGAGTCTTTTGAAAACCTCATCAGGAAAGTCTCCGATTTTCGGCTCTCAAGAGCAAATCCAAGTAGGTTAGATGCTGAGATAAAGAGCCCACATTGGGTAAGTGGGGCCATTGTGTTTGAACAAACACCTTTGAAAGGTAAGGATAGTCTGAATTTTTCCTTCTCCTAGAAACTGAAACTAGGGCTATTTTGGATTTCTTTATCCTGCCCTCTTGTGCAATTTCCTTTTCACTCTCAACTTCATTTTGCTCTACTTGTCATCACTTCATATTCTATGGATGGTATAAGCTCTCCTTTGTTCCTGCTATTTCAAGCTTCCTCCTTATCAGGGGACTGATACATGTTCCTTCTTTGCTCTATGGTCTCAACATCAGAGTTGAAACCTCTAGACATGCTGGAGCCACACTATTGAATCCCAGAAGAGCTAAAGGGGTTCCTTTTCTTTCCTGAGATATTTGCAGTTTCTTCTCTGAGGTTCAAAACAATTTTTTAAAGGAGTTAGTTCATCTAATTGGGACCCCCAGAACATTTTCCTCCTATCAAAATGTTATGGAGGTGAGCAGGGGGTTGCCCTGTCACCCTCTATAATGAGAAAAAATGGTTTCAAAGGGAAGTTGTGTGGCCAGTGTCTGTGTTGGTTTTATTATTATTATTATTTGGTGCTACACGTCAATAGGAAGTAGTAACAGTTTTAGTATTCATTTGAGCCCAGGGTTCATTTTATCCACATGTGGACCATATAACTCCTCAAAGCACTTTAGTCTCCCTTACCTGCTTATTGATACCTGAGGTTACTTCTGCAGAAGAGACAGCCTTTCAGTCATCAAGCAGGGAGGAAAATTAAGATGAAAATGCAACTGTTTCATAAAGTGATGCCTTGGCTAAGACAGTGGTTCTCCACCTGGTTTACTTCTACCCCAGGGACCTGAAGGATATGACTCACAGCCACACGACAGAGTCTCTCAGTGGTAGTCATTGTCCTAGACTAAGGAGCAGGAAGCTTTAAGAACCACAGACGCCAATTCCTTTTCAAAGAATAGGGTTTGATACAGGGATCACCACTGGGAGAAGGGAGCCATAGGATATGGAAGTCAAGAGCACTCAAGTTGGACAACTTTTTAACTCCACCCATGGTTGACCCTGTCAAGAGCCAAAAGCACAAACTCTTCTGTGAGGTGCTGGAGTCCTGCTGCTACAGAGCTGCTACACTATGAATACTCCCAGTTCGTCTGTCCACATTGATTGTTCCAGCATCTTTATATCTATCTACCCTTAGGTGGATCTGACGAAGCCTGAAGTGTGCAGTGCCCCTCGCCCCAACACCTTCTCAGTTGCGTAAGGAGCAAGCAATCTCTTCAGGGCAAGTAGAGACCCATGGAAGGACTACGTATGATACAGAGGGGATAGAGGTGAAGCTACAAAGATAGGAACCTAGTCACTGTTCATTAAGGAGTAGTGTGTGTCCCATACAAAGGAGGGATTTGATGCATATGCAATTCTTATACCTTTTCTGTCATGTATCAGTACACTGTTTTTAAGAAGAAATGGAAGTTTTGAGTCTCTAAATAACTGGATCACACAGCCACAGACTCCAAAAGTCTTTGGTCTTTCTACAACATCATATTCTCTTCTTTCATACTCTCCAAAAATATTCAAGACCCACAGATAAATTTTCCAGCTACTGGACAGACAATCCTAGCCCAATTGCTAGGGTGAATACTTTTTCAGGAGTGACATTTTTAGACTCGTTCCTGGGAATCTGACCTAGGTACCCTAATGTGATAATCAACTAGATTAAGTATTACCCAAGTGAGCTAAGAAAAGTGTTCATGAAACAGATCAAACAGTTTGTTCATTCACTCACTAGGCATGCATTAGGGTCAAAATTTTGAAGCTACACAAGATCCTACTCTGCCTGACAACTTCCTAAAGGAAAATCTGGCTTTCTGCTATAGTCCTCTGTGATTCTCAGAGAAGCAGCATCAGCAGCCCCTGGAAATTTGTTAGAAATGCAAATTTTTGGACCCCCTGCAAGTTCAGTGGCTAAGACTCTGCATTTTCAATGCAGGGGGCAAGTGTTTGATCCCTGGTCAGGGAACTAAGATCCCACATATCATGTGGGGAAAAAAAAAGAAAGAAAGAAAAAGAAATGCAGATCCTGAAGCCATATCCAGACCTACTGAGTCTAAAACTCTGAGGATAGAGCTGGGCAATCAGTGTTTTAACAAAAAGGCTTCCAGGAGATTCTAAGGCACACACAGTTTGAGAACCACTGACTTTTCCCTCCTACACCTTGATTGAGGGCTTCCCGAGTAGCTCAGCTGATAAAGAATAAGCCTGCAATGCAGGAGACCCCGTTTCAATTCCTGGGTCAGAAAGCTCCCCTGCAGAAAGGACAGACTGCCTACTCCAGTATTCTTGGGCTTCCCTGGTGGCTGAACAAATTGTGGGAAATTCTTCAAGAGATGGAATACCAGACCACTTGACCTCCTCCTGTGAAACCTGCATGCAGGTCAAGAAGCAACAGTTAGAATCAGACATGGACCAACAAACTGGTTCCAAATCAGGAAAGGAGTACGTTGGCTGTATATTGTCACCCTGCTTATTTAACTTATATGCAGGATATATAATGTGAAATGCCAGGCTGGATGTAGCACAAGCTGGAATCAAGATTGCTGGGAGAAATATTAATAACCTCATACGTAGATGACACCATCATGAAGGCAGAAAAAGGGATTACAGAGCCTTTTGATGAAGGTGTAAGAGGAGAGTGAAAAAGCTGGCTTAAAACTCAACATTCAAAAAATAAAGATCATGGCATCCAGTCCCATCACTTTATGGCAAATAGATGGGGAAACAATGGAAACAGTGACAGACTTTATTTTCTTGGGCTCCAGAATCACTGTGGATAGTAACTGTAGCTAAGAAATTAAAAGACGCTTGCTCCTTGGAAGAAAAACAACGACAAACCTAGACAGTGTATTAAAAAGCAGAGACATTACTTTGTTGACAAAGGTCCATATAGTCAAAAGTATGGTTTTCCCAGGAGTCATGTACAGATGTGAGAGCTGGACAATAAAAAAGGCTGAGCACCGAAGAATTGATGCCTTCAAATTGTGGTGCTGGAGAAGACTCTTGAGAGTCCCTTAGACAGCAAGAAGACCAAACCAGTCAATCCTAAAGGAAATCAACCCTGAATATTCATTGGAAGGATTGATGCTGACGCTGAAGCTCCAATATTTTGGCCACCTGATGCAAAGAACTGACTCATTGAAAAAGACCCTGATGCTGGAAAGATTGAAGGCAGAGGGAGAAGGGGATGCAGAGGATGAGATGGTTGGATGGCATCACCGACTCAATGGACATGAATTTGAGCAAACTCTGGGAGATGGTAGAGGACAGGGAAGCCAGGCATGCTGCTGTCCACGGGGTCACAAAGAGTCATACGGGACTAAGAGACTGAACCACAACAACATACCTTGATAATTCTGTCTTCATTGATCCAACAATTCAGGTAAGTCACAAAGATTTCATGATCCCCAACTGTACCAGTCTTGGTTGGACTATAAAAGAACCTTCTCCACCGTCAAGGAGTTACATCGAGCTATGAAGCAAGTACTGAACAATCTGAGTTAGCACAGAATATCAGGCTGCATCATACAGTTCAGACTCCTAGAGAGAAACATGTGGCTTTTACATATGGTTAGCAGAGATCAGTCCATTATAATTCAGGTAAGCAGAGAAGAGGCATACTCAAACACCACTTCAAACAATGCAAAAGTTCTGTGGATTGCTAAACAACTGTAGCAGCCAACGGCTGGTCTGACGCTAATCCCTTAGAAATGGGGTGGTTCTTGGAGAAAAGCATAAAGGACATGATACTTAGGATCACAAACAGTTCCAGATTCTACCCATAATTGCCTCTGGCTGGAAACCAAAGGCGTGCGTGCGCAGCGTGGGAAACACTTTTGGTCCTGCACCAAGCCATACTTGTGCCCACAGATAGTGATCTGCACATTAAAGGATTCCAGTGTCAAGGTCTATGCAGATGGCTATGCAGACCAGTCAGTGTAGTAGATAAGAGAGTCATATTTTGGATGCAACCCAGAAGAAAGGGTTGAGGAGTCACACTTGATCAACAGAAAACTGGCTGTCAAGTCACCATTCACTGCATGCCTTTTGTAACATAGAGAACGCTTATTGGATATAGAAATATAAACAATACCCACTTTTTAACTTTGTGAGCAGTTACCAAATATCATAGAAATGCCAAAAGATAACAAATAAACAATTACAAAGCACAAAGCAGAACCATGTAAATACAGACTGAATTGTCTGCACTAAGCAGTTATCCAAGGAGTGACTAGCCCCAGACACTGTTAGCAAAGGAAAACGCAACTCAAGTATGGACAACTAGCAGAGGGTAAAGATCTAATTTTAAGAAAAGGAAAAGAGGAAAGAGGATGGATGATGTTTTGAGGCGTGATAGGAAGAAGATAGAAAAAAATTAAGAGCCTCCATTTGCTTGAGAATAAAAACAGAACATGTGGTAAGGAGGAATAGGAAAGACTCTGGGAAGGTCAGCGGTATGGGGCCTTGGAATCTGTGGTCTAGGAACTTAACTCTGATTCTTTAAAGTTTATGTTCAGAAGTCAACATGGAATTCTAGAAAGAATAATGCCATGGTAGAAATGATGTCTCAGGACATCTTCTTATTTATTGCACACTAGTGCTGAGAGCAAGAGGGTTTCCATCTTGCTTTGTGGTTGCAGAGTCAGCAGCCAAGGAGAGAGAGGGGAAAAAAAACATCATGGGGAACAATGAAAAGGACTGAATGGAAAGGTAGCCAGAATCCAGGACTGGGTTAGATTTTCTCAACCCGGGTGCACTACAGAATTACGAATGCCCAACCAAAACCGATTCAGTCTTATCTCTCCAAGCTGACAGGACATTGGCACTTTTGAAAACCTCTTCCAGCATTTCTACTCTACAAAGAGAGCTAAAGGTTACTACTAGCCTAGGAGTCTCTGTATATGTTTAGTTAGTTGGTTGCAAGTGCTTTCAAAATAGATTATCTGTAGTGAGGAAGAAGCAAGGAATTTTAGAGTACAGGACAGAAGATGGGGGGTGGTTAACTTACAGGGATCCACAGACAGAACAGATGAACCATGCTTCCATGGTTTACAAAAATAAGGAGCAGGTCAAAGAAATGGGAGATCAGGGAATGAAAATTAAAGGCAGAGGTGGAGCCTCAATCATGATATCCAATCGTCATGATATCAGGATATCCAATAAGTGACCTCTTGTTAATACTGGGGTTTCCCTGGTGGTTCAGGCAGTAAAGGATCTGCCTGCAATGCAGGAGAACCGAGTTCAGTCCCTGGGTTGGGAAGATCCCCTGGAGAAGGGAAAGGCAACCCACTCCAGTATTCCTGCCTGGGGAATCCCATGGACAGAGGAGCCTGGAGGGCTACAGTCCATGGGGTCGCAAAGAGTCGGACACAACTGAGTGACTGACACTCTTACTTTCACTTGTCAATACTGAAATTTCAAATTTCAAATTTCTTCTTTCTCTTCCTTTCCTCCCCTTCTATTGGACTTGATTTTATCAAGTAGTTTCCCAAGTGTATCTGTAGACTTTTCCCTGTAAATTCTTCCCAAGAGAAGGACTATGGTTTGCTTACCTTCTCATCTCTGGCCTCCAGCTTGTAATTGGCATTTCCAGTGGTGTTTTCCTCAGTCTCTGCACTATTATATGCTATCTCCTGCTTAAAATTAGCCTGTACCTTACTATCTGGATAAATCGGTTATGGCTTACCTATACTAATAGATCCAGTACGGGGGAGCCTGGTGAGCTGCCGTCTATGGGGTCACACACAGTCAGACACGACTGAAGCAACTTAGCAGCAGCCCCAGCAGCAGGGTGATTCATACCCACTAATATTAAACTGTTTTTAATATTTTTTAATTGAACTAAGCACAAAAATTTGGTTCTAGATATAAATTAATATTATTGCTATTTTTTGCCTCTCAGCATCAAAGTAAAATGTTCAAAACATGAAAATCTCAAAGAGGCGATCCCTTAAATATTCATCTTTTAAATCCTGCTTAACTCAAATCATTCTAGATGAATAATGGGTAAGAGGAACATATTACCGTGATAGATTCAGGCTGATCATTTGCAGTGGGAAACTTTGGCAAGTCAGCCACAGTGATCACTGTGCTGGCCAGACTCTGGCAGGGTCCTCACTGTCAAAGACCATGCTTGTCAGATTTCTCTGACATCACTTTCACTGATGTTATGAAACCCTTCGTATTTTGCAAAACCTGCAAAGTCACTCTGTATGCACATGAGATTATAAACAACCAATAGTAAGAGATGGACACCATGAGATGGAGAGAGACGGAACACAAATGGTGGAGCTCAAGGTGAAAGCATGAGAGACTGGAGTGTGGGTTTATTTGCTACCTGGTCAGTTCATTAGTGAATATTTGTATGTTGTGATTACTCTTGCTTCCCAGTGTTATCTTGTGACTTCTGAGACTCACATGATTCATCTTCTGATGAAAATATACTTACCTTGTTACCATCTATATGTTGGGGTATTTGCATTTCTAAGTGTGTTTCTTCACTCTGCTGTTGAATTCATCAGACATATCTTTCTTTCATGACCTTTGCTTTTGTTTGTTTCCTTATTTGTTTTTAAAGCGAAACTTTGAAACCCAGATCTGATCAAGTCACCTTCTGGCTTAAAACACCTCAGTGGTTTCCCACTGCTTTTAGGGTAAAGACCAAAATCACTAAAGAGATCTTACAGAGGTAGCCAAAGTGTCAATAGATGGATGGATAATTAAATCATGGTATATATAGTTGTCCTTTGGTTTCCCTGGGGGGTTGTTCCTGGACTTCTGGGTGTACCACATCGTGTTTGGTCAAGTCCCTCATATAACATGGCATGGTACAGTTGGCTTCCGTATCCACAGATAAGGAACCCACGGATACAGAAGGCCAACTGTATACACAATGGAATATTCAGTTCAGTTCAGTAGCTCAGTCATGTCCCACTCTTTGCAACCCCATGGACTGCAGCATGCAAGGACATGAGTTTGAGCAAGTTCTGGGAGTTGGTGACGGACAGGGAAGCCTGGCGTGCCGCAGCAAAAGGGAAAAAAGGGGGGGATATTATTCAGTCATAAAAAGGAGAAAATCTTGCCATTTGCAACAACATGGATGGACCTCGAGGGCACTATGCTAAATGAATAAGTTAGACAAAGAAAGACAGATGCTGTATGATTTCACATATATGTGGAATCTAAAAACAAAAGAAAACTTCATAGAAAAAGAGATCAGATTTGTGGTTACAAGATATGGGGCAGGGGAGGGGAGGTAAGGAATTAGAGAAAGATGGTCAAAAGATACAAACTTCCAGCAATAAAGAAATACTAGGGAGGTAATATACAACATGATGACTGCAATTAACACTGCTGTCTGATACATATATGCATGACATTGAAAGTAAATTCTAAGATTATCACACACAAAAAAAGAAAAGTTATTTATTTCTTTTTATTGAATATATATGACAGGTTGGATACTAACTAAATGTATTGTGGTAAGCATTTAACAATATATGTAAGTCAAAGCTTTATATTGTACACCTTAAACTCATAGAGTGATTTTGTCAATTACTATATCTCAATAAAAGTAAAGAGTCTACAGAACCTTACAGAGTGGACCACTGTCTTCCTTGTTACATACTCTGTTTTTATATTCCAGAATTTTTTAAATGGTTCAAGTAATAAGTTTGCTCACCTTAATTGTATGATGTTTTATTTTATTCTCCCAAATTTTCAAATGAAAGTTTCCTTCTACAGTAATAAAACACCTTAAAGGAAAGGAATTACTTTAATTCTTATATTTTTCATTTTTTAAAATAAAGTTTTAAGAGAAGTTTGTCAAAATAAATTTACATTAACAAAGTATCTTCTCAAAACAGAAGACTTGTTCTTAGGCAGCCTGTTATTATTGCTATTTAAAATGTCATGTATTTCTTTGCTGAATATATTGTTAATTCCTCTCCTCTATTAGCCTGTTGTTCTCCCTGCCCTGCCATTTTTTGCATTTTTTATTACCCTCTGCATTATGCAACATTAACTAGTTCCTAAAAGTTTGTATAAGTGCTTGACAACATCTACTATAAATCACAAATAGATCTTATTAAATTTGAATTCTAAAGTCTGATCCTAGGTGATGTCTTTGCTCTAAGCCATCCTTTTTCCATTATGCCAAGCTGCGAAAGGGGGCAATATTTGTTCCCCCTGATTCCACAAGCAATGTATTCTTTGCAGAAAGTGAGCAGAGCCTAGAAATGCATTAAAAAAAAAAGAAAGAAAAGAAAAGCAGCATAGAATCTTAATGCTCAGAGATAATCACTATTATCACCCCAGTGTGTCCGCTGCTCCCACTCTGGTCCCCTGAGCCATCATCCTGGACTATTACAACAGCCTCCTGAGCCACTCTGTTCCACTTTGTCTTCCTGCCAGGTCTTCAAACCAGCCAAACTGCTCCTGTCTCTTTTGCCTTTCTTTACAAAGACATGTGTCCCTCCCTAAGTTCCTTCAGGTCTCTGCTCAAATACCCCCTTATCAGAGAGACTGTCCCTAATCAGCCCATCTTAAAACACCCCACCCCCACCACTGTCCAGCCATCTCTGTTTTTTCTCCTGCTTTCCTTGACTTCTGAGCACTTAGCACTATCTGATGTGTATACATGTGTGTATTTATTCATTGGCTAATGGTCTGGCTCTTCTAGAGAGTGGACACTCTATGAGAGCAGGGAATTGGTTTTTGTCTACCACCATTTTAATAGCATAGAACATAGTACCAGGCAAGTGGCCAGCATGCCATAAATGTTTGCTAAATAAATAAATAAGGGAATGAATAGTTTTGTTGACATTCGTTTTACAAGGTCTTCTTTCAAAATATGTTGACATTTCAGTTCTCCTTCACTGGTTTCAAGCACGCCTCGAAACTGGGCCTGATTTACACAGCCTTCACAGTTAGGTGCTCCAATCTGCCAATGGGCCGGTTTCCACACAGGTTATCACAAATAGAGTTGATCTTTTGTGTCCGTCTTAATGCAAATCATTCATTCTTCTGTGCATCTCACTGTCAGAAGCAAGACTCAGTAGCTTTACAACAGAAAGAATCCAAGTCATCAGCAATCAAAAGGGCAGCACACAATGTCTGGAAGATTCTCCTCTGGGCCGTCAAGTATGATAGCTTCATTTCCACTCTTTTCATTTATTTTCCCAGAATGCCTGAGCAGCCTAGCGCTTTCATTCTTCCTTTTGCAAAATCCCAGCTTGTAGCCACTTCATTTTAAAACGAACATTTAAAGCGAGCATTCCCCTCTAATAAAAACGAGAATGATGATAATGTTGATGATGATGAGAGATGAAATTACACTATTTCTCTGGCCATTTAAACCCTCTGGTGGATGCAGCATTCTAAGGCAGCAACACTATTGACCATCACTGTAGTACCGTATGCCAGGTGCTGAGGGAAATAATAAAGGTTTGTGTTATAAAGTCATTACCTTGGCCATGGAAAACACTCAATAAATATGTGTTGAGTGATTCATTATTGAGCTCTTTGGTTTCTGTATTCGCACTCTGATTCAGTTCTTCTTCTGTTAATTTTTAGGCTAAATCCAAGGCATATTTTATGAAAACTTTTATTGCAACCCAATGAAAATAACTATTGGCCAAATTAGGAATAAAAGAGAACCCAGATAATATAAGAAAGTATAGCAATATTTCATTTGAAAGCATAAAATAACTGGGAAACTGGTTCACTCTCACCAAAAAGGAACTTTTGCAGTGGCAGCCACCCAAGAGAGGTAAAAAGTTATCTGCTCCATTTGGATGGTCAAATTCTACAATTCAGACTCCACTTATTCAGGCCACGTGATAATTCAAACAAGCCTGAGTTGAATTGAATTCTTGCCCGACATATATTTTAATGAGTTTTGTGAGGGGACAAATGGTTTAAACAAGAGTTGAAGTGAATAGTTAACCTACTTAAGGGAACGTGGCAGACGGTGCTGGCTGCCTCCCTGGTGTGCATTCTTTTATTCCTCTTTACTAACAGAGCCCAGATTCTGTTTAGGGCAGCAGTTCAGCCCAGGAAAAGCATTCACTTTCCCAGAATCTTTGCAGCTCCAGATGGTTGTATTGCCCAGCACGGGACAACACGATAAAGTGGGTGGGGATAAGGTTGTCTTCCTAATGAAAAGGCCCAGAGGCAGCTCTCAGGTGTCTTGGCATGTTTTGTCCTCATCTCTCCTGTTTTCTCAGTCTCGAAGGTAAATGTGCTCCCTGGAGGTTGAAGGAGTCATCTTGCAACCATGAGAATGCAAACCACATGGTCAGAATCGTGGGGCAGGAAGCTAAAAAATGCCTGTACCCTTGGTGGCTTTGTTGAGTGGCTACACCAGCCTTGAACCTTGGACCTAATTGAAGCCACTGCACCTGGTTTCCGTTACATGCAGCCTAATGCAATTGCAACTGACAGAGACTCCATGAATGTGCAATTTGATACAGATATGACAAGTGTACCATCAGTGATCTTTATTTTTTACCTGATTGTATGTTTTAGCCTTTGCCACCCTATTAGCCTGGTTCCTATCACTACGATAAACTGTAAAATTTTGTGTCTTAAAAACAAGGTACAATTAAAAATGTTTCAGTGAGAAAGTCCACATGAATATGATTATAAAACTTTCATCTCAGAATCGAAGGATCCTGTTTTCATTTTCTATTCAAATCTTTGATGTGGGCAACTGAAAAAAGAGGGATGTATCTCAGTCTGTACAATTTCATAGTCAGGGAAACAGGGCTGGAACCCTACCCCCACCCTGTTATGACCCTGGACACATTACTTCACTTCTCCTCTCTCTGGTCACCATCTCATAAATGCCGTGTTACTATATTCATCCCAGTCCCTGCCACACCACTGCTGAAACCACTCATTTACTTGCCTTTCTCCAAAACTGTACTATAAACATTTTGAAACTAGGGACAGCTTCTTACATGAAGCTTCTGTCTTCTCCCAATATCTGGCTTTAGTGCCTGCCTTTCTTCAGAGGGATCTTCCCAACCCAAGGATTGAACCTGCATCTCTAATATCTCCTGCATTGGCAGCTGGGTTCTTTACCACTGGCGCCACCTGGAAAGTGCTTAGGGCCTGCCGCCTAGAGGCTGTTTAGTGAGGATTTGTTGAATGCCTAAGTAAACTACTCTGAAACCATAACTGACTCATCAGTTCTTCAAATATATTTTCCTACAAAGGCAGTTTAGAAAACATAGAGTTTGAAGATGGGAGAGGTTAGCTGGAAAGTAGCCATCATGAGCAATCAGAAGGAATATCACAACGGAAAGCATTGCGCCATCCCAGTGCAGTGATGGCACCTCGAATGCAAAGGCAATACGCCTTCTCAGTCTGTCTTTCACTGCTCCTTAGTGCAACACGTGGGAATTTCAGTGGCTGCTCAATGGAATTCAAAGGCAGTTTGAAACAAAATGATCCCCTGGACCTAGAGTCCATCACATTCCTTAGACTTGGCTTCCCTCCTTCCCATCTGTGGAGGACTCTCTGTACCCTGGATCAGTCGGCGTGTAGGAGGAGAGAAGCCCCTTCGGCACACATGTAACTGCAGTGTTAGCATCGCGCAGCCGGGCTCCGTGTGCCCCTGGGCCTGCAGATGGGAAGTGGTGCAGACAGCCTGGCCGAGTGAGTGGATGGCTTCTCTGAAACAAGAGTCCACATGCTGCCATGAGTCAGAGAATCCACAACACAGATGGAACACCCACTTTATTTAAAAACAAAGACAAAACCCCAACTCCTCCAGGAACCCTACAGCTACAGGAGAGAGCTCTATGACTAATGATACCCACACTTTTGATTGAGAGCTTGTTACATGGGGCCCTGTGCAAATCATGTCCCAGGTCCCATCTTCTGGCATCCTTAGGAGGTGGGTGTTTCTAGTATCTCTCCATTCACAGATGAGGAAATTGAGATCAAGAAAGATGAAGCAATGTAACAGAGATTGCTCAAATAGAAAATGAGGTCATCTGGGTTTCACCTGTGGTCTGTCATTCCAAAGTCCATGCCTTAAGCACTCTGATAAACTACCTCCATGAGCTAATGTCTAATGGGAAACATACTCACCTATACACTGTACATATATGTATACTCACTCATATGTACATAAACATATTTACATACCCATGTTCACACACATGGACATACACACACACACACATACACAACCTCATTTGCCCATATATACAGCAGTCAATCTAGGCTGCCCTTCTTCCCTCTCACTCCTCATAAAGGAATTAGCCATGGATTCTTCCTTACAGAAAATACAAAGTGTTAAAAAGTCTCTGCAAAGAGCAGAGGCCTAAAAACACTTTACAGAACAGGAGGTGATGTTCCTGTGTGAGGCTTTTGAAATGATCAATTAGGATCTCCTTATTTATTCTTGACCTCTTGAAAACACTTTTTGCTGTAAGGAAGTTATTTGTCTTTGTTTGGTTTCATTAAAAGTCAAAACAACGAATGCAGAGACCTGATCTTCTAGTTCATGCTTAAAAAAAAAAATCCCATTTCATTTTGTGGGATTTTTTTTTCCCCAACTTTTTGATACGAAGAGAACTGACTCCTTTTCTTACACATGATGTCACAGACGGTGAGAAGATAATCCTTAGAGAGCTTCTATTTGAAGTGGTTCAATTAAAAGATGAGTTGTATTCTCAAAACCATTTTCCAGGTTCTGAGATATTTTCCACTTTTTTTTTTCTTTCCCACAGCCAACACAAGGAAAATGGACTGTGGGTCAGGTAATGTAAGCAACAGACCGCAAGATGATTGCCAAAAATGTAACCACCCCATCAGCTCCAAAGGAAAATATTCATTAAAGTGACACATGTTAATAGCATTGAATTCAAAACACTTGTTTGGACATCCAGATGTCGGAAAGTGCCATATCCTGATTAGCTGAAATATTCTCGGTTCTTTCAGATCTTCCTTCCTTATTTTGATTGCAAGTCGAGTTGCAGGGAAATTCTTTCCCACTACTGTCTACTGATCACATCGCTCAAGCATTTTAAAATCTCACTTGTTTCCTATAAGAAGAAATGGAAAGCACAACCACAAATATTTGTGTAAATGTCACCATGTATTATTGGAAGCTTTGTTCAGGCAGTTGGAGAATTATTGCAGCAAGCTCCCCTCACTGGATGCCTCTCAAACACTTGCTACACAGAACACGCACACCCAGACACACCCACACGCTCCGTCCATTTCTCCCTTGGTTTTTCTCAAGTGGGCATGAGTCCCACATCTTCTCCCTTCTCTCTGCAGCCTTCAGGTAGAAGGTATATGTTCCTCGTGAGTAATTTCAAGCCAAAGGAAAGAAGTGAGGCCAGACAGCTGCTCTCTTCCACAGAAGGTTGAAAACAAAATCTGGAGAAAGAGAGAAAAAGCACCCTTGGAAGACTGCCAACTCAGCATCCCAGCCAGTCATTCACCAAAAAGGAAGAAAAAGAGTGAGGCAGCAAGATTCAGCTTTAACTCTTTCCTGGAAAGCTCTGAAGCAGTTGCCCAGAGTCTCATTTTTACAGAGTTAGATCACAAATGGGACCCAGCTTGCTGTTCAGTCATTTGTCACCGAATAGCAAGAATGCGGTGTCCTAACATGGAAAGAATGTCATGCCCTAAACATTTATTTCTGGCCGTGTCTTTCCCAGCCTTGAGATCAAAACTTCAGCTGATAGATAAGCATAGGTCGTGGACCCCTTCTGCTCCCCAGCCCTCACCTCCCCTGACGGATCGCACCCTGCTTGCCCAGCGGGCAGCCCTATCTCCTCCATATTTTCGCCTTGCTGGGGCTGCCATGATCTTTAACCTCAGTTATGTTTATCCAAGAAGGCTCCGTCAAATTTTCTCACACCCATTCATCCCCCTGCTAGAATCAGGATGTCTCTCGCCAGCTTCCTTTGTCTTTCTAGTGCTTCTAGGAAAACAATTCTGTCTTTTACTGATTGAATAAATAGCAATCATCTCTCCAAGTCTGTTACTCATGCATGGCCACTTCTATAAGCGGTGTCTTTGGGGAGTATGTGTGGGAGGGAAGAGGGATCCAGTGGATTTTCCAAGCTTGCAGGTGCTAGACTGGATGATCCTCGGCAATATGACAAAATGCTGGAATTGGCCTCGCTTCCATAAGATCTGATCATGTGGGATGATTCACCACATCAAAATTAACAGCCTCTGGCCCAACTGTCAAAGGCTTTGGTCCCTGCAGAGTCCATTCTGTATCAAGGCAAGTGTACTTTCTTACACAGAGAAAAATCTAGATTGGCAAGTTCTCCACATTCTTTGACACTGTGTCTGTCTTTCCATGCCCAGAACTAGCATTTGCTACATGGTGATACAGAATTCAGGGGATTAATTTGATATCAGACTTTTCCAAACTTTAAAAAAAAAAAAAAAAAGGGCAAAACCCTTAAAGACGCAAAGGAAATGAATGACATTTGGATCCAAAGCAAGGGTTAACATTTTACTTCTCTTCTTATGTGAGTTGTGTGCAAAGCTCTGCTCAAACTGTTTGTAAAGATGTGTCGTTTTCCATAAGAGCCATGATACCCAAATGTAGAAATACCTTTCGAAAGACGTGGGTACAGACCTAGGGTTAGACCATCTAGGATTAAACTTCAACTACACTTCTTGATAATAGTGTGGCTTTGGGCAAGTTACTGAACTTTCTAAACCTCAGTTTCGGAAAGTAGGGGATAATGATAGTATCTTACACTGAGAGATTTCAGTGAGGTATTTCATATAAAGCTCTTAGCTCAGTACCTGGCAGAAGAGAAAAGGTTTATCAATGTTAATTACTGTGACTGGTACTCTAACAAATTCTATTTTAAGAAACTGATAGCAGTTTACTAGTTCTAAGGAATCATTTTGTGAAGGAAAAACTTTTGCCAAGTGAAAAAGTAAGCCCTAATTAGTTGTGGCATACATATAGATGGGTGGGGTAAAGTTAATTACATCAATTTCATTAATAAGTTTTTTAATACACACAAAGATATTTACACACACAAACATATCTTTATGCATATATTATATACATACATAGGTACCGTATATACGTGCATGTGTGTGTGCTCAGTTGCTCTTTGCAACTTTGTGTCCAACTCTTTGCAACCCCATGGACTGTAGCCTGCCAGATTCCTCTGTCCATGGGATTCTCCAGGCAAGAATACTGGAGCAGGTTGCCATTTCCTACTCCAGGGAATCTTTCCAACCCAGGGACTGAACCTGCATTTCCTGCATCTCCTGCATTGGCAAGTGGATTCTTTACCACTGATCCACGTGTCTATATATGTTTACGCACGCATATATACATATTTTTCTATCCCTGAATTAAATATCAGTGCTCCACAAATTGGAGAAGGCAATGGCAACCCACTCCAGTACTCTTGCCTGGAAAATCCCATGGATGGAGGGGCCTGCAATCCATGGGGGTCGCTAGGAGTCGGACACGACTGAGTGACTTCACTTTATTTTTTCACTTTCATGCATTGGAGAAGTAAATGGCAACCCACTCCAGTGTTCTTGCCTGGAGAATCCCATGGACGGTGAGCCTGGTGGGCTGCCATCTATGGGGTTGCACAGAGTCGGACACGACTGAAGCGACTTAGCAGCAGCAGCAGCAGCAGCTCCACAAATTGGAGGATCTATTAAAGACACACACCAATGTTTTACTCTTCTCTAAGGATTCCAAGTATAAAAAATCACTTAGTAACCAAGAGCTTCCTGTACTGCAACACCCCAGGCTCCTTTCAAAGGACGAGTTTTAGTGACTCATATGTGTCATCAACGTTACTCCATCTACAGTGTCAGTCTGTAGCTGCCTCCACAGATCTGGTCACCATGAGTACAAGCCTCTAAGGTTACCAGCAGGACTGTGCAGAGTTCCAGCCTCCCCTTCATGTTCAGAACATAAGTCATCACTTAGGTTGAACCGGTTCACACAGACTGGGACTTACTTTCTTACTGAGTAGCAGACCTTCAAAGGATTGCATGAGAGTCTCTCTACATATATTTCTCTGTGTCTCTCAGAGACAGAGGAAACTTAAAGTGATTCTAAGCCTGGGTCATGCAATGTCTTCACAAACATTTTAACGCCTTCCATTTCTCCATTCCACTCTATTCTAATTAACTGCCATCAACTGTGTTCCATGGGATAGATTTTTCTCTTTGCAAAAAAAGAAAAAAATGGAAAAACTGAAACCACACGAAGAACAACATAATATCTCACCTAATGTGCTCTTACCTCTTTGGCCAGGATTACAGCTCAGCCATTCTGGATGATAAAGATGTTATCCCATTTGTTTTTTGCTATCCTGTTTGGTTTTTGCTTTTGTCATACTTTTAACTTTTTTGTTTGTTCAAAACCTACAAAACTACAGTGGCCACGTTGCCTCTCTTTCAACTTCCTAATTTACCTATTAATTCTCCTAACTTACCTGCATCTAACTTTGACCACTTAGTTCACATTTTCTTATCAAAAGGTCTCCCCCCTAAAAAAAGATTGCCCAAGGTGAAACAGATAATATTTTTTTAAGAACTCATAAAGGACCTGTCTTTGGGATATGGGCGTGAGAATACAATATAATATATGTATAATACATATATTATACATTCAAACCTGTGCAGATCATGTCTCATCTGTGAGCGAGCATTTTGTCCAGGAACCACCCTAGTTACCTTTAGGCAGGAGTTGGTGGGGGCACAATGAGAACTATAGTAGTTGTCCTTCATTTGCCAATTCAGGATCCCCTGAAGCTTCAGGAGAAAGAGGAGAAGATGCAAGAGGAATGGAGGGGGAAGTGAAGGGAGAGGAAGATGGGAGGAGAAGTAGCTCTCTTGTCTGTACTAGCAAACAAAATGAGAGGTACTGAAAGAATTGAAGCCCTGTCTACCTCTAACTTCAAATCCTCTTGAAAGCAGTTCCCACCTACATCCCAGATCATCCACTTTGACTGCATTGCTGGGCACGTTCTCCCATTGCCTGATCCGGTTGATATTGGCCAAAACAAAGAATGCTTCATTCCAAACATAAATTTGTTCATTCTTTGAATAAAATCATTCTCTTTCATTCAGTTCACTAGGTTACAATAGCCTTCCCAGGCTCTTTAGTTTCCCTTCCCGTGGATGATGGCTTGGGTCTTTGAAATAACAGTTAAAAGCACTCAGGTCTTGTTATGTTGGCCCTTAGCAACAGCCATCCCCTAGGTTGTTTAAGAGTGGGAAAGGCTTGGGAAAGGAGGAGAGAAAGGAGAGACCTGCTGGGCATTATTCTAATCAGGGTTCTCCGCTTGGCAGCAGGCACAGACAAGCTCCTGTTTTGCAGAGCGGTTCTCCCCAGGGTGCTGGAGGGAAGAATAGCAAGATGGAGCAGGTGCTGGGCTGGCCGGCTCACCATCAGGAGGGCTTTCATCTGCTTTGAGGGGAAAGTCAATGACTCCGCAATGTCTCCAGACTAGGCTGAGGGGAGCAACTTGAGAAAAAGCTCGGAGACACAAAATCGTCTTGGTCTGGAGACTATAATGGGTGTTGAGTCAGAGAGCTGGGTTGGAAAAAGTCTTTCCCTCCCTTGACCAACATATATGTTTGGAGGCAAATCTCCAAATGAATGCTGTCACAGAGCAAAGATATGAACCTAGAAATTGATATCCATCAATCATGATATCACAAGCAACAAACAGCTCCACTGAAGACCTGGTTTTCACAGAGAAATGATTCCTCAGTGCCACATAGGAGCATCTTGCAATGCAATCTCCTTTCTCTAAGATGTGAAAAGAGCCTCACTGCCTGAAACCACAGAGCGACATTTTCATGGTGCTTTCTATTTTCTTTTTGGTCAAAGGTCTATTCTTGCTAGAAAGGGGAAATACATCCCTTCATAAGGATTAGGAAAAGTGATATGATGGCATGGAATAAAGCAGAAAGAGCACATGTAATGGGAATCGGGAGACCTGGGGTCTTGTCCTAGCCTCAGAAGACACATGACCCAACCTCAAAAGGTCTCAGTTCTCTCATCTGTAAAATAGGAGGATTAGACTAAATTGTCTCAAACCTCCTACCATGGTGAGAGTCTGTGACTTATGACAGTTTGTTATCAGATATTGGCCCCTTCCTGTAATGAGGTTGTGCTAGACTTCACACTTCAATGAACAGATGTGTGTCCAGATTCTATAAAGTTTCTCTCCTTCATCTGTAGCAACAGTCAAGGGGACAAAACAAAAAATCCAACAACAGAAATTGAATTAAGTGCCATTGGTTAATAGCTATTGATCTGGCTGAATTGTTCCTGTTTTAACAAAACTATAGTGTAAGGGGGAAAAATTAAGAATGCCATATACATAAAATTGAACAGAAAACATTAAACAAATGAAACTCATAATTAACAGTAGCCAGAGGCAAAGAATTAGTAAAAGGTAGATCATGGAATAAGGGTGACAAGATCACTGACATTTGATGTTAGACTTATTGGCAGTGTGAAGAGGACAGAGACATAAATGAATTAGAAAACATCTAGAAAATCTTGCATTCTAAGAAGCTATCAATCAGCTGTTATAACTATGAAGGTTGGGGCTTCCCCAGTGGCTCAGCAGTAAAGAATCTGCCTGCCAATGCAGGAGCCACAGGAGAAATGGGTTTCATCCCTGGGTCAGGAAGATCCCCTGGAGAAGTGAATGGCAACCAACTCCAGTCTTTCCTGGAGAATCCCATGGACAGAAGAGCCTGGTAGGTTACAGTCCATGGGGTCTCAAAGA
Source organism: Bos indicus x Bos taurus (assembly GCF_003369695.1). Taxonomy (NCBI): domain Eukaryota; kingdom Metazoa; phylum Chordata; class Mammalia; order Artiodactyla; family Bovidae; genus Bos; species Bos indicus x Bos taurus. The sequence goes on along the minus strand of NC_040091.1, from coordinate 21,302,422 downwards.
GTCAAACACGACTGAAGCAACTTCAATTGTACGCACACACACAACTTTGAGGGTTATCTGGTACACTCAGATTTGTTGATTTAATACTGTCTTATTGATAACCATACATCATTATTCTATGATAGAGGATCGGAAACAAAAAATAGTGACTTTCCCTCCATCTGGGATACCAGGCCAGGCTCACCAAGAGAGAAACCCTCAAGATCCGTTAGACTGCACAGATACAGGGTGCAAAGCTGCCCATTCTAATCTCACCTCTTCCCACATCTGCCTTGTTCTCTGCTGCATCCCCAGAACATCCCGCAGTGTTGGCACATGGAAGACACTAGGCAGAAATGTGTTGATTAAATTTGAGTAATCACCTCCTTTATTTTTTTTAATCTTTATCAGTTATTCAAACCCTGCAAATCAATCACTCCACTAGTTGCTGGTGATCAAATGTGTTCTGAGCTGACCCTGCTCCTCTTTAGGGAAAGCTCACTCTAGTAGAGGAGATATACATTAACCAGATGCTTGCATAAAAATGTCACATGTAGTTATAGGCAACAATATATACCATGAAGGAAAAAGTAGGGCAAGGAGAAGAGATGCTCCAACTTGATTCTAGTCAAGGAAGAGAAGGCCTATTCCAGAAGCTTCCCTGCAACAATGATTTTGGCCTGATATCTGAAAGAGGAGTAGTAGTCAAACAGGCAAAGATGGGGGAAGGGAGATGTAGACATAGAGAACGGCAGGAGGTAGAACAGAGCACCTCATGTTAGAGGAAATTTTGAAGGGAAATCATGGTAGCCGAGCACAGAAAGTGAGAAGGCAACTTAAGAGGCAGTGGCTGTTGGTAACGGCTGCCTCCTGCAGGTCCTTGAAGAAAGTAAAAGTGAAAGTCGCTCAGTCGTGTCCAACTCTCTGAGACCCCATGAACTATATAGTCTATGGAAATTCTCCAGGCCACAGCCTTGGAGTGAATGGCAATCAGTCAATCAGTCGTGTCCAACTCTTTTCGACCCCATGGACTATAGCATACCAGGTTCCTCCATCCATGGGATTTTCCAGGCAAGAATACTGGCATGGGTAGCCTTTCCCTTCTCCAAAAGATCTTCCCAACCCAGGAATCAAACCCAGGACTCCTGCATTGCAGGTGGATTCTTTACCAACTGAGCCACAAGGGAAGCCCCTGCAGGTCCTTAGGTGCCATATTAAGAGTTATCATCTGGGGACTTCCCTGGTGATCCAGTGGTTAAGAATCTGCCTGCCAACACAGGGAACATGGGATTGATCCTGGTCCAGGAAGATTCCACATGCTCCAGGGAAATTAAAGCCCTGGTCCATAAGTACTGAGCCCAAGCTCTAGAGCTTGAGTTCCACAGCAAGAAAAGCCACAGCAACAAGAAGCCCATGTACTGCAACTAGAGAAAGCCCACACGCAGCAATGAAGACCCAACACAGGCAAATAAATAAATAAAATAAAGCCAGGACTGCCTTTATAGATTAAAAAACAAAATAGAATGGCTATCTGGAATAGCCCATTACTGAGCAGCTATTTTGTGTCGGGCACTCTCCTAAGAGCTGAATACACCAAAAAAGGTTAAGGCTCAATCTTTCTCTTCAAACAAATAGCACTCTTGTTTTTGAAAAGAGAATTGTTTTTACATTTTTTTTTTTTTGAAAAAGAGAAAATAACAAGCATTTCCTGCCAGGAACCAAGAGAATGGGTCCCAACATTCAAAGAATGGAGTGCTCATTGGACTTGGGAAGCTGGGAGAACCAGGAAGCCACCCTGGAAGAGGAAAATATTGACCTGACAGAGAAGGAAATGGCAATCCACTTGTGGGACCAAATCCTTAAAGGTGCCAAGTATGCAGACCAGAGGGAGAAATATGCAAAGATGCTTGGGGAGTCATCTGAAGATGCCTTGACATGACAGCACTGTGGTGGTTGTTGTTGAGTCACTAAGTCGTGTCCGACTCTTTGAGACCCCATGGACTGTAGCCTGCCACGCTCTGCTGTCCATGGGATTTTCCAAGGCAAGAATACTGGAGTGGTTGTCATTTCCTTCTCCAAGGGACCTTCCGGACCCAGGGTTCAAACCCTCATCTCCTTTATCTGCTGCATTGCCAGGTAGATTCTTTACTGTTGAGCCACCAGGAAAGCCCGTACCTAATAGTGTAAAGTCAAATGAAGAGAAGCACCAGGAAAATGGTCACATAAACACCCACACGAAATATCTGTGACTGATTTCAATTGTGTTCTTTCCTGAATTTCATCGAAACAGAGAGTAGATGACATATACCGATGTATTTACTTTGTGTAAATATCCCACAAAGATTAATTTGGCAAAAACACAGTCTGCATGTAAATTTTTCCATCTGCAACAGAGGGGAAATATATCTGCTCATAGCAAGTTACCCAAGATTCAAGGGAATGAACCAGCGAAGGAGGGAAATGCACTTAGCCATCTGTATTGTATTCCTTGGGATAAAGTCACTGGGCGTCTCTACCCTTAAGATGCGTTGTATGTTTTTCGAGCCAGCTTTGGCAATTTTCTCAACACAGTATCATGTTAGTGAGCTTGTTTCTAGAAGATTTAAGTACTTCACACATATTGCCTTATTTCAATCTTCACAACTACCCTAGGTGGTTAGTACTGGTGTTTTCTCCATTTCACAGTTGAGAAAACTGAGGCACAGAGTCTTAACCAGGCCTCAACTGGTCAGGGGAGGAACTGGGATTTGAACCCAGGACATCGGGCTCCAGAGTACCCTTCACATTATGCTTGTGCTCGTGCTAATATAGTTCAGTCATTTCTAACTCTTTGTGATCCCATGGACTATAGCCCACCAAGCTTCTCGGTCCACAGGATTTGCCAGGCAGAAATACTAAAGTGGGTTGCTACTTTCTTCTCTACGGGATCTTTCTGACCTAGGTATCGAATGTGTGTCTACTGCATTGCAGGCAGATTCTTTAAAACTGAGCCATCAGGGAAGCCCCCCTTTATATTATACTGCCTCTCTAACGTACATAAACCAGAAATACCTACCAGGCTCCTCCCTCCATGGAATTTTCCCTCCATGGGATTCTTCAGGCAAGAGTACTGGAATGGGTTGCCATTTCCTTCTCCAGGGGATCTTCCCGACCCAGGGATGGAAGCCGGGTCTCCCGTATTCCAGGCAGACGCTTTAACCACTGAGCCACCAGGGAAGCCCAAAAATGGGCAAAATTTTTCTAGAAAGGCTTAGATAAGAAATATTTTCAGCTTTGCAGGCCATACACCACCTCTATTTTCCCACTGTTGCAACGTCAAAGCAACCACAGATAATCGATAAACAAGTGAGCATGGCTAGAGTGGACTCCTGGCAGATCTGACCCACCCCTGACATAACTTGTCATTATCAATAAAAAGAGGATCATTTTTTTTAATATACGGACACGGTATGAAAGGGATTTTGCTTATTGGTGTGATTAGTCCTCCTTTGCACTTATTCATATATTTCTTCAACAAATCTGAGCTCATGGTCTGTGTAAGATACTAAAGAGACATGAGTGAACTAGATAGTTCCTGTCCCCCAGGAGCTACATTCTGGTGGAAGAGACAGAAGACAATAAACATTAGAGATATGCTAGACATCTAACAGAGTATCAGAAAAACATTGCAGATCATGGAGCTAAAGATGGACAGTGGCTGGTTACTGCAGAGAGCATGGTTATGGAAAGTCTCCTTGATGAGACAACAGGTATAGAAGTGGCCTATGAAGTCTGGGAGCTGGGGAAGATCACCTAGACAGTATGTACAGTTTGAGACAATAAGAGCTCCAAGGACTGAGCCTTGCATATTCTAATATTTTGAAGCTGAGAAGTGAAGGTTCCAGAAAATACTGAGAAGGGGCAGCCAGTGGGGTAGGAGGAACATGAGACAGTGGTATCAGGAGCCAAGTTATGGAGTGTTTCAAGAAAGAGAGTGAAACCAACCATGCCAAATACTGCTAACACTCACTTGGAAAAAGTCTGGGAGGTACTCATCAGTTTGGGCGATGAGCTTGTGTTTGATGTCTTTGACAAGAGCACTCAGAAGAGGGAAGAAAACCTGATTGGAGGGACTTCAAGGGCAAAAGAAGAAAAGAAAAGAACGTTGTGTGGGGGAAAAACTCTTGCCCGGAGTTTTGCTCTAAGGAAAAGAACTGGAACAGAGTGGATAGCAGACAGTATAATGTACGAGGATGATGTTTATATTTTAAGTAAGAAGACATAACACAGTATGTTTCCATACTATAATAATCTAGTAGATATTATTTCTATTAGTAGAATAGAGAGAAGGAAAAATTGATGAAGTGAGACAAAGAGTAAATATTCCCTGTTTGAAATTGACATTCATCTGTCGAAGGGGCATTAGTACATATGAGGGGTTATATATAATGTTGATCTCCACCTGAACAAGGTAGATTAGGTATTATTTAGTTATCATTCCCATGTAATAGCTCAGCGGATACAGCATAGAAGCAGGATTGATAGTCAGCCAATAGATCCCAATACAAACATAGAAGTTGTCTGTGGCCATGCCACTATCTATTCTGATTATTAGACACAATTCCAGCTGTTAAATATTTTGAAGATCATCCCTACACAGAATTCTTCATAAGAGTCAGAACTTTCACACATAGTCATTGTCCACATAATCAAAATTTCCTAAGAATCTTTGTTCTTCTTACAGATGTCACACACACACAAACATTAAGCTTAAAACACTAGGCATAGCTAAGTAATTTTCTGATTGTTGGTTACTTTTAGCTGAAATGCATCCCTCTCTTACTCTACATTTTGGATAGCCATTCAGAGGGATAGGATGTGGGCATTTTTAGAACTCTTAGGTCACTCCAAGTAAAATATCTCATACACAAACCATTGTGTCTGTAGGTTTGCTTAACTAATCTGTGGGTGATATAGGAGCAGAGAAAATCAGCTTTTTTCCCATGTAAGGACTGACTGAAAGCCTGAATGTGGCCAGCCACAGTGACGATTTCTGCAGGGTTCATGACTTTGGACCTGCTGGAAGAGCAGTCATCATTTGCTACATTCTTGAGATGCACAAACGGCTTTGGAGGAAAGGTATCTTGTTTGGAGGAAATTCCAGGGACATTTTCAAATTCCAAGGTCTAGAGACAAAATTAAAAATTAATTAGGCAGCATCTCCAAAATCCTGTTAAGAATACATGAAGAATAATGCCAAACCCCCTTTAAGATGTTTTCCATTTGACATTTTCTCATTTTATTCTATGCAACAGAACATACAAATGTAGTGTAAGCAGGGGCGGAAATTTGGAGTAGCTTCCTGAACTCTTGAAAGGCAGTCACCTTGACATTTGTGTTTCCCACCAATGGCAATAGGCAGGTGTTCGATGAATGGATAAATGCATGCATGAATGAATGAGAAAACATACCTGAAGGATCATAGTGATCTCTCACACACTGTTTCTGTGGTTTCTACTGCATGATTTATTCATCTTCCCCTTGTTTCTCAGACCTAAGTAATTGAAGTCCATTTCTCAGGCCAGATTTAGTGAACAAAGACTTTAATGATACCTGACATGTTTATAACCTACTACCAGAAATGTATTGGGGTATTTTTAGTGTGCTACTAATTTTTTGTTTTGTTTCTTTTCCTTCCTTTTTAAAGTAACAGATTATACTTGCTTAACATTCAGGCTGGTCATTCATTCAACACACACACACACTACTGAGATACTGTGATCTAGACCAGTGTCCTAACTGTGGGAGATACCAAGGGTAGGAAGGTGCCAGACATCTGTGAGCTCACTGGCTGGAGGCTGAGGCCATGACAAATCACAGGGTAATTCTAGTAACAGCTTGATTCTTCCTCTTGGATGTCACTAACACTCATCTTTTAATCATCCTGGTCCAGTCATTGTCTGAATCCGACTTGTTTAACCTTGGAAATATCCCCTCTCTGTGCTCATCAGCAGAAGAACTGACCAGTAGCTGCAGCATCATTATACAACCCTTATGAGGACAAGACCCAGGGCTCCTCTGTTTTCCCCAGGCTTTACACGAAGATGAAGACTGCATGCTGTCTTGGAAAGATTTCCGTTCTGGGTTCTGATTGCTCATAATGTCAGGACCTCTCTACATTTCAGTGTCCTTGAATATAAAATAAGATCATTGGAGTTAATCGTCTTGAGATTTTTTCTACGATCTAATGACGGTGATTATTTAATACTAAAGAAATGTTCATTACTCAGTTAGAAGGAATCTGGCACCTATACATATATTTTGAAGGAAGTGTAGTTTAATAGTGAAATTTGACCTCTGAAGTACCCTGAAGAATCAGGAACAGGCTTTTAGATGCAAATATTCACTTTAACACAAATGGCATAAATTTAAAAGCTCTCTAAGAGCAGCAGCTAAATAAAAAAGGAACTACTTTTGCTAAATATTGCACCCAATTTTCCCAGGCCAGATGCAAGCAAGTACTTTATTCTGGTCAGAGACTTTTTTTAATTGGATCTTCCTGTTCTGGGAAAGTTAAGGCAGAAAGTTGTAGCAAATGAGCCCTGGACTCCAAGCGCGCAAACTTGCCCTCCAGGTCCTACTCAAACAGTGAGGGCTGGTGGCATTAGGTACTTCCCTGGTCCTGTTTTCTTCTCCATGAAATTAAATGGTCCAATTCAGCAACAATAAAAGTCCCACACAATTCTATCAAAACATGGTTTTAAGAAGTCTATAACATTCAGTTCAGTTCAGTTCAGTCGCTCAGTCGTGTCCGACTCTTTGCGACCCCATGAATCACAGCACGCCAGGCCTCCCTGTCTGTCACCAACTCCCGGAGTTTACCCAAACTCACGTCCATCGAGTCGGTGATGCCATCCAGCCATCTCATCCTCTGTCGTGCCCTTCTCCTCCTGCCCCCAATCCCTCCCAGCATCAGGGTCTTTTCCAATGAGTCAGCTCTTCACTTGAGATGGCCAAAGAATTGGAGTTTCAGCTTCAGCATCAGTTCTTCCAATGAACATCCAGGACTGGTCTCCTTCAGGAAGGAAACGTCTATAACATTAGCATGGCTATATACTTCAGAAGGGGCTTCCCAGGTGGCTCAGTAGTAAAGAATCTGCCTGCCAATGCAGGAGATGAGGATTCTATCTCGGGGTCAGGAAGATCCATCCCTGGATGAGGAAATGGCAACCCACTCCAGTACTCTTGCCTGGGAAGTCCCATAGACAGAGGAGCCTGGCATCCTGTAGTCCATGGGGTCAAAAAGAGTTGGACACAACTAAGCGACTTAACAGCAAGAACAATACTTCAGAAAATAACCTGATATTTCAGAAGTCTTACACAGTATCAATGTCGCCACATTAGACACTCAATAATCCAGAAAACAGTAATTCTAATTTCAGCCTAAATTAAAACAAATTCATTGTTTCCTGTACTCAAGGAAAATGAGGAGGCACAGATCAATTCAGTTGGCAATTAAGCAACTATGCATGCATAGAACTTGCTAGACTCTATACGGGAAACAGGTAAACATATCATAGACTTCAATGGCACTCAAGAAACCCAGAAGGTATATACAAGATACATAGTTTGTTTGTTACTTTACAATTCTTTAGGCCCAATAGTAACAGGGTTAGATATCTCCTGTCCCAGGCTAAAAGAAATGAAATTGGTTTTAACAGTGTTGTGTATATGCATCCATGCAAGACATGCATTTTAGGAAAATTGTTTGCCAGCTGCTATCATTATGGCTTGAATTGGGAAAGATAGAAAATAGGAAGAGATAAGAGGTTGCTGGCAGAGGATCCTCGATGACATAATAAACATCATAAAGATGTGTATTGCACAATTATTAATAATATGCAGAAAGTAAGACATAAGTACTCATAACAGACATAGGTTGGAATACTCTATAATTATTAAAATATATTTGCCAGTGAAATTACTGTGCATGACACTAGAATGATAGATACACATTATAAACTTGTCCAAAGCCATGGAATGTACAAGACTAGGATTGAACCCTAATGTAAACTATGGACTTCAGGTGATTATAACGGGTCAAAGTATATTCATCACATGTAGTTTGTTTACCACTCTGGCGGGAGATGTTGCTAACAGGGGACGTTGTGCATGTGTGGGGGCAGGGATTACATGGGAAACCTCTCTACCTTCTGCTCAGTCCTGCTATGAACACAAACATCAGTCACTCAGTCGTGTTCAACTGTTTGCAACCCCATGGACTGCAGCACGCCAGGCTTCCCTGTCCATCACCGACTCCCAGAGCTTGCTTATACTCAACGTCCATCGAGTCAGTGATGCCATCCAATGGCTCTAAAATAATAAAGTCTATTAAAGTCTATTTTGGAAAAAGCAAGAGAGTTCCAGAAAAACATCTATTTCTGCTTTATTGACTATGACAAAGCCTTTGACCGTGTGGATCACAATAAACTGTGGAAAATTCTGAAAGAGATGGGAATACCAGACCACCTGATCTGCCTCTTGAGAAATTTGTATGCAGGTCAGGAAGCAACAGTTAGAACTGGACATGGAACAACACACTGGTTCCAAATAGGAAAAGGAGTATGTCAAGGCTGTATATTGTCACCCTGCCTATTTAACTTCTATGCAGAGTACATCATGAGAAACGCTGGGCTGGAGGAAGCATAAGCTGGAATCAAGATTGCCGGGAGAAATATCAATAACCTCAGATAGGCAGATGACACCACCCTTATGGCAGAAAGTGAAGAGGAACTAAAAAGCCTCTTGATGAAAGTGAAAGTGGAGAGTGAAAAAGTTGGCTTAAAGCTCAACATTCAGAAAACAAAGATCATGGCATCCGGTCCCATCACTTCATGGGAAATAGATAGGGAAACAGTGGAAACAGTGTCAGACTTTATTTTTCAGGGTTCCAAAATCACTACAGATGGTGAGTGCAGCCATGAAATTAAAAGACGCTTACTCCTTGGAAGGAAAGTTATGACCAACCTAGATAGCATATTGAAAAGCAGAGACATTACTTTGCCAACAAAGGTTCGTCTAGTCAAGGCTATGGTTTTTCCTGTGGTCATGTATGTGTGAGAGTTGGACTGTGAAGAAGGCTGAGTGCCGAAGAATTGATGCTTTTGAACTGTGGTGTTGGAGAAGACTCTTGAGAGTCCCTTGGACTGCAAGGAGATCCAACCAGTCCATTCTGAAGGAGATCAGCCCTGGGATTTCTTTGGAAGGAATGATGCTAAATCTGAAACTCCAGTACTTTGGCCACCTCATGTGAAGAGTTGACTCATTGGAAAAGACTCTGATGCTGGGAGGGATTGGGGGCAAGAGGAGAAGGGGATGACAGAGGATGAGATGGCTGGATGGCATCACTGACTTGATGGACGTGAGTCTGAGTGAACTGTGGGAGTTGGTGATGGACAGGGAGGCTTGGCGTGCTGCGATTCATGGGGTCGCAAAGAGTCAGACACGACTGAGCGACTGAACTGAACCGAACTGAAAGTCTATTTGCCAGGAGTTTGTAATAACTTGGGGAAAACACTTTTTATTAAGCTAAATGAAAATGTGTTACAAGATAAAAAGTATATATGCATAATACACATCTTTGCATGAATGGATAGGGACATAGGAATACCTCTAAAATACATATGGAAAAGTAGCTAAAATAAAGCATATATCTATTTCTAATTAGGAGGCTGTAGGCAATGTTCTTTCTGATATTTCTTCTGATGTTCTCCTTATTTTCCATAATTTTTACAATTATATAATGATATGATTAGCAAAAAATAATATTTTTCAAAGAAGTTCAAGTAAGAGATGAAGGTAACTTGAGCTCCAGTATCAGCAAAGGGAATGTAAAAGCAAGAACTCAGTAACAGAATGTGGAAGATTTGCTTTTGGAATCCAAAGAGTCTTCAACTTCTTTCTCCATTTTGGCCAATAGCATCCATCACCTCTAGCACCAAATATTTCAAATTCCACATGTGAGGGGCTACATGGAGTCATGGTTAATTAAGACCATCAGCCTGGAGACAAAGAGCTTGGGTTTGAATTCTGTTCTGCCACTGACTAGCTTGGTGATCTTGGGCAAGTCGCTCACTAAGCCTCAGTTTCCTCATCTTTAAAATGGAATTAATCATACTGAGTTCCTAAGACTGGTAAAAGGACTCAATGAGGTCATATGTTTAATCATTAATAAACTGCTTGCCACAGCAAGGACTCAATAGAGGCTGACTACTATTTTGTTTAAGATATATGTATTTATCTATCAATTTTAGGCTGTGCAACGTCTTCATTGCTGTGCACAGGCTTCTTCTAGTTGAGATAAGGAGGCTATCTCTAGCTGCTGTGCGCCAGCTTCCCATTGCAGTGGTTTCTCTTGTTGCGGAGTTCAGGCTCCAGGCCAGTGGACTTCAATAGCTGCAGCACACGGGTTCCATTGTCCCATGACATGTGGGATCCTCCCAGACCAGGGATCAAACCCCTGCCCCCTGCACTGGCAGGCAGACTCCTCACCATTGAGTCACCAAGGAAGCCCTGATTGCTACTTTTGTGGTTACTATTGCCTTGTCCACCCTCTAAGCAAAGATCAAGAGGAGGTAATAAATGAGTTTCTGTTTCATTGGAGATAAACAGGCAGCCCCAAGGCAAATGGAACCAAAAGAAAACAAAACAAACAAAACAAAAACAAAGAAAACAAAACAGAAAAACCACTACCCACCAGACTCACATTTATGGGCATGCTACACAACTGGAGCCTGTCCCCAAGCGGGGTCCAGTTACCCTCTTCTGTTCTTGGCCGATGTTGAGACCAGACTTCGCTTTCTCTTACACCTTCAGAAATACAGTGATCATGCTGCTAACACCTCACCTCACCAACCAATCCCCCTTTGTTATCAGCCAACTCTGATTTCTTCGACCCTGTTTCCACTCAACCTTATTCCACGAGGTGTTACTGGCATTTATGATGCTCACCATGAAATGGCAGAACTGCATCACTGCTTTACGGAACTTCCAAAAGATGCCAAAAGGAAGCACAATGCCTTCCTCTTGGGACCATCGTGCATGACAATGTGTGTTTCAGGAATTAAAATAGAAGCTTTGTTTATTATAAACTAAAACCTGGCCAAAAGGAAGTAGTGCCTTTGTACCGTGACTTTCTGTGACTTTCCTGGATCAGAAAATGGTCTTCATTACTCATGATTACAAAACAGAGGCATTTCTGTTGTTAGTGTTGAAGAATTGGGTAGCAATCATTCAAAATATATTATTGACCTTCCTTTACCCAAAGGAGCAAGTCTACTTCTTTTAATTTGCTACTTCATTTTTTTCCAATTGTTTTATCCTTCCTCTCTTGCTCCTCTCCATGTTAACATAAACTGTGCAGATGGAAATATCAAATATTCTAGCAAATAGGATATGAAATAAGAACATAAATTCATTACACAAGTGTTTAAATAAAATCTCATTCACATATAGAAAAGTGAAAGTTGCTCAGTCGTGTCTGATTCTTTGTGACCCCATGGACTATACAGTCCATGGAATTCTCCAGGCCAGTATACTGGAGTGGGTAGCCATTCCCTTCTCCAGGGGATCTTCCCAACCCAAAGATCGAACCCAGGTCTCCTGCATTGCAGATGGATTCTTTACCAGCTGTGCCACCAGGGAAGTCCAAGAATACTGGAGTGGGTAGCTTATCCCTTCTCCAGCAGATCTTCCCAACCCAGGAATCAAAACAGGGTCTCCTGCATTGCAGGCAGATTCTTCATCAGTTGAGCTACCAGGGAAGCCCTTTTTACATATAGGCATGTAGGCAAATATTTGGGCTTCCCAGATGGCACAGTGGTAAGGAATCTGCTTGCCAATGCAGGAGATGATAGAGATGTGAGTTCGATCCCTGGATTGGGAAAGAGCCCCTGGAGGCAGGCATGGCAACCCACTCCATTATTCTTGCCTGGAAAATCCCATGGACAGAGGAGCCTGGCAGGCTACAGTCCATAGGGTCTCAAAGAGTTGGACATGACTGAACAACTGAACATGCATTCATGCAGGCAGATATTCAGACTATCTATATAGCTTCATGGTTAAATGTTGCTTTTCTGAGTCAATAGATAAAGAAACTTAAAGAGAAAACAGAAAAACGATCAATGGTACAGTGGCAGGGAGGCAGTTGTAGATCCAAGAACAGAATACAGGAGCCCTCTCTGCTTATTCTATTTCATAATTTCTCCACATTATCCCCTTCAGAGCAAAGATAACATCCAACCTTTCTTGGAAAGCCTCACATGTTTCAGGCTATGTTTCTTTTGGAGTTGTTCTGGAGACAACAACATCATTAAAATTTGAGGCAAGGGACAGACACAATGTCTATCTGGTTGCTATTAGTGTTTTGGAGATGTCAAATGAAATGCTTCTTTCTAGTTAGCAACGAGAGGTGTTGATCAAACAATAGTTTCCTAGTCAACCGCAAATAGGATGTACCCAAATGACTTTGCACTCAAGCATCAGAATTTGAGGGTCTGTGAGTAAAGCTTGACTAAGTGTGGTATTGACCTTAGGATAGTTATGGAGGACCTACTGTGCCAAAAAAAAAAAAAAAAAGTATGGCAAAAATAAATTTATATACTGTGTTTATGGCATGCTAGAAACAGCACTTAACATGGCATTACCAAACTCATGATCTAAAGCAACTTTGATCCAATGCTATAAGCCATCAGAGTTCATGGTAATCTTTCTATTTTCAATTTTTAAAAATCTTTATTGGGGTATGGTTGACTTACAATGTTGTGTTAGTTTCTGCTATACAGCAATGTGAATCAGTTATACATGTATCCACTCTTTAAGATTCTTTGACCATATAGCCATTACAGGGTACTGAGTAGAGTTCCCTGTGTTATACAGTAGGTCCTTATTAATTACTGGAGTTTATGGCAGCCTACTGAATAATTAATCTCCCAGCCACTCTTGTGCTCCATTTTGCAAACTGGAGAAAACACTCCAGGAATGAAAATATGGGAAAGCATTCAGATATGGGTTACTGAAATAACTACAAGGAAATCTCACTGCACACACACGTTATGTTGACATGGAAGAATATCTCCCCATCAGTCTGAGTAAACTATTACATAACAGCTAAGCTATAATAAAATCCTGATTCCAAATCAAATAAGTCTCCCAGACTTCTAAAATGAGTCACCAACAGCTTTATAAACATACAAAATACTTGACAAGGAAGTCTCTGATAATTTTTTAGTAATTATGTCTGCAAATTGTTCCTTGCTGACATCACCATCAGAAACGGTTTCCCATAAGTTTGCATCGCCTCTTCACATCTGTTCATTAATCACTAATGCTTTGAATGTTTCTATCATTATTAGGTAATTCACAGGGTTTACATGATTCCACAGCACTTTCCTCAGTGGAATTTTTAATTAGTGGAATCAGTGTGATCAAAGCTGGTATAATCATGGTCTCATGTTCCTTGAAGTGTTTTTTAGGGCAGCTTCACAATATTGACATACTTTTATCCTAAGATCATATTTCACAAACAAAGATGACACAATTTCTAAACATCTCAAAAAAATGCAGAGAAGAGAAAAAGAGGCAGGGTCACTGGCCCTGGAGGGCCACTGAATTGACATATTTTGTGTTAAAAGACATTTCAAAGCACTGGCGTCATCTCTCTTTGTGTTGGACGTGAGATTTAAAGCTTTGCTCTGACATGTGATTCACAAACCAGCCCTGAGCCAAATATGAGTGTCAGATACTGGGTTCCGCATACTGTATTGTCTGGCAGTGAAAACAGGAGAGAGAAAGAGCTATGAAAAACAGCACGGATGCTTCAGAATAAAGAAAAAAACAGTTCACAGCCTGGGCACATGGGTTCATCCTGGGAGGGAGGGTTACACATGGCAAAACATTTCAGTCTTAGACCCAAGAAAGTGCTTGGGAACAAGAGGGCTCCTTGGTCTACACTAGGCCATTAAAATGGATATGACCCAGAATAAACTAAGTCCTTGATCCCTATGTAACTGTACTCATCCAGTGATAAACACTGGCTCCCTGGAAGCCTGAGAAAGTATAATATTTAGAGGAGTTCAAAATGTATCTAAATGGAATTTGGATTTCTCCCTAGATGACCTGTGTGGCTGGCATGCCAGAAGCTTGCCACTGGAATGCCACTGGAATGAAGATGGTTGAACAAGCAAAGGAATAAGCACAGTACTTCCTGTTGAAAACAAAATTGCTATCTTCATTAGGCCTGGAGCCTTCAGTTTATTATTTATAATAAATACTTGGGAAAGATATTTTCTATGGGAAAATGGAAGTTCTGAGGATAAGTTTTAGCTTAATACCAAAGCAAAGCTTTTTATCATGAAAGCTGTCCAACATAGTAATGGATTGACTAACAAGGTACTATTTCAGAACAAGAAGCACTCTAGGAGAAGTTGTATGTAAGTGTCATATGAACAGTTCATTTATTAACAGCACAGTATTTATGGAGTGTCTATGAAGCATAATGAGCTGATAATACAGAGATTAATAAGATATGGCCCCTGACATCCAGGAGTTCACAGACTAGTAGGTGAGCCACTCTCCAAAACAGAAAATTAAAACGCAGTGGAGTCAATGATGAGCTGATAACATGACCCAGTTTGGGACCACACGTGGAACCTGACTTTAGAAGGAGCTGGAGAAATATATATCCTTCCACTGAGCCTCTGATGGGTTGCTTCTCTGTTCTTCCAAACAAGCACAACTTTGGATCTATTGCTCATGTTACTGGAAGAAAAAATCATGCCTAGCCCTTTAATTTAAAGAGAAGCAGCAAGCTGGAATAATCGGAGGAGAAGAGTAGAACAAGTCGTGCTGCCAAAAAAGTGAATCAGTAGGGGGAGAAGATAAAGGAAAAAGAAAGTAACATGAGCAGACCCTTGGAAATCATGCTTTCTACTCAAAAAGCTTCTTCTCTCTCTTCCTCTGATCCAAGAAATAAATACTTTCTCATCACTCTAATAATGAGACCCTTCTGACTTCAGAAACTTGTACTGATAGGAGGAAACTTCACTCACACACACACACACACACACACACTCACACATGCATATGAGTCCATTTCAATAAGCTAACCATAACAATGATTTAAAAATTAAGAGTCAGACTTTTGGATTGCAGCCATTCTGACTGGCGTGAAATGGTACCTCATAGTGGTTTTGATTTGCATTTCTCTGATAATGAGTGATGTTGAGCATCTTTTCATGAGGTACCATTTCACGCCAGTCAGAATGGCTGCGATCCAAAAGTCTACAAGCAATAAATGCTGGAGAGGGTGTGGAGAAAAGGGAACCCTCTTACATTGTTGGTGGGAATGCAAACTAGTACAGCCACTATGGAGAACAGTGTGGAGATTCCTTAAAAAACTGGAAATAGAACTGCCTTATGATCCAGCAATCCCACTGCTGGGCATACACACTGAGGAAACCAGAAGGGAAAGAGACACGTGTACCCCAATGTTCATTGCAGCACTGTTTATAATAGCCAAGACATGGAAGCAACCTAGATGTCCATCAGCAGATGAATGGATAAGAAAGCAGTGGTACATATACACAATGGAGTATTACTCAGCCATTAAAAAGAATACACTTGAATCAGTTCTAATGAGATGGATGAAACTGGAACCTATTATACAGAGTGAAGTAAGCCAGAAAGAAAAACACCAATACAGTATACTAACGCATATATATGGAATTTAGAAAGATGGTAACAATAACCCTGTGTACGAGACAGCAAAAGAGACACTGATGTATAGATCAGTCTTATGGAACTCTGTGGGAGAGGGAGAGGGTGGGGAGATTTGGGAGAATGGCAGTGAAACATATATAATATCATGTATGAAATGAGTCACCAGTCCAGGTTCGATGCACGATACTGGATGCTTGGGGCTGGTGCACTGGGACGACCCAGAGGGATGGTATGGGGAGGGAGGAGGGAGGAGGGTTCAGGATGGGGAACACAGGTATACCTGTGGTGGATTCATTTCGATATTTGGCAAAACTAATACAATATTGTAAAGTTTAAAAATAAAATAATATTAAAAAAAATAAAAATTAAGAGTCAATCTTAATCTCCCAATTTGTCCCACCATCCCCTTCCCTCTTTGTGTCTACATGTCCATTCTCTATGTCTGCGTCTCTATTCCTGCCCTGTTAATAGGTTCATCTGGACCATTTTTCTAAATTCCACAAATATACATTAATATATGATATTTGTTTTTCTCTTTCTGACTTACTTCACTCTCTTTGACAGACTCTGTGTCAATCCACATCTCTACAAGTGACCCAGTTTGGTTCCTTTTTATGGCTGAATAATACACTGTGTGAAATAGATAAGCTAGTGGGAAGCTGCTCTATAGCACAGGGAGCTCTGCTCAAGAGCACAGGTGCTCGGTGAGGCCCTAGAGAGGTGAGATGGGAGGGTGGGAGATCCAAGAGGAAGCAGATATATGTACACAGACAGCTGATTCACCATCGTGCAGCAGAACCTAATGCAACATTGCAAAGCAATTATACGCCAATAAAAACTAGAGCTAACAAAACCATTAATTTTTTTAATTAAAAAATTTTTAAATAAAAATGGAGTCCTATAACCTATGCCAAGAATGCTTGAAAATAATTTTCAGGCTCAAAGAATAGAAAAAATATTAACAGGAAAGAATCAATGCTGAAAAAGAATGAAGACAAACTATTTATTTTATACAAGATCCCTGGGATAAGGAAACTAAAAGATGAGTACCACGACAAAGATGAATCATTGTCAGTTATTCTGAGGAACCATGAAGGACCTGAAAGGTGACAGAAGCCTGGAGAGAGAAAAATGTGGACTAAGGTTCTGGACCAAGCTCACCATGGGTTCATTGAATTAAGCAAGAAGTATGAACTTATTTCCTGTTCTGACAGCTAAGAACCTTGACTGTCTGGGACAGGCATTTGACAAGGTGAGTCATGGTGTCCTGGTGGGGAAAATGAAGAAATGTGTACTGAAATGACCAGTCAGCTGGTGACTTTATAACTGTTCAAATGATTGTGACTTCCATGGGATGACTATGGACAGACAGCACTTAGCCTGGGAGGAGGATTCTCACAGCAAGCCCTGAGTGTTCTGTCCAGGCTAACATATTTATCACTAAATTAAATGACGATGCTGCTAGTCAGCTGATTCCATAATTAGATAATATGAGACTGAGAGGGGTACCCGATGAGTTAGCTGTGAGAATTCTGTTCCGAAGGAAACTGGGTCAATCTGAAACAATGAGTCAACTAGTAAGGGGAAATGTAATAACTCTAAATAGAAAATTTTGTACCTGATCTAAAAAAAAAAAAAATTCCAATTTCAAAAAATGGAGAAATATGATTTAAGAAGAGAAAACTTTAAAAATAACGAGGGTTACATCATGATAATACCATTGCTACTGGAAGCCAGTGTGAAATTTCAGTAGTATTCAAAGTGGGATTGAGACAGTAGAACTAAGACCAAGGGGAGAAATTGAAAATATGCAGATTTCAGTGCAACACAAGGGAGAACTTTCTGGTCCCTAGAGCTCTTGAAAGTGTAATGGGTTTCTGGGGAAGGGTCAGAAGATATTGGAAGATATCTTGTGTGACTACTAACCACAAATGACATGGGACTATTCAGTACTTGAAGTGCAGCTAGTTCAAATTAAGATGTGCTTTCATTGTAAAATACCCTGAATTTTCAAGACTTGGTATGAAAAAAAAGAGTGTAAAATATCTCATTAATAACTTTATAATGATTACATGTTGAAGTAATAATGTTTTGGACATACTGAGTTAAATAAAACAGTGTTAAAATTAATTTCACTGATGACTTTTACTTTTTTAGGGTGACCATTAGAAAATATTAAATTACATATGTGTCTATATTTCTGGCTCACATTCTATTGCTAGAGGACAGCACTGATGTATTAACAGTGGCTGGATATGCATAGAGTGTGGAGGGAGTTTACACATTGCGTAAGGACTGAACCCCATCTCTAAGTCCTTCAGACTCTGAACTTTATGCTATAGGTTAAAGAACCACCAACAGAAACTGAACAGTAATTAAAACTTCATTGCTAAATTGCAAATTCTTCTCTGGCAACAGCCATTTGTTGATTTAAGAGTCCTGCTTAGGTTAAGACCATTTGTGGAAGAAACTGAATAGCAGTGACTCATCACACAAGTGTCTTTGAATTCTTAGCATTTTCTAATGGAGCCATCACGTTGATCAGCCATCATGTTGATAACTGCCGTCACAGAATCTTAGACTAGCAAACCATGATCTTTTAAAATGGTCCCTTATAAGAATCATATTCAAGAATTTTCTAATTCTTATTTCCTATAGCATCTTGTAGATATTAAGTAAATAATTGAATGAAGAACTTCAGAAAAGAGGAAAACAACTCAGGCTTGAGTATTTACTCTGTGCACTGACGAGAACTGAGGGGAGCAAGTACAATCTATATTCATAAATTCTGTGTAACAGGTGCTCGTCTTGTCTCAAGATCAAACAATTCATCTCCTTAAGTAGATTATTATAATGACCTTGAAATCAATATGCAAGTTTCTCCTGTGAAGTGTGAGCTTTGTTCAGAGATCTGGGAGGTACTAGGTAGATGCTTGCTACATGTAGATAATAGTACGGCTCACTATTTGGGGAGATTAGTTCATTTTCACAGAGGAGTGGAATTTTCCGATAAGCCCAGAAAGCAGTACAGAAACTGATTCAATTTCAGATGACTATACATTCTAACTGCACTCTTCCTCTCTCCAGAATCAATAAGCCCTTCAAGGAGTTTGAATCTAGCTAAGGAACTCATCATCATGGATTACAGGATATTAGGGATGACTCTGAAACCCACATCTCCTGACTCCAGCCCTGACCTCTTAAAGTTTACCTGTATGTTACTACCTAGGCATCATGTATTATTATAAAGCCTTAGCATTTTAAGGTAAGACAGTAGTAGCGGTTAGTTTTAGGCATAAACTTAGACTTGAAATCCTCTGTTCTTCAGTGACCTTAATCACTGATGATCTACAAATTATGACAAAATTTTAGGATCCCAAAGCTCTGCAGAGACTGCTTATATAACTGCTATTCATCTTGCTTTATAGGTATTTGGCTTAACAGGAAGCTAACAATGGGCATTTAAAAGTCAAATGACAAGAGTCATTAAGAATAGCCATGAAGGATGATGTAAAGGCATCTCCATTTCAGGCTGGAGAGAGTACAGAAATGTTCTACCTCCTGGATCATAGATTAAAAATAGCTGCCATCTCCCGGTGCCAGGGACTTTACATGATTCTCTCCTTGAATCCTCACAGCCACTTTATGAGATGGGTGCCATGTTACCGCATGTAATACGTGAGGAATCTCAGACTGGGAGAGGTTTTGTTACTTGTCAGATGTTACAGTCGGTCATGGGGTTGGAACCCCATCCTACGCGGATCTGAATCCCAAGCCTGCTCTTGGGGGTGGAGACTGGCCCTCCCACCAGGGAGCTGAGACAGTCTCAGATGAGCTCTTGCTTGGATGTTAGTGAACTGGACAGAGCTGTTTCCTCTGAGAGCCGGAGCCAGGCAAGGCGAACTGCTTGGACTCTTGGGGAAGCCTGTGCCTAGAAACCCTTGATGATAAAGGATCTTGCTCTGAGGAATCCCAGAGACCTTATGGCTCTATCCCTCACTCAGTAAGGCAACTAAAAACAAACAACCCATTGAACTTATTTTCAGAGCAGCAATGGAGACAGAGAAGAGACTTGTGAACACAGTGTGGGAGGGAGGAGATGGGATGAATTGAGAGAGTAGCATGGAAATGTGGACATTACCGCATGTGAAATAGATAACCCATAGGGATTTGCTGTGCGACACAGAGAGCTCAACCCAGTGCTATGTGACCACCTAGAGGGGTAGGATGGGATGGGAGATGGGAGGGAGGTGCAAGAGGGAGGGGACATATGTATACCTGTGGCTGGTTTATGTTGATGTATGGCAGAAACCAGCACAATATTGTAAAGCAAATATCTTGCAATAAAAATTTTTTTAAAAACCAACATAAAATTAGAGCTCAGAAACATTAGCAGCACAATACCAGTAACAGTCCACATCCTAGCTTCCAAAGGAAAGAAGTAAACCAATATCACCTGTTTCCCATTGAAACTTCTCTCTTCTGTACCATTTTGTTGCTCTAGTGGAACTCTGTACAGATCAAAACCCCTTATGAACTTGCTATTTTTGTTTCCAATCCAAATTCAGTTGTAAAATGAAGGACTCTGGTCACTGTCACTGGTGTTGGGGGGAATGCCTGTAAGCTATTCACATTAAGCTGTAGAGTCCTTAGTGATGGATCAGAAATCTTATCTCTGGGTAAGAGATACCAAGCAAGAAACTGGAGGTGTTTCTCTCAGAGACCAGGAAGAAGGATTCCAGGAAGATGGGATGACCCCTCATCATGGAAACAGAGTTCTGATTGAAGGGAGCTCTGACAGCACTCCTGAGAGAAGGAGGATAGAGAAAAAAAAGAGGGTGAAGACTGAGTCCTCTCAGGAGAAAGACTGTAAGAAGAATGTGACATGACTAAGGAGACCGCAGCACAACAAGAGCTGGGCTAGGGAAAGGTCAGGAGCAGAGCATCTCAGCTGTGCACTTCCTCTCGCTTCAATATCTGACCACAAGCAGAAGTAAACAACAGCTGGGAAGGAAAGGAAAGGAAAGAAAAGAAAGAAGAGACACATTATTCAGGGGCTGTAAAATGTGAGGGCAAGTCAGATAGGCAGAAAAGTGGCCCCGATGTCAACGAGAAGACAGCGCGTCAGTAGGAAACCCTTCAAGCAAGAGGACAGAAAAGCGTCACATGAAAAAGCGTCTGCAGACAGTTACGAAGCCAAAGGGATATTGACTGTTTTGTGCAAAACCCAGTTTAGACACCATGAAGGGAAAAGTGCCAGAGAAAGAAGCAGAAGGGAAGGTAAGTCAGGAGGGCGAATGGCGGAACGGTTGAATGAACGGATGGTAGGAGGCAAAGAAAACATACATGCTGACTTTGAAGAGTTTATCTATGGCCAGCCTTCAATATCTGGCTCATGTGCAAGCAGTAGACAATCGATTCGCACTAATCACAAGTCTGACGTGCTGCAGTCCATGAGGTCACAAAGAGTCGGAGGCAACTGAGCGACTGAACAACAGAAGAGGGCAGTTTGAATAAGAAAAAAATGTGCTTGAAAAGCAGGGCAGTCAATGACAAGTACAACGCAAACGACAGATATCGTCTAACAACTGAGTTAAACGCTGTGCTTGTCCTCGCCATTAAGGAAGAGCAATTGAACAAGGCATTCAGCTGGTAAAAAAGTACAATTTAGAAAAAGAAAACAATTTCATATTTAATACCGTGTAAAGGGAATGGTCTCATTAAGTATGCATCAAAATGGTGCATAATCCATACCATTATTATTATTATTCGTGAATAACAGCGGTATGGAACCCAGTTTCACAGTGGCTGAGGTCAGCCTCAAATGGGTGACTCACACACATGGCTGATCTACATAAATAGCATGTGCTAAGATTACCATCTGGTATAACAATCTACATCACAAGACTCCACATTTCCTGTTACCCAGGGTAAGTAAATTTCAAGCATGAGGGAAAATTTTAGCAAGTTTCTCCAAGTACCTTTACTGAGAGACTAATGTGGCTTACACAGAGAGGAGGGGAAGGGAAATTATGAGGTAAAGGTTAGTCTCTCTTTCATCTCCCCCTGACTTCCCACTCCCAGGAGAAGAGAGCCACCCCCTTAGCTCTTCTGGCTCCTATCATTTAGAAAATCAAACCTGCCTAATTAATCTCTAACAAAGGCGCTCCAGACACACTGTGAGACAAATATTTGAAATGTTAAAAACGAGCACTGCACACTCGAAAATCTTTTTCCCTTCCTTTCTTTTCCGATTCTTTTTTCCTTTCTTTCTTTTTTGAATGAAGATATCAACGTGTGCATTGACCGACACAAAGGGAAGCTGTAACCTCCAGAGATGACTTTAATATTTTGTATTTCCAATAAAGAAATCCATATCTGAAATCGTTCTCAGACAAGATAAAATGTGATTCATTTTAATGATTTCCCTACTTAAAGACGTTATTACCGCTGTAGCTAGAACTGCCTGGTTTTCTATAAGGGGCAGGTAAGGAAGCTCCTGCTTTCACACCTGTGTACACGATGCCTCTTGGCACATCAATACCAATCTCTTTTTACTGAGATCTCCGGGGCCCACCAATCACAGAAGCCTTCAGAGGGACTTTCAGAGCATGGGACAAGCTAGCATCTCTACTCCTGGTTTGATTCTTCAAATCCTCTTTTATTATTTCATTTTCTTTTTTTCCTTCAAATTTTCATAAATTTTGAATTTTGCAATTCAGATTATAAAATTCAGGTTATAATTCATCCAGGCAATGTAATTCTGTCTCTTTTTGCCATCTGTAAGAAAGGGTGTTGTGTTACATAAATTAAAAGTGTAAACAAAGACTTACTATAACTGGGAAGAAAAGCAAATAGTTTACAGCAACCGTTGCTTGAGAGCAAGGAGTATCCTTGTTATCAATAACAGAAATCTCTCATACAATACTTTATAGCACTGATTCAGATAGTAAATATTTTAGGCCTTTTGGGGCCAAGAGGCAAAGAAGAGGATATTATGGTGGTATTTATATAACCAAAGAGAAGATGAATATCATAAAATCCTTATTGATAAAATTCAAAATGTAGTAATAATAACTGAGTCCAATTCTATTGTCATATAGACCTACAAGGAAAAGAAAGAATTCTTGGATAAAGGGAGTGGTAACATTTTTCATGGACTTTCCAGGTGGCTCAGTGGTGAAGAATCCACCTGGTTCGATCCCTGGGTCAGGAAGATCCCCAGAGAAGGAATTGGCAACCCACTTCAGTATTCTTCCTGATAACTTCTATGGACAGAGGAGCATGATAGGCTACAGTCCAAGGAGTCTCAAAGAGTCAGACATGACTGAAGTGACTTAGCATGCCAGCACGCACACATTTTTTTAAAGTATTTACTGAATTTTGTTACAATATTGTTTCTATTTTGGTGTTTTGGCCAGGAGGCAGGTGGGATCTTAGCTCTTCTGCTAAGTGCACCTCCTGCGCTGGAAGGCAAAGTCTTAACCACTAGACAGCTAGGGAAGTCCTGATACACATATCCATTGGCACCATGCTCTTCTGATTGGCTGTTTGTACACAAACAGGCAACAGACTCAATCTGACCTATAGTTTGCCAATCTTAGCTTGTAGTCTTAGAAGCTTTCAAACAAGCAAAGCACCCTGACATCTACTGTCTCATTTGTGCTTCATAATTACATGAGAAGTCCAGTTTGGTACAATACCCCTATACTATGGTTGAAGTTCCCTAAACTTCCACCAAAAAAAAGAAGAAGAAGAAGAAGAAGAAGCTTCTTGAGGGAATACAGCTGGTACATGCCGGAACCAAAACTTAAACTTGTACTCCCTAACCTCTCACCCACTCCAATTTAGGGCATATACCAAACTGTGCTTCCTCTGATTTGCCAAGGAAAATAGTCAGACTAATAATGTCCCAAGATTATACTGATCCTAACCCCAAACTTTTGCCCTCCCATGTTTGAAGCATCTATCAGATTATCTTCAACAGTGGTACATCTCTTTCCTTAAACAGTATATTTGATTTTTGCAAAAAGCTCCAAAACATTTGAGGCCAACTCTCATAAACACATAACCTGCATTTGAGATGCAAACAAGGCTTGGCTATAATGTAATAAGACCTTTTCTCTGGATTGACCTTCAAAGCCAATTCTGAAGGGAATATCCAAGTAGAAACACCTACCCCTGTCTGCAGAAAGCAAAGGAATCTTCACTGGAAAAATGAATAGGCTCCTAGTTGATTAATCTTTATACAATATTAGAATTAGAAGGGACTGCTGTGATAGTTTTTTTTTTTCTTATTTATAAAAGATGAAGAAGGAAGCAGACTCAGAAAGATTTATTTGAAGAATAGCATTTATAAAATTTCATATTTGGCTTTCGAACCTTTGTCAGTAGTAATAAACATGGAATTAATTTCCCTCCAGTATACATCTTATAAACAAAACTGGATATTGCAGTTTAGTGACATTAAGCCAGCAAGAATAGGAGATCTACCCTAACATCATTGGGAATTTTGGTCTTTTTAGGGTAAGTTACTGGTTCAGATCAAACCAGTTAATTCTAAAGGAAATCAACCCTGAATATTCATTGGAAGGACTGATGCTGAAGCTGCGGCTCCAATGCTTTGGTCACCTGATGCGAAGAGCCAACTCATTGACAAAGACCCTGATGCTGGGAGAGATTGAGGGCAGGAGGAAAAGGGGATGACAGAGGATGAGATGGTTTGATAGTGTCACCAACTCAACGGACATGATTTTCAGCAGACTCTGGGAGACAGTGGAGGACAGAGGAGCTTAATATGCTACAACCATAGGGTCACAAAGAGTTGAACATGACTTAGTGGCTGAACAACAACAACTGGTTCAAATAACGTCTCAAAAGCTCTGAGAGTCCTCAAAACCCCATAATACTGTGGAAAATTATATAGAGTCAAATTCAAGTTTTGTTGGTAAGCATTAATTACTTTCCATAGGCCTTGCAGAGTTCTCAGCTCTCATAATCCTCATAACACTCCTCTTTGGTAATTAGTATTATCCCCATTTTATAGATGAAGACATTTGCTTAGAGAGATTTGCCTACTATTGTGTTTATAGCTCAAGGAAGATATTGGATTCTAATCTAATCAGTTACTTGGGGCTCAATCAAAAAAGCAAAATCACCAGGATTGATATATATGAATTGGCCAAAAAGTTTGCTCAGGTTTTTCCATAGAATGTTACAGAAAAACCTGAACACATTTTTAGCCAACCCTATATTTGCCCTTACACAATTATAGGATATAACTGAATGGTTTACATACAGCTGGGCCTGAAGTCAGAAAGGCAGGCTTTAGGAAAGGAAAGATGGACTTGAAGGAAGGGAGAGCAAGGACAAGCTACATCCATAAAAATCAGCTAGAATCTTTGAGGATGAACTGGAGCCAATGTTATCCCAATGCCTCCAAGCCTCTGACTTCTCTGCACAAGAGCTGGTGCATTTTGCCAGAAAACTGTATGAAAACCCATCAGATTCTCAACTTCCAATTTAATGAAACCATTGCTATATCCACTGTCTTGAGGACTAAGCCCTCTAGACCAACAGAGCAGGTACAGGTAGGGAAAATTCCACTAGCTTATCCCTAGGGATGATAATAAGAGACACCATTTGCATTTCCACCTCTTAATTCCTAGAATGTAAATCCTATCTATAGGAGAGAGAGTACCATATATTATGCACTGGTTTAGAGCAGATAATGCATTCTGGAGGCTATTTGGGCTGAAGGTTCATGACATTGCACAGGAGGCAGTGATCAAGACCATTTTAAGAAAAAGAAATGCAAAAAGGCAAAATGGTTGTCTGAGGAGGACTTACAAATACCTGAGAAAATAAGCAAAGCAAAGACAAAGGAGAAAAGGAAAGACAGACCCATTTGAATGCAGACTGTCATAGAATAGCAAGGAGTGATAACAAAGGCTTCCTTAGTGATGAATGCAAAGAAATAGAGGAAAATAATAGAATGGGAAAGACTAGAAATCTCTTCAAGAAAATTAGAGATACCAAGGGAACATTTCATGCAAAGATGAGCACAATAAAGGACAGATATGGTATGGACCTAACAGAAACAGAAGATGTTAAGAAGAGGTGGCAAGAATACACAGAAGAACTATACAAAAAAGATCTTAATGATCCAGGTAACCACAACGGTATGATCACTGGACTAGATCCAGACATCCTGGAATGTGAAGTCAAATGGGCCTTATGAAGCATCACTATGAACAAAGCTAGTGGAGGTGATGGAATTCCAGTTGAGCTATTTCAAACCCTAAAAGATAATGCTGTTAAAATGATGCACTCAATATGCCAGCAAATTTGGAAAGCTCAGCAGTGGCCACAGGACTGGAAAAAATCAACTTTCATTCCAATCCCCAAAAAAGGCAATGCCAAAGAATGTTCAAAACTACCACACAATTGCTTTCATCTCCCACACTAGTGAAGTAATGCTCAAAATTCTCCAAGCCAGGTTTCAACAGTACATGAACTGTGAACTTCCAGATGTTCAAGCTGGATTTAGAAAAGACAGAGGAACCAGAGATCAAATTGCTAACATCCGTTGGATCGTTGATAAAGCAAAGGAGTTCCAGAAAAACATCTATTTCTGCTTTTTTTTACTATGCCAAAGCCTTTGACTGTGTGGTTCACAACAAACTGTTGAAAATTCTGAAAGAGATGGGAATACCAGACCAACTGACCTGCCTCCTAAGAAATCTGTGTACAGGTCAAGAAGCAACAGTTAGAACTGAACATGGAACAACAGAGTGGTTTCAAATCAGGAAAGGAGTGCATCAAGGCTGTATATTGTCACCCTGTTTATTTAACTTATATGCAGAGTACATCATGTAAAATGCCAGACTGGATGAAGCACAAGCTGGAATCAAGATTCCTGGGAGAAATATCAATAACCTCAGATACACAGATGACACCACCCTTAAGGCAGAAAGTGAAGAACTAAAGAACCCCTTGATGAAAGCAAAAGAGAGTGAAAAAGTTGACTTAAACTCAACATTCAGAAAACTATCATGGCATCTGGTCCCATCATGGAAAATAGATGGGGAAACAATGGAAACAGTGACAGACTTTATTTTCTTGGGCTCCAAAATCACTGCAGATGGTGACTGCAGCCATGAAATTAAAACATGCTTGCTCCTTGGAAGAAAAGCTATGACAAACTTGGACAGTATATTAAAAAGCAGAGACATTACTTTGCCAACAAAGGTCCATCTAGTCAAAGCTATGCTTTTTCCATTAGTCATGTATGGATGTGAGATTTGGACCATAAAGAAAGCTGAGCACTGAAGAATTGATGATTTTGAACTATGGCATTGGAGAAAACTCTTGAGAGTCCCTTGGACTGAAAGGAGATCAAACCAGTGAATCCTAAAGGAAATCAGTCCCGAATATTCATTGGAAGGACTGATGTTAAAGCTGAAACTCCAATACTTTGGCCACCTGATGTGAAGAAGTGACTCATTGGAAAAGACCCTGATGCTGGGAAAGATTGAAGGCAGGAGGTGAAGGGGACAACAGAGGATGAGATGGTTGGATGGCATCGCCAACTCGATGGACATGAGCTTGAGCAAGCTCCAGGGGTTGGTGATGGACAGGAAAGCCTGGTGTGCTGCAGTCCATGGGGTTGCAAAGAGTTGGACATGACTGAATGGCTGAACTGAACTGAACTGAATTCCTAGAATGTAAATCCTATCTATGGGAGAGAGAGTACCATATATAACTCACTGGTTTAGAGCAGATAATGATTCTGGATGCTATTTCAGCTTCCCTAGTGGCTCAGATGGTAAGGAATCTGCCTGAAATGCAGGAGACCTGGGTTCAATCCCTGGGTCAGGAAAATCCCCTGGAGACAGGAATGGCTACCCACTCCAATATTCTTGCCTGGAGAATTCCATGGGTTCTTCTTCTATCTTCCAACCTATTCACATCCAGTTAGCACTGTAACTAGTCTCAAAAGGTCATTCTACTCTTCCATCAGGCCACCTGCTTCATACTGGTGTGGAACCCAGTAAGACCAGTGAATTACAAGAGTATGAGCCCATTGCTGTATTTAATTTCCTGTGAATGAGGTCCTCAGTTGAAAGCAATGTTGTACGGTGATCATGGCATCTGTAAGTCTATAAATGTAGTATTGGCAGATGCACTGAAAGAAGTTAATGCAAATCTACATCTATTCCAATGAGAGCAAAGTGCCAGTGCTGTCCCTTACATGGTAGAACTGGCCCAACTGAATCAACCTGCCATCAAGTATCTGTTTAAATTCTTCAGGGATTGGTGCCCTACTGGGAGTTCATTGTCATTCTCTGCTGTTGCAGGACATATCTTCAGCAGTCACTGAAGTGAAATCAGTCTTAGTGAGGAGTCTATATTGCTGAGCCCATGTATAACCTCCACCCCTATTTCTCTGCCCACTTTGTTCATAAAGCCAATTGGGCAAGGGTAAGGGTTGCTGGGAAGAGAAACTGACTGGTATCCATTAGTCTATCTTGTACACCTGATTAAGCTCCTTCTCTGTTTAGGTTGCTCTTTGATGTATGTTCACAGAGGTCCACGCACAATCAGAGGATGCCTGATTGACACTCTTGGAGGAAAGACCTATGACCAGTAACTTCCCAAGACTTCTTTGTCACTAATTTTCCCACTGAGCTCCTTCCAAGTTCCTGACCATCTAGGCAAACCAATAGCCAGACCACAACCCACGAATTATTGTCTATACACATCTCTTACTCTCTCCTTCTAAGAAAAATTAACAACCAAGTACACTGCTTGAAGTTCCTTCCCTTACCACTGTCTTTAGGGTCACCCCAGAGTATGGCTCATGCTCAGTCACTAAGTTGTGTCCAACTCTTTGCCACCCCATTGACTATAGTCCAGCAGGCTCCTCTGTCCATGGGATTTCCCAGGCAACAATACTGGAGTGAGTTTCCATTACCTCCCCAAGGGCATCTTCCCGACCCAGGGATGGAAATTGCATCTCCTGCATTTCCTGCATTGCTGATTCTTTACCTAGGAAGCCCAGGACTGTAATTGTCTATTTTGGGATAGTGCCAGCATATTGCCAAAAACCATCCATAAATTAGACCTAAATGATCCTTCCTTAGCTGATAACGGGGAACAGCCACAGGGCCATATGTTTGAGAAGGAAGAAGCCGTATCTCTGAAGGCTGTCCCATGAACATCACTGCCTTTGCATATACAACTTACATTAACCTTCAGGACCTGCTCTAACCTGATCTTGTTCACAGTGCTTCCATTTAGGCATGGAATGCTTCTATGCACAAACAATTTTATGACCCAAATATGTGGGTTTCCATAACCTGTGATCTTAACTACCATGCTGCACCTCTGTTGGAGTTCATAACAAGCAAGAACCATTATATGTGGTACAGAAAGAAACATCAAGTAACCACCATTCTTTACAACATTACCACAGACGTCCATTATGTTAACACTGCTGATTTCAAATATAAAGCAGATATAATGGAAGAGCTAAGCCCAAGCAACTCCTGAAAAAATGATAATGGAAGGTGCCTGATTTACACTCTTGGAGATAATTATCTGTGACCAGTAACTACACAGGAGAAAAGACCTTTGAAATTATATATAATTTAAATCCTAAATATCTTTTAAAGTAAATAGGTGTTTCTAAAACTTTTTCTGTTAATGATGCATTCCCATGGCAAAAGAGCAGAGTAGCCAATCTTTTCTTAACTCTTTCACTTTCTTCTCAAGCTTTCTAAAATACAACAGTATACATGCTATGGTAATTGCTCAAAAATATAACATTATTTCATAATCAACCTTCAAACAGCCTGCATCATATTTTGACAAATAAACTGTAACTCTCTGGTATGTTTGATTGCCCTTTTAGGAGATTCTACTTTGATTTCAGGCAAATTTGATTGCTCAATCTCTGAAGAAGGAGAAAGTAAAAAAATTAAAAAGAGAAGCATTTCTTTTGCAAAGCACGAGGGGAAAAAGAACTTGTCTTAGGAAACAGACTGTAAATAGGACATTGTAAGAACACAGTTTTGATTTTAATGCTATTACTCCATCCATCATGTATCAAAGGAAGAGTCCACATAAGATGGTGCACCTATGAATAAAGAGATGTCAACATTTCACAAGTGATAATAAGATGGAGTGACTTTTTCTTCCAAAGAGCTCTTCAAATATTGCATCTACAAAGATTACAATATTAAAGGACGAGTGAGACACCCTTAGAAATTTGAGCAAGGATTTTCCTTCTCGTCTTTGTTTGACTTTGACTCTCCGGGCTTCAGAATGAAAGCTCTGCAACTCTGAGCACAGCTACCTTGCATTTGGCACCCTGGAAATTCTCTAGTTCTTCCTGGGCTGATTTTCCCATCCTGGCTACTCTTTGATATAAATAAGAAATGAAGTTGCAAATATAGTCACTGTCAAAGCTTCAAAACAAGGTGGGGGGAGGGGGTGGAGTGGTGACAAGGCTAATCCAAGAACTGCAGTTACTGTCAAATGTAAGGATAATCTAAGAATTGCGGTTAAGCCAAAGAGCTTTAATGCTTGGCTTTGGAATGGATCATGAAATTGAGGGAGCCTTCTTGTTGAACTCTAACAAATACTAAAATGAGTCTATGCCCTGGGGATAACCACCAACTCCTAGTTCTGGGAGGCCAGCCTACACTTAACATTTTTTTTCAGTTGAGCTCCAACGTGGGCAATCCACCCAGATAAATGGAGAATTGATTTTAAATGTCAGGTGATGAGAAATGCCAGTGTGGTAAGAAAAGGGAAGAAGAGATGGGGCAAGAAGGAAGCATAATTCACGCGTTGGCGAGCCTACGGTGACTCCAATCAGACCCGTAATTCTATCCCCCATACTGAAGAAGATGCTTACAACAGTCATGGGTCACAACACAAGCTCCTTTATTCCCACGGCAAACAGCATCTGAAAATGATGCTCCATGCAATTAAGGTTTGTTGGGAACTTTTTTTTTTCTTTTCACATATGGCAATATTTATCTTCAAAGTTTTCCTCTTTGGCTCATGGGCTCCTTCGTGAGGCAGCTGGTCTTGTGTGGCCTAATTGTGAGATGATTTGTTGTGTGATTCGGTAGCATTGTTTATTTGTACAGTGGTTCAGTGGAATTTATAAACTGCATAATATTGTTCTAGACTGTTTTCTTTTTATTAAGAAGCCACATTTTCTCCAGCATTCACGACTGGGACTATAATTAGGCAGAGGATTCAAGATATTTTCAACCTAGCTTCCTCTGTTAATTAATGTCATTAAACCAGAAACTCTTGCATTTAAATGAAAAGATGGGAACAGAACATGGAAAGAGAACTCAAGGGATGAATCAAGTTGAAATCAATCTTTGTTTTGCATACAAAGAGCTTGTTAACAAATACTCAGATGTAACTAATACAAGCTGTAAGTTGTATCTAATTAGTCCTAGCTGTTCTCAGGAAAATCGGGACAAATCATGGAGTCTTTTAGAAAAGTTCCCTTTTACTATTCTTGGTCTGTCCCTGAGAAACCCTCAGTAAATGGTCCCAGTGACTTGTCACAAGTTCTTTAATGATGAAATATTTCCAGTGCTGCCAGGCCTATAAAAAGTTCTAAGAGCAATTTGACCTTCCCATTTCATTTCCTTTATTAAAAAGAAGCTACATGTGGGGTTTTGCTTGTTGTTGTTTTTTTTCCAATAAGAATATTTCTAAATAAATTATGAATGGAATTCTCAAGGGACTTTGGAAGTAAAAAGGGATAATTGCAGGACCTGGGATGGGATGTGAAACGGGACCATGGTAAGATATGTTTAAGCTGAATAGAAAGGCTTCAGATAAAACAGGGAGTCGCAGGGGAGGGCTGGTTAGCTACGGGTCAAGCAGTTTCCAACATGGCATTGCTGTGGTGAATGAGTCACAGACCAGAGTCTGGCCCCTTGCCTTCGCAGTCCTTAATTAGATCTTATCTAGACTCTCCGATGTAGTCAGAATCTTGAGGAGAGATTCACACATTAAGTTCACAGAAGGGTATGAGTGAATCCAAAGGTCAATTTACTAATTTCTTATGGAGGGTGTCTAGGTCGGGGTGCTGAATGCTTGCCCCTCCCATCTAAGACATCCCTTTCCATGTACTGAGTAGACAGGAAGCTGGGTTATTCATCTAAATGCTGCTTGGCTGGCATGGAACTGAAACCCATGGGTGGGGAATGTTTGAGGATCATGTTATCTAAGCCAAGATAAGGTTCAATGAAATTCCCATCATTTCACAGGAACAACACTCTACAGAGATCTCTGTCTCCCAAATTTAGTCACTCAGTCTACTCAATAAGACTTAACATAAATCATTAATTCTTTTACCTCTTTTCCTCTGTGCTGCACATCTTTATTTAAAGTTGTTAAGGTTGTTAACCAATTATTGAATGGCTATTTCTGTGGATGCCATCTTTGAATTTTTAAGACCATTCTTTTTTATACTAAGTTTCTTGGGGAACCCTTGTTTCACTCCAGTGTATCATCTTCAAAATTTAGGATTCAATTGTTCACTGAAGATATATGTTTAATCAGTTGAGTTCAGTTCAGTCGCTCAGTTGTGTCCGACTTTTTGCAACCCCATCAACTGCAGCACAGCAGGCCTCCCTGTCCATCACCAACTCCCAGAGTTTACCCAAATTCATGTCCATTGATTTGGTGATACCATCCAACCATCTTATCCTCTATTGTCCCCTTTTCCTCCTGCCTTCAATCTTTCCTAACATCAGGGTCCCTTCAAATGAGTCAGCTCTTCACATCAGGTGGCCAAAATATTGGAGTTTCAGCTTCAACATCAGTCCTTCCAATGAACACCTAGGACTGATTTCCTTTAGGATGGACTGGTTGGATCTCCTTGCAGTCCAAGGGACCCTCAAGAGTCTTCTCCAACACTATAGTTCAAAAGCATCAATTCTTCCGCACTCAGCTTTCTTTATAGTCCAACTCACATCCATACATGACTACTGGAAAAACCATAGTCTTGACTAATTGGACCTTTGTTGACAAGGTAATGTCTCGGCTTTTTAATATGCTGTCTAGGTTGGTCATAACTTTCCTGATATTTTTAATATCAGGAGTGTATTGAATATAAGGGCTTCTTATATATATAAAGCCACCTTTACCCAGGTGGCTCCGTTGGTAAAGAACCCACCCGCAAAGGAGACATGAGTTGGACCCTTGGGTCTGGAAGATTCCCTGGAGAAGGAAATGACAACCCATTCCAGTATTCTTGCCTAGGAAGTCCCATGGACAGAGGAGGCTGCTGGCAGCCTACAGTCCGTGGGGTTGCAAGAGTCAGACACAAGTTAGGTACTAAATCACCACCAAACCAAGAGTTAGGTTGCTGTTGCTGCTGTTGCTAAGTCGCTTCAGTCGTGTCCGACTCTGTGAGACCCCATAGACGGCAGCCCACCAGGCTCCCCCATCCCTGGGATTCTCCAGGCAAGAACACTGGAGTGGGTTGCCATTTCCTTTTCCAATGATTGAAAGTGAAAAGTGAAAGTGAAGTCGCTTCAGTCGTGTCCACCTCTTAGCGACCCCATAGATGGCAGCCTACCAGGCTCCTCTGCCCAAGGGATTTTCCAGGCAAGAGTACTGGAGTGGGTTGCCATCGTCTTCTCCAGAGAGTTAGGTTGGGTACAATCAAAAGCACAAAAAGAAAGGGAGATGAACTCTGCTGTCAGGAAACCTCAAGTCCAGGTAGGGAGATAAACTGTAGATCCATTCAGAAGAACAATGCTGTGCAAAACATGGCTTGGTGCCAGACACATAGCAGTGTCCAAAGAAGGAAGAAAATAGGATTGTCCAGAGAAAGTTTAATGGAAGAAATAGAATTTAGGAGGAAAACTGTATAAATTCTGGGTTGGGTTAAGGTGGGCTTTCTTGCTTTAAGCACTGATTTTGTTGTGGGGGCCTTTTCCATGTATTGTAGGATGCCCACATCTTGGGCCTCTATCCAACATGCTGGTAATATCACTCGCTCAGTGGTAAAGAACTTGCCTGCCAATGCAGGAGATGCAGTTTTGATCCTGGGTCAGGAAGATCCCCTGGAGGAGGAAATGTCAATCCACTCAAGTATTCTTGACTAAGAAGTTCCAAGGACAGAGGATCCTGGAGGGTTACAGTCCATAGGGTCAAAGAGTCAGACATGACTTAGTGACTAAACAAGTGTGACAACCAAAAGAATCTCCAGATATTGTCATATATCCCCTGAGGCCTGCAAAATGACCACTGTTAGAACCCATGCAGCAAAGGTAGCCTGTCATCCAAGTAAATTATTCAACTGATCTTTAAAGATGGGGAACCACTAGTGCCCAGGAGAGAAGTCGGGGTCAAAATTCAGAATGGAGAGTTAGCCTCACAACTGTGTGACTAAAATATTGGGGACTTAGGAAGAACAATGACAATCAAAGAGAATAGGTCACACTGCAGGGAGATTCTTCACCATCTGAGCTACCAAGAAAGCCCTTTTTTCAAGGGCCCGAGACTGGATATAACATAAGACATAACAGTAGTTAGGAAATGTATTTTTTGAAATTAAATTGTTGTTTTGAAAACTCCTAAAACATTCCTGCCTTTACTCTGAACTGGTGAGTTTTTTGATATATGATTCTCCTTTGAAAACACTCCAAGTAAAGGGAGAGGTTGGCTACCTATGACTAATTATCTCAGAAGACATCTAAATAACTTATAGGAACAAATATGATTACAGGCCTGACACCAGAACCAGACAGTTTTCAAGGCAGAGAGCTCCCTTCTTACGACATACTATTTTGAGTGCTGAAATATATAATTATGACAGAACACATTTCAAAATGACACTCCACATAAATAATGTCACCACAATCCATCATATAATCCCTTTTCAGGGAGTTTTTTGCCAGGGCTGCACATGAGCAGAAGTCTTCAGCAGCATCAATAGCCACTGTATGTGTGTGTGTGTGTGTGTGTGTGTGTGTGTGTGTGTGTGTTAGTAACTCAGTCATATCTGACTCTTTGCGATCCCATGGACTGTAGCCCACCAGGCTCCTCTGTCCATGGGATTCTCCAGGCAAGAATACTGGAGTGGAATGCCATCACCTTCTCCAGGGGATCTTCCTGATCCAGGGATCAAATCTGGGTTTCCTGAATTGCAAGCAGATTCTTTACCATCAAAACGCCTAATGTCACAAGCCAGCTTGGAGGAAGAAATTGATATCTGTGCCCAACTTGTGACTTTGCTGGGGACCATGGAGGGGGACAGGGCTTCCATGGTGGCTCAGACCATAAAGAGTCTGCCTGCCAATGCAGGAGACAAGAGTTTAATCCCTGGATTGGGAAGATCCCCTGGAGAAGGAAATGACACCCTACTCCAGTATTCTTACCTGGAGAATTCCGACAGAGGAACCTGGCAGGCTACAGTCAATGGGGCCACAGAGTCAGACATGACGGAGCAACACTTTCTTTCTTTCTTTCTTGGAAGGGAACCAAGGAAAGACTCACTGGCAAAGAGGCATCTGATACTAGAGTAGGCCTGTTAATATTCTGTGGAGTGTTCAGCAGGCCTGTTGTCTCCTGGATTCATTTTGTAATCATTCTAGCAGGAAGTAAGAAGGCCCAGTGACTCATGCAGAAATACATCCTTCAAAAAAAAAAGAAAGAAAGAAAGAAAACAAAAACAAAACCTAGTTGACCTTTCCAACTTGTTCAGATGTACACCGTTTAAATTTTTGCTTGTTTTTAATTCACCAAAAAGCAGGTATGGTGGGGAAGTACAGCTGGGTCTTGGGCAGAGGGGATCCATCAGCCTAGAAGGTGGTGGGCAGGAGCACACAGGAGCGTGGAGGAGGGCAATCTATCTGAAACCTTTACCAGCCCCCCTGACTTTGTTTCAGATCTTTTTATTCGCTCTTTGCCTGGACTCCAACGTGTCGGGAGCAGCAGTGCAGAAACAACGCTGATTCAGAAAGGCTGGTTGCCAGAAACAGAAAGGATTCTGTGTGGGGAGGGCAAGCTACACATGGCAAGGCCTGTTATCCTTGCACGCAGGAGAAACTGTCAGAATCTTTTGAATCAAAAATATCGGAGTGGAAAGCAGCCTTTAAAAAAAAGTTTTTTTTTTAAGTGCTGACTCTCCTCTGATTTCCAGAGTTTTCTGGTTAGGCTTCAGTTGGAAATGCCACTGTGGGTGCGACTGTGTGTGTGCTCAATTGCTCAGTCCTGTCTGACTCTGCAAAGTCATGGACTATAGCCCGCCAGGCTCCTCTGTCCATGGGATTCTCCAGGCAAGAACACTGGAGTGGGTTGCCATTTCCTTCTCCAGGGGATCTTCCCAACCCAAGGACTGAACCCTCATCTCCTACATTGGCAGGCAGATTCTTTATCACTGAGCCACATGGGAAGCCCTGTGGTGGTATTATTCTAACACAATTCCTCTTTCCTTTCCACTCTCTCAGATAAAACCATTTCGAGGCAGTAATCCTTTAAAGCTATGGGCAAATGTTAAGGATAATTTTTATTTTGTCCAAACGCTTTTATTCATCTCTTCCTTTGAATCCTCTCCTTGCCCAGCCATTACTATTTGCTTCCTTTTAAAAAAAAAGAAGAAACCACTCACATTATGACATATACTAGAATAGCTCCAAGTCCTATTCTTAGATTGATATATAAGGAATTCACCACTCCCTTCAGGATTAAGGAGCATTAACCTTTGGAACACAGTCTCCATAGGCATGTCAGGGTATTTTTAAGAATGGGAAAACCCAAGATACAGATAAACAACAACAGTTCCACACGGGTTTATTTTTAGATCTGAGATTCTAAAGTGTATATAAAGTTACAGATACCAAAATGGTTCTCAGTCTGGTGGGCATGCCCCTCCCAACACCACAGACCGCAGTCCCCTGGCTCTGTCGCATCTGTTCACATGCACACATATGTGAACACACATGCACACACCTCAGACCCCTTCATAAAATCCGACTGCCACAACCCCTAGTTGTGATCATAATCCAAACCGTGATGAGGAGTAGAAATATTTAACTGTGTCCTGCAGATAAAAGACATTGCTAAGACTTTCCCCATAGTCACTGAATTGTGTCCAACTCTTTTGTGAACCTGTGGACTGCAGCCTGCCAGACTCCTCCGTCCGTGGAATTTCCCAGGCAAGAATACTGGAGTGGGTTGCCATTTCCTTCTCCAGGGGATCTTCCTGACCCAGGGATCAAACCTGCATCTCCTGCACTGGCAGGAGGATTCTTTACCACTGAGCCACAGGGAAGCCCTTCCCCCGTAAAACTGTAATTAAAAATGCCTGGGTTTTGGCAAATTTGTCCAGAGCATTTGAATGTTAGTGATTTCTCCAAAACCACTCACGAACTCTGAGGCTGTCATGCAAAAATGGTGTGGATATTACCCTTCCTGCAGTGACTACTAACCACTAGTCTTTAAAAATGGACAGAGAGTGGCATTGCTGGGTCATATGGTAGTTCTATTCCCAGATGCTTTCACAGAGAACAGACTTACAGAGACAGGTGCGGGGGGAGGGAGAACAAGGAGAGGGTGGAACAAATGGAGAGAGTAACATGGATGCGTATACACTACCATGTGTAAAATGATAACCAGTGGGAATTCGTATGACTCAGGGAACGCAAACCGGAGCTCTGTAACAACCTGGAGGAGTGGGATGGGGTGGCAGGTGGGAGGGAGGTTCAAGAGAGAGGGCACACATGTATACCTACGGCTGACTCATGTTCATGGATGGCAGAGGCCAATACAATATTGTGAAGCACTTATCCTTCACTTAAAAAAGTTTGGGGGAAAAACATGGACAGGGAGCCCACGGAAAAGAATGGGAAAAACTTCCTTGCGTGATGTGGTATCAAAAATCTGCAGCGGAAAAGAAAGTAATAACATGTGAACATTGACCCTATTTGGACTGATCTAGAGCAGTCTTTTGGGGTTCCCCAAGGGGCGTGCAGACCCATGTGCTTATTCCAAAGCTGTGAATCTATCTAAAATATGGAGTACGCTTTAATGAAGCTTTGGTTTTCCGCTAATCTAGAACACATGGCATCTTTAAAGGACTAATGGGATCCGAGAGTAATGGAACGATTTGCTCTATCCTCTTGGAAAAAGCAGCAGCCGTATGGTTCTGGCACCTGGAGGGAATCAATTTCTCTAGTTGGTTTTAACCAGATTGTCTGAGTTTGTTTATATTCCTGAGGAATATCATTACACTAATGATTTGTTAAATTTGTAAAAACTTCTTAGTCAACTGATACAATATCTGGGATTTATTTCAAAATAATCCAGTGGGATGAAGAAGAAAGTGAATAGAGATGTAGATAAAACACTTAGAGCTGAATAAAGGGTACAGGAGGTTTATTCTACTGTTCTTGCTGCTTTTGTGTGTGTTTGAAATTTTCCATAATAAAAAGCTTTTTAAAGTTCTATGCAGTCATTCATTTATTTTCCGTCTGAACTCTTTGAGTGACTCCTTCAAAAAATGCACAACTTCCCAGTTTAATTCACACAGTTAAAGCATACAGTTGGCAGCCTAGTTGCAGGGGGGTTAGGGAGGGCATTCTAAAGCAATGCAAACAATAAGACATCCAAGTTCCCAAATCCTGATTTCAGGGAAAATGTCTTCATCTCCCTGAACTCTGTAATTTTACATTTAAAACTGGAAGCAATAGTACCTAGTTTATCAGAACTGTTATGTGGGTCAAAAAAGTTAATATATCCAAAAGGGTCCTGACCCTATAGGTGAACAATACATGTCATTTTTATTTCTCAACAAAACCACTGATGGAATATCAAATGCTGAGTTTATTTCAAATACCAAAGAAACAAAACAAGACTCTTTTAGGCATGTATCTGCCTAAATAAGCAGATGTGTGTGATTCTGTGTGATTTGAACTGTGCTGGACACAGCACAGAATAATATATGGTCATTGCTTTAGAGGATTCTGTAGCTTAGTGGTAGGCAGAGATATAAATTTATACCACCAGTTGGGGAAAAGCCAAAACAGGGGCATATATGTGGAACTCTGGAATCCTGGACAGGACACTGTGAACTCAGTCAGGGGGGTCATGGAGTGGTTAATCAGGCACTCGAATAGGACATCCTATTGACCACTAAGCCCTGCTCCACAGCCTCTCAGGGAATCCATCCAAGCTCCCAGCCAGCCCATTGCCTCTCCTGGCCATATCCTAGGTAACCAACAGACAGCCACGGAAACGGAGCATACACAGTGGAAGGAAACCAGAACAAATAACCTCTGGCATTTCCACTCATTTCAGGACAGTCCATCTGAATTGTTAATAAACAGAGAACAGAATTGTTGGAAGGAATGGAGCAGATTGGAGGGTCCAGCTTGAGGGTCCGGGGTGAGGGTTTGATAGGGGGAGATATACTAGAAACACTTGAGTTCTTGAGAGGCTCTGAGGGGTCAGGGGCAGGGCCCCTGGGGCATGGGGCATCAGAAAGCAGTCTCTTGCAGGCTTTGCTTTTGGTCAGGGGACAAAGAAAACTGAAAAAGAGAAATAGCCAGCATGGTGGTACACAGCAAGAGGCAAAATCCAAATAACTTGCCCCTCCTTTTTTCTATTGGCACTATAAATACCATTTTCAAATGTTACCGTAACTTAATGAGTCTCTTTTAGGAAGCGCTGGGTTGTGAGTCATCTCAAAACTATGTGTGAGGCTGAACACCCTGCTCAGATTCCATGAACCTTTGCAACTGGCTTTTACTGGGTCTGGTTTGGAATCCCATTTCTGTGGCGAGGAAGCATCTGAGCTACATACAGGCGAGGTCAACTTGGCTGCCAAGATCTCACCAACCGCACTTATTCCTGTCTTGCCCTGGGGGGCTTCCAGGAGAAGGGACTTGCATGATGTGGATCCACTTTTAAAAGACAAGGTGGGGCTAATTTTAATAAGTGAAATGTTTTTAGAAGAAGACCCTTTGCAGATGACAGAAAGTAGACAAAAGGGAAATAGACTGAAGGCTCAAAGCAGGGATGGGGATGACTGCACCAAATCTCCTGGATCCCCTGGGGTCGAGGCTGCAGAGCTGGCCAAACTGCATCTGGGCCACCTGTCTAAAGAAATCCCCACAGGTGTCCTTTCAGGGCTCATCCCCTCCATCTCACGGCTCTCCAGAAAGTCAGCAAGTCAAAACCAAGATACACATCAGATAACAATCCTAGCAAAATTATTGCATTACTTTACCAAGTGACGGCCTGATCTTCTGGTTCTGCTGCTGCTGCTGCTAAGTCGCTTCAGTCGTGTCCGACTCTGTGCGACCCCATAGACAGCAGCACACCAGGCTCCCCCGTCCCTGGGATTCTCCAGGCAAGAACACTGGAGTGGGTTGCCATTTCCTTCTCCAACGCATGAAAGGGAAAAGTGAAAGTGAAGTTGCTCAGTCGTGTCCGACTCTTAGCGACCCCATGGACTGCAGCCTATTGGGCTCCTCCATCCGTGGGATTTTCCAGGCAAGAGTACTGGAGCGGGGTGCCATTGCCTTCTCTGTCTTCTGGTTCACCCTCACCAAAATCTATGAAGTAGGCAGTACTTACTAGTTTTAGCTTATTAATATTATTTAATGATTTTGCCTTTTGAGTAAAAATTATTTGTATGATAGTAATGTATGTTTACTACTTGAAGATTACAAGGCAAAATAATAAACCACAGAAATAAGAACTGGGATCCAACCCTTGGACATAAGAACTGTTAGCATTTGAATATATTTCTCTGCTGAATTGCATGGGACTTAAGGGAGTAGATATGTTTTTCATCATAGGGATCTGGAATGCAAAAGTGGAAAGTCAAGAGATACCTGTAATAACAGGCAAGTTTGGCCCTGGAGTACAAAATGAAGCAGGGCAAAGGCTAACAGAGTTTTGCCAAGAGAACGCACTGGTTATAGCAAATATCCTCTTTCAACAACACAAGAGATGACTCTACACGTGGACATCACCAGATGGTCAACACTGAAAATCAGATTAATTTTATTCTTTGCAGCCAAAGATGGAGAAGCTCTACACAGTCAGCAAAAACAAGACTAGGAGTTGACTGTGGCTCAGATCATGAACTCCTTATTGCAAAATTCAGAGTTGAACTGAAAAAAGTAGGGAAAACCACTAGACTATTCAGGTATGACCTAAATCAAATCCCTTATGATTACACAGTGGAAATAACAAATAGATTCAAGGGATTAGATCTGATACACAGAGATAGACAGAAAAACTACTGACAGAGGTTCCTGACACTACAGGAAGCAGTGATCAAAACCATCCCCAAGAAGAAGAAATGCAAAAAGGCAAAATGGTTGTCTGAGGAGGATTACAAATAATTGAAAAAAGAAGAGAAGTGAAAGACAAATGGAGAAAAGGAAAGATATATCCACCTGAATGCAGAGTTCCAAAGAATAGCAAGGAGAGAAAAGAAAGCTTTCCTCAGTAATCAGTGCAAAGAAATAGAGGAAAACAATAGAATTGGAAAGACTAGAGATCTCTTCAAGAAAATTAGAGGTACCAAGGGAACGTTTCATGCAAAGATGGACATAATAAAGGACAGAAATGGTATGGGCCAAACAGAAGCAGAAGATATTAAGAAGAGGTGTCAACGATACACAGAAGAACTATACGAAAAAGATCTTAATGACCCAGATAACCATGATGGTGTGATCACTCACCTAGAGCCAGACATCTTGGAGTGTGAAGTCAAGTGGGCCTTAGGAATCATCACTATGAACAAAGCTAGTGGAGCTGATGGAAATCCAGTTGAGCTATTTCAAATCCTAAAAGATGATGCTGTGAAAGTGCTGCACTCAACATGCCAGCAAATTTGAAAACCTCAGCAGTAGCCACAGGACTGGAAAAGGTCAGTTTTCATTCCACTCCCAAAGAAAGGCAATGGAAAAGAATGTTCAAACTACTGCACAATTGCACTCATCTCACACACTAACAAAGTAATGCTCAAAATTCTCCAAGCTAGGCTTCAACAATATGTGAACTGAGAACTTCCAGATGTTAAAGCTGGTTTTAGAAAAGGCAGAGGAACCAGAGATCAAATTGCCAACATCCACTGGATCATAGAAAAAGCAAGAGAGTTCCAGAAAAACATCTACTTCTGCTTCATTGACTACACTAAAACCTTTGACTGTGTGGACCACAACAAATTGTGGAAAATTCTTCAAGAGATGGAAATACCAGCCCACCTTACCTGCCTCCTAAGAAATCTGTATGCAGGTCAAGAAGCAACAGTTAGAACCAGACATGGAATAACAAACTGGTTCCAAATTGGGAAAGGATTACATCAAGGCTGTATGTTGTCACCCTGCTTATTTAACTTCTATGCATAGTACAACATGCAAAATGCCAGACTGGATGAAACACAAGCTAGAATCAAGATTTCCGGGAGAAATATCAATAACCTCAGATATGCAGAGAACACCACACAGAAAAGGAAGAGGAAATGAACAGACTCTTGATGAAAGTGAAAGAAGAGAGTGGAAAAGTGGGCTTAAAACTCAACATTCAAAAAATGAAGATCTTTGCATCCAGTTCCATCACGTCATGGAAAATAGATGGGGAAACAATGGAAACAGTGACAAACTTTATTTTCTTGGGCTCCAAAATCACTGCAGATGGTGAGTGCAGCCATGAAATTAAAAGATGCTAGCTCCTTGGAAGAAAAGCTATGACAAACCTAGACAGCATATTAAAAAGCAGAAACATTATTTTACTGACAAATGTCCATATAGTCAGAGCTATGGTTTTTCCAGTAGTCACACATGGATATACGAGTTGGACCATTAAAGAAAGCTGAGTGCTGAAGAATTGATGCTTTTGAACTGTGGTGTTGGAGAAGACTCTTGAGAGTCCCTTGGACAACAAGGAGATCAAACCAGTCAATCCGAAAAGAAATCAGTCTTGAATATTCATTGGAAGGACTGATGCTGAAGTTCCAATACTCTGGCCACCTGATGCTAAGAACTGTCTCATTGGAAAAGACCCTGATGCAAAAGATTGAAGGCGGGAGGAGAAGGGGACGACAGAGGATGAGATGGTTGGATGGCATCACTGATTCAATGCATGTGAGTTTGAGCACGCTCCAGGAGTTGATGATGAACAGGGAAGCCTGGTGTGCTGCATTCCATGGGGTCGCAAAGCGTCAGACACAACTGAGTGACTGAACTAAGGGAATAGATGGAGACAGCTGACTGCTTTTATGTTAGCTCTTCCACTTGAGACCTGTGTGACTCCTTTTGTTTTTATTGAAGTTTAGTTGTTATACAATATTATATAATTACTGGTATAAAATATAGTGATTCACAATTTTTAAAGGTTATACTCTATTTATAGTTATAAAATATTGACTATATTCCCCTTGTTGTAAAATACATCCTTGTAGCTTATTTTGTACATAAAAATTTGTACCTATTGATCCCTACCCCTATATTGTCCCACCCCCTTGCATCTCCCCACTGGTAAACAGTAGCCTGTTTTCTGTATCTGTAAGTCTGCCTTATTGGTTATATTCACTAGTTTTTGTATTCTTTACGATCCCACACACAAGTGATATTGAACAGTGTTTGTCTTTCTCTGTCTGACTTAGTTCACTTGGAATAATTCTTTCTAAGTTCATCCATGTTGCTGCAAATGGCAAAATTTTGTTCATTTTTATGGCTCAGTAGTATTCCATTGTCCCTGGAGAAGGGCATGGCAATCCACTCTAGTACTCTTGCCTGGTGAACCCCATGGACAGAGGAGCCTGGCGGGCTATACAGTCCATAGGGTCACAAAGAGTCGGACACAACTGAAGCCACTCAGCACAAGTATTCCACTGTATATACATACCACACCTTCTTTATCCATTTATCTGTGGATGGACACTAAGGTTGCTTCCATATATTGGCAATTACAAATAACACTGCTGTGAACATTGGGATGCGTGTATCTTGAATTAGCGTTTTTGTTTTTTTTCAAATATATACCCAGGTTTGGAATTGCTGGGTCATATAGCAACCTATGTGACTTTGGCCAGTCTATTCAACCTCACATCAACCAACTCTCTTTATCTGAAAAATGGGGACTATAATAAAACTGATCTCCAAGACCCTTCTACAAACTAATCTCCAGGAAGGATGTGTCACAGCCAAAAGAAAGATAACAGAGAGGAGCTCAGCAGTAAAGACCAGAGGAGCAGAAGGAGCGGGGAAATTCTACCTGCCATTTAAGCTAAGGAAACTCCTATGCTTGATTATAAAATTTAGCTCTGAGTTCAGTGGCAGCCAAAATAAAAATAAATAATTGATGCACTGTATTTTCTCACAATTTCATTAAAGAAAGTTTCA
This sequence comes from Bos indicus x Bos taurus, assembly GCF_003369695.1. Classification (NCBI taxonomy): domain Eukaryota; kingdom Metazoa; phylum Chordata; class Mammalia; order Artiodactyla; family Bovidae; genus Bos; species Bos indicus x Bos taurus. The sequence continues at coordinate 21,258,275 of NC_040091.1, read as the reverse complement.
TGTTACATCAAGAAAGACATATTCTAGTAACAGCTGACTCCAAGAGGAACTATTGTATGGTCTTTCCTATATGGGACCATAAAGAACATATTAGGGGCTGGATTTTAAATATTTACCCAAAACATAGATATTCCTCAGGTAACTGTCTCTCATCTTCTTTGGAGGCTCTCCATGTACATAATCATTTGCTTTTAAAACTCGATAATATTTGAAAATACAAACATAAATCACCCCACACATAACAGACTGCTCTTGATTTGGTAGCTTCTATTTGCTTTATCTTAAGTCTGTGTGGTTTAATGTGGCATTTCATTTTACAGCTATGGATAATTCCTACTTATACTCTTTTTTGATACAGATGTGAAAGAACAAAATTCAGTCGAGTAGTCAAAAATCTTAATTGGCCTTAGTCAGTGATTCATAAATCAGGCATCAGCCAGTTGGGCAACAGATAGAAGTTGCAAAGAGTAGTACAATTTGAGAGGGTTTTATAACCAAAGTGAGCAGGAACAAGGAAGTTATTCTGGGAAAAAGCAGATTGGCTATTGCAAGGTTTCTTTCCTCATATTGAGTAAGGGGAAATCTTGGTGCCTTGTCTGGTAAGTGCTAAGCAAGCAAACAATGATAACTTACACTTCCCTTTACTGGGAGAGCTGAGTATAGAAGCTTAGTTAACTTTTGGTTTGCTGCAGGAAAGATTCCATTTTGAGCCCAACATAGAAAATACATGAATTCATTCCCCTTGAGAAGAAAATATGAATTAAAAATTAGTGCCAATATATGCTAATCGGGCTTTTCTGGTGGCTCAGGGGTAAAGAATCCACCTATAATGTAGGAGATATGGGTTCGATCCCAGGAAGATCCCCTGGAGAAGGACATGACAACCCACTCCAGTATTCTTGCCTGGAGAATTGCTGTGGACAGAGGAGTCTGGCAGGCTACAGTCCATGAGGTTGCAAAGAGTCAGACGTGACTGAGCGACTAAGCACACAGCACACATTTTCTATTAATTAATACATTCCTATAATTAAAGACAAAGGATAAAAACAAGTCAGTGATCAGAACCAGTCCCCTAGAGCTGTGAATATCTCCAAACGCATCCATGGAACAGGCTTCCTTTTTGAATGGCTAGTTTATTTTGCAAAAGATCACAGAAACCTCAAGATAACATTTTCTTCATGTGAAAGAAAGAGTTAAGTAAGTGTTGACAAGATTCATATTTGGGAAATGACATCACAACTTTACCAAGGGTGACATTGGTTTGCTTCATCATTTGTGTACATTCCAGTTTTTCTGATGCTGATCAGTGGTCCTGGAGCGGGGAGCAGGGAGATTCTTTTTATACCACCTGCAGTGTACTTCTGTGGGGGTGAGGGCCACTTTCAGGATGACTGATGAAATTGAAAGTGACAAAGTTTTAAATGACTCTACTCTTCTGAAACAGTCACCGAGCTTTGTGTGTCTCAGATGGGAAATGTCCAGGTATCACCTACCACGTTAGCATCCCACACACCTAACCTTGGGGATATTTAGGCAGGAGAAATGGTGAAATAGAAGAAAAGTCCAGAATACAAATTGAGGAAGAAATTTCTGCTCTGAGGCTCCATGGCTGACTCCAATTGGTTCCCTTTATTGGTAAAGTTTTTCTTTGTGGGTTTTCTTTCTGGTCTACTGAGGGCTTGACCAATAGCCCGTGGAATGTGTCAGCTCTAATTGCCTGTGTGGATTGGCACAAGTCATGCCTCAAAATTGGAATGTTGTCACATATAACATAGTCCTCCAAAGGGATAAATGTGGCCTGGAAAATGTTTTATCCAAACATTCCTTAAAAGCAATTGTGTTCTGCTATGGCTAGGGGGTGGATGACTTTCAGAGAACCAGCTGAGCCAATTCCCAGGATGCTGAAGTGGTTCAACACGTGTCAGGACATCGCTACCTCCCCTGGCCCCTAAAATCAGATTTTGTCTTCCTGCCAAGGACACAGACAATGGCCGACTGCACTCTGGAGGTTACCTAGCACTGGTACCAGGGCAGGTTTCCAAGAGAAATGGGTAACTGGAGAGCTGTGAAGACAGATGAGGGATCTACAGACCTGGGCTCACTTTGCGAGTGGATCTCCGAACCGATGAGCTCTTTGCACAAGTGTTGCCTGCTGTGGTAACAGCTATCAAGCCAGCCTCACTACAACAGGTTTGAGGAAAGCAAGGACAGTCTTCAGAGGCGAGGTTTGCTATGAAGAAAGATGCCATGAGTTAAGGACATACACAATTACAGAGACAAAGAAAGGACGCTGAAATTTTGAGCACCTCTATGTGCCAGGTCCTGTGAGTTGGCATTTTTATCATTTTTATCACGGGACTCTAAAGATCAATCAAGCACTCACATCCTCCTGAAGGGTCTGTTTTCTTTAGAAATAAATTGCGGCAACCTGATTCCTGCGAGCCAGCTGAGTAGTAAATGTTGGGCCACACAGACAAATCAGTTCTTTGCTTATTCACTCCATTTTCCTCTGCCCCTGACAGGCAGGTGCTAGGGGCGGAAAACTGAAGCTTGAACCAATACTATAACATAGCTGGGAAAACATTCATTGCATGTGCCACAAGTCCAGATAATATTCCTCTTGCCTCAGATAACAATCCAGTCCAGACACAATCCTCCTTGAAGCCACATAGGCAGGGACTTCCCTGATGGAAAAATGGATAAGAATCTGCCTGCCAGTGCAGCAGACACAGGTTCAACCCCTAGTCAGGGAAGATTCCACATGTCACTGAAGTAAGCCCTTGTGCCACATCTACTGAGCCTGTGTGCTGCAACTGCTGAACCCCCCATGCTTAGAGCCTGTGCTCTGCAAGAAGAGAAGCCCATGCTGCACAATAAAGAGTAGCCCCCATTCCACACAGCTAGAGAAAGCCCGCACAAAGCAGTGAAGATCCAGCACAGCCAAAAATAAAATAAAGGCACGTAGGCAGACACCAAACCACGGACACCAAACCCCTGTTGGGAAACTAAACAAAAAAACTAGTTACATTTGGTACTTATGATGAATCAATTAGTAGACTGATTTGAATTTTGGAACAATGAATAAGTTTTGAATTGCTCTTTTTATCATGAGAGATTGAGTTGATTGTAGACCAACAGCAAAACAGAATTCGGCATCATCTGGGGACACGCAATCAAGGCCTGCCATCAGAAAAGGACTCTCTACCAGAGAAACTCTCAAGAAAGTTCCCATAGAAAAACTCAGGCCCACAGGAAATGTCTAGTTGAGATGATGGATCACAGACCACCCCATTTGCCAAGCTTCCATTTCAAGCTCCGGCAGCCACCATCATGTGAAGAAACAATTCTCCTTTTTGTCCTGGGATACATCTTTTTTTGGGAAATGACAAACTGGTCTTCTAAACATTTCATGTTTGATATTTGACATTTTCCCATGAGACCCAACCTCACCACGCAATGGACTGGAGATAAAGATGCTTCTTTTTTTAGAGACAGGCAATACTGCTTTTGGAGAGCGAGACACAACCGCAAGCATGACTTAGCAGAGAATAGAGCTGTGACAATCAGATCCCTGGACACGTGAGTGGGAGTCTATGAGCACACAACATTATCAATACTCATCTTCTGACTGACAGCTTTTCAAATATTTACAGTATCTGGAACCTCTCTCATTGAAATGGTCCCATTTTTATGAACATTTTCTCATAAGTTTATACCCATTTGTTAGACAATACAGTAAACCAGTGAACCATGCAGGAGTTAGGGGTGTCAATACTCCCCAAACCGAAAACCCACATATAATATAAACAGTTGATATATATTAATAAAATAAATAACCAACAAGGACCTACTGTGTAGCACAGGGAACTATATTTAGTATTTTGTAATAGCATATAAAGGAAAAGAATCTGAAAAAGAATATATATATTTGTATACATGTGTATGTATATGTCAGAGAAGGCAATGGCACCCCACTCCAGTAATTTTGCCTGGAAAATCCCATGGACGGAGGAGCCTGGTAGGGTGCAGTCCATGGGGTCGCTAAGAGTCAGACACAATTCAGCAACTTCACTTTCACTTTTCACTTTCATGCATTGGAGAAGGAAATGGCAACCCACTCCAGTGTTCTTGCCTGGAGAATCCCAGGGACGGGGGAGCCTGGTGGGCTGCCGTCTATGGGATCGCACAGAGTCGGACACGACTGAAGCGACTTAGCAGCAGCAGCAGCAGCATGTATATGTATATCTGAATCACTTTGCTATACACTTGAAACGAACACAACATTTTAAATCAACTATACCTCAATAAAACAAACAAACAAGACTTTACATTCAACCCTCCCACACCCAAGAATTCAGCCAACTGCAGACTGAATAACACAATGGTATTTAATAGTGAAAAAAATCCATGTATAAATCCTGTTGTTCAACGCTCAACTGTGATTAAATGCTAGCATGGGACCACATAAGATTTCCTTGAAAGATTTTCTTTTTTTTACTGTACAATTCCCTCTCTATCTCAAAAATAACCTGATTTAGTAGGCTGGGATGTTCATAGGAATCTCTGGTTTTTAAATTCCTCCATGTGACTCTGTTTGTACCCTGGTGTAGGACCATTGAGCATAGACAGAGCACCCATCCTAAGGAATCGTGAACTTTTTTCCACTCCCCTACTTTTCAAAATGTCTTATGAAGGAAACGGGGTAACAGAGTTTGGTCTAATTGGCCCAAATTGTTCTCTATTTTTGGCACAAATATCTAGCCATTAGCAGATATGTGTATGTGTGTGTGTGTGTGTGTGTGTGTGTGCTCAGTCCCTTCAATCATGTCCTACCTACTCTTTGTGACCCCATGGACTGTAGCCCACCAGGCTCTTCTGTCCGTGAGATTTCCAAGGCAAGAATACTGGAGTGGGTTGCCATTTACTACGCCTGGGGATCTTCCTGACTCAGGGATCAAGCCCTTATCTCTTAAGTCTCCGGCATTGGCAGGCAGGTTCTTTACTGCTAGTGCTACATGGGACCTACAATAAACCAGTTTTATATGGTCTGATCTAATAATTTTACTAGACTTGTTTTCTGTTGTTTGTTACTCAGAACCTTAATACATTTCTAATGCATTTCACAACGTATTATTATCACCCACTAGTATCATTTCCATGCATCTGTCATCTCAAAACTGCTGTATTCCCAGTACCCGCAGAGTGCATACTACATCACAGGTACTCAACAAATATTGGATAAATTAACTGCTTTTGACTTCCATATTGTACTTTATATATTAATATTTATATACCTGGTTCTTTCAGAAAACTGAAAACTTCATGGCCAGAGATTGTGGACTTTTTTTATCTCTGAATCTCCAGCAATTTATACAGATCCTGCTAATATTTAAAGTTTCTGGGACTTCCCTGGTAGTCGAGAGGCTAAGACTCCACACTCCCAATGAGGGAAGCCAAGTTTAATCCCTGGTCACTGAAATAGATCCCACACAGCACAACTAAGAATTCATATGCTGCAACTTAAGATCCGGAATGCCATGACAAAGATCGAAGTTCACGTGCGCCACAGCTAAGACCCTGTGCAGCCAAATAAATACGTATTTTTAAAAAGTTGCTGAGAGACTGAATTCACAAAGTTATTTTTTGAGAGAAAAGAGTCCATGCAGATCATCTAATTAAAGTTCCTATTTTACACAGGCTTTTAGTTTAAGGGATAAAAGTCAGGCATCTAACTTCTTAATTACAAAAGCAAAAAAATAGTCACTGTTTCAGTTACCATCACTGTATAACCAATCACCCCAAATTGGTGGCTTAAAAGGGCAACAATCATTTTGATTACTGCCTTTTGTCGACAACTTCGTACACCCTCTAATAGAATTTTCTATTGTCACCGAATTCGAGTTTGGCTGCTATTCACTTGAAAGTGTTAATTGGAAAGGAAAGGATGCTTTATTCAGGAGGCTGGCAACCTGGGGAGAAGGCAGATTCATGTCCAAAATCGAACTCTGAAGATTATGCACAGCCATGAAAGTTTTTAAAGGGTGAATCATTTGGGAAGGGGTTCAGAGTCTTCGTTTTCTTCCACCGTGTGCAGACTTCTTCCAGATTGGGTGGTAACGAGGCAACAGGGCGGTGCTCCAGGAATCCTGTGCTCAGCCCAAAACTCCCATCCTCCCCCCAGGTAGGGGCCTTTGTTCCTGCAGAAGAACTAGGTTCCTGTTACATATATCCTCGGAGGAGGAAGCCGGATCCTGCTTTATTGATGCATTACTGTTTCTTAACTGTTCCTCCTTAGTTTCTACATTCCTTCCTTTCCCTGATTAGCAACTCCTCAAATCTGCCTTTTGGAGCTCAGGGAAGGTCAAGGAAGCTTATTTCCTACAAACAAGTGGGGGACACAGAAAGGATTGGTACCCAGGAGGGTCCCAGAGGGTCCTACTCCACTTCACTATTAATAAAGATGTTTCCTGATGCTTGCATTTTCCGGAGACTTAAGACTTCTGAACACACTGGGGTTGAAATGACATTCCAGTACATGCAGTCATAACTGGAGCTCTGTAATAGACACAGATTAATGAGTAACTTGCTTTTAGAGACTCGGGTTGAGGTGAAAGCTTTCAGAGATACTCTCACTTCTGTTGCTGTGTGACTAGACTGATTTCGGAAACTCCTTATAGTTACTCACACTGCTGCTGCTACTGCTAAGTCGCTTCAGTCGTGTCCGACTCTGTGCGACCCCATAGATGGCAGCCCACCAGGCTCCCCTGTCCCTGGGATTCTCCAGGCAAGAACACTGGAGTGGGTTGCCATTTCCTTCTCCAATGCATGAAATTGAAAAGTAAAAGTGAAGTCGCTCAGTCATGTCCGACTCGTCGCGACCACATGGACTGCAGCTTACCAGGCTCCTCCGCCCATGGGATTTTCCAGGCAAGAGTACTGGAGTAGGGTGCCATTGCCTTCTCCAGTTACTCACACTACATTTCTGCAAATATGTTCATCAACATTTACTGTCTTGTGAAATACTTGATAACTACCAAATGTTGCTGAAGTTTTGATCTAGATCAGAGTTTTTCAGTCTCTGCAATACTGACATTTTTTTGGCTAGAAAATTCTTTATCGAAGGAGACTGTCCTGTTCACTGTGGGATGCTTAGCTGCATGCCTGACCTCTACCTCCTCTATGCCAATAGCACTTTCTGAGTTGTGACAAACAGAAATGTCTCCAGACTTTGTCAGATGTCCCATGGGGGAAAGGGGAGGAGGGAAAACAGCTCCCAGTTCGGAATAATTGGTTTAGATGGAACAAGTTAGCCATGGGAGATAAATCAAGATACACACACTTGTAAGTTGCAGTGATGATTTTGTTGATGATGATATTGTTGGCAACAGAATCAATGGTAAGTATAATTGGGCTCATTGTTTCTTTCACTCTGAACTGTGAGCTCCTGGGGTGCAGAACTAATTACTGTTCACTGTGGTGGAATGAGCATCTGAAGCCCTCTTTGCTGAGTCTCCACTTGTAGCAGCAACATGCTTCCAGTCTTCCTTCCTCATGAAGAGCAGTTTATCAATTCTTTCATGCTGGGTTATAGCCCAGTCACATTTTGGATCGGCAAACGAGAGGCTTGGCTCTACTGGAGAAAGTATTGGGGAAGAAGGGCTTCTTCCTTCTCCATTTCCTCTAAAATCAGCCAAAGAAGTGGCTGCCGATTCTGCTTCCACCAGAGATGGTCAACCAAGCCTCAGTGCCTGCAGCAAGGAAAATACAGCAGGAGGGCAGATTACAGCACTCTCTTTAGAGTTTCACTGAAGTGAAATTCACCCCCCTCTACCCACAGCATCACCTACTGAAGGCTCAGAAGGGCCTGTTTTCTTCACTTGTGTGAACCTAGAACCTAAAACCTAGAAAAAAATCTAGTATATATGATATGCTCGGTAATTATTTGTTGAATGAATTGTAGTGAAGAGTTGTTTCATGCTCACTGGTGCAATCATAGAAAAACACACAGAGCACCCTACCAAACAGGAGGGGGAAAAAGGAATTTACAAAGGACTTTGTAGATCATCTAATCTAACCCCCCCCCTTTTTTTTAATTGAAAAAGACACTGAAAGTGATATCTCTGCATCCCAGATAGTGTGTCAGTGGTTGGGTGGGGGGTATAATCCCATCTCATGGTTTTCTTCGATTTATGCCATAAGCTAAGTTGTATAGTGGGCTTCCTTGGTGGGTCAGTTGGTAAAGAATCTGCCTGCCTTGCAAGAGATACAGTTTCAATCCCTGGATCAGGAAGATCCCCTGTAAAGAAAATGGCAAACCACATCAGTATTCTTGCCTGGAGAATCCCATGGAAAGAGGAGCCTGGTGGGCTACAGTCCATGGGATCGCAAAAGCTTTGGACATGACTTAGCAATTAAGCCACAGCCACAAGTTGTATAGTAGATGCTGAGGATTAAGATAAATGAGGATGAGTCCAGAATAGGAAATTTAGGATTGGGATGGCTCAGGGTTCTGAGGGAGACTCCTGGGCATGAGATGGGACCATTCCTAACACCTGGCACAGCTGGGCAGAGACTAAGCAAAAAGAATTACTTGTTCCAGTCACATCATATATGCAACTAGCTTCTTTACTTCTCAAGACACCTATTAAAAAACAGTGGCACATTAGAACTCCCCCTTTGAATCTTTTGCTTGAGCCCAGTTGACTAACTTGTTCTGTATTTCTCACCGCATTTGTTTAGCTACTTTGGTGTTATATACAGACACCAATCTCTTGACTCAATGTGCGATGCACATCAAGTCTGGTGATCATGTAACCCACTCCCTTTCCTGTCCCCTTCCATTGTGCCCTAAGTGTTCACTGGTGTCACTATTCCAGATCCCAGATCAAGAGAAAAAAATCAGAATCGACCCTAGTATTCCCAGTGAATTAAAGGTTCTCACTTAGTTGCAAAAGAATTCAGAAATGAAGTTATAGGTAAGAAGCAGATTTATTTAAGGAGAAACACACACCACAGACAGACTATGGGCCATCTCAGAAGAAGGGAGAGAGTGAGAGAGTTTAGAAATATGACATGGCTAGTTTTTATGGGCTGGGTAATTTCATAGACTAATGAGTGGGAAGATTATTCCAATTATTTGGGGGAGGAGGCAGAGATTTCTAGGAATTTGGACATCACTCAGTCTTTTAAGTTTAGCCTCGGAACTGTTATGGCCTAACGGGTGCATCATTTAGCATGCTAATGTATTACAATGAGCATATACTCAGGCTCAAGATCTAGTGGAATTTGACTCATTCACCATCTTGACCTATTTTTACGTTGACCTAGTTCACGATGTGTCTTTGGGCTGTGTCATTCTTTCAGAGTGTGCCCTGCCCGCCTCCCTCCTGTTTCCCTAGCACCTCTGGTTGGAATTATTTCCTGCACTACACCCCTAAGGATACCAAAATTAATGTTAAAAAAATCTACCTACCTACCTAGCTAATCTCCTTGAGGAAAATTCTATAGGAATAATTCCTCATGGCTGACTGTAAAAGCCGGCTGTCAAGGGTTTGCCAGACCTCCCTGGGCCTTCTCCAGATCTGCTATGCCACCTTCTCTCCGTATTTTTCCGTTGTAGGACTCTGAATGTAGCCAGTGGCTTTGGAGGACACCAGGGTGTGAGCAAGTGGAAGATGTACATGCTTGGTGATGCAAAATGTATTACTTCATGAAATGGACAACCACTGCTTGATTGAAAGCGCTTCTCCATTTTCCGTACTGTTTCACTTAATTTTGCTTCAAATGAAGAAATTAGTGTTACACCCATGCTTGAGGACAAGCCAAACTACATGACTTCACATCAACTTCAGAGCTGGATGGGATTATGTAATATCTTAACTTGTTTGCTCCCAACATCCTGAGAGTCATTATTTTCTATATGAATCAGAATGGAGATTTGAGCCTGAGGAGAGAGAGGGTTTCCATCTCTAGGGCTGGCTAGCCCTTTACAATGCCACCTGAGTCACCCATCTGTGTTCTTCTAGTTGGGTTGGAATCTATAGGAGAGAAAAATCCCACTTTGGGGGAAAAGCCTCAGAAATGGTATTGGGCCTTTTTCTTGCCCACTAATGTCAAGCTTTGCTGTTTAATTATGTCTGTTCTCTTGGGCTGAATGATTTTCCCAGTTTTGATCACACAGTCTCCCTCAGTACATTCTGTTCCTTTTACTAGGTCTCTGCCCAATTACAGGAACACACTCATCTCTTCTCCAAACAGCCATTACTTGCTGAAATAGAGAAACCAACTACAAAGTGTTTCAGAGAAATAAGGACACAAGTACAATCATCCCAATGGGGGAGGGGAGGGGATCAGAGCAATTCTTTCCTTTCAAACAAAGTTAATTGAAATTTGCAATTTCAGGAGAAGTTATTCGTATCCATGATACAACTACCTGATATTTATATGAACTGCATCTCCAATCTCATGGGGTATTTCAAAAGAGGTATAAAAATAACATTGCTTCTATTCCTCTGATCCAGGATGTCAGAAAAACCATGGTCTTCTTCTCCTTTGTTTAGCACACAGATGTGGTTTAACAGATGATTGAAAAAGAGACGGGATCTAGTTTTTGATGGAATTACAAGGTGACCATCTGATAGGAACTAAGGCATGTGCTAGCTCGAAGCCCCAAGGCCAGTTTCAGTGAAGCTCTCACAGCTCAAAATGTTCTAGGTTCTCACTTATATGGGCCTTTTCAAAGGCTCTGACTCTAATTTTGTATTTGTGATTTTTATTTTTGGTAAAACAAAATCCTCCCTTATATAAGCTTCTGGAACACAAAGTCTGGATCCACCCTTCCAAGACCTGTTAGTAAAGGTGGAACAGCTTATTCACAGATAGGAAAGCAATGTCTTCTCAGTGACTTGAAGGAGCACAGTATTTGGCTTTCCCAGCCGACTTCAACACAGTAGAAAATGTCATTACAGGTACATTAATGAAGATTTCTATGAACTGAAAATATCTGCTACAATAGTCTATCTACCCTAGAAATCGGTTGTACTGTCTCAGTAGTGCTTTGCTGATATGTAACCATTAATTTTACCTAGAACTTTGCCAGTAGACCTATTTGTATTTTCATTAATACATCTGTCAATCAGTTCCAACTATTAGGTTGAACCCTAAAGAACTGACGACATTCAACAAATCACAACCTACAAAAACAGTCTCCATAGTGTTTGACTCAGTATTGTTTAATCATAGGTTAATTACAAAAACAAGAGCTGGTCATACAGTTTATGGGAATAGCTTAGTCTTTGAACAGAGCTGTTATCGAGCTCTACACCATTCTATTCTCTATTCTAATAGAGAGCTGTCTAACAGAGGTAGAAAGTACTTCTGGCTCCACGTGTAAAGAGCTTAGGAATCACCACTCTGTCCTAACAACTAATAAAAAGCTGAACAGACTGAAAAAAATCAGCAAATCTTCTTGGATCCAAAAGAGAGAAGAGGAAACCAGGCAACCTCCCTCCCTCCAAGGATGGAGAGATAGATGGTACCAGATATGGCAGGGATGTTGGAATTATCAGATTTGTAATTTAAGACAATTATGATTAATATGCCAGGGAAGGCTGGCATGCTGCAGTCCATGAGGGTGAAGAGTCAGGCAAAACTCAGCGACTGACAAACAACACTATGCAAAGGGCACTAATGGATAAAGTAGATGGCATGCAAGAAGAGATGGGCAGAGAAAGCAGAGAGATGGGGAAATTCTAAGAATCAAAAAGAAATTCTAGAGAGAGAGAACATAGGGTATGAGTACAAGTCCCATATGTAAGTTTAAATTTTCTAGTAATTGTATTAAAAAAGTAAAAACAAACAGGTGAAATAATTTCAATAATATACTTTATTTAATCCCATATATTCAAAATAGTATTATTTAGACATGTAATCAATATAAAAAAGTAATGAGACATTTTACATTCTTTCTTTTTTGTACTAAGTCTTCAAAGAATGGTTTGTATATTATACCTTGGAATATCTCAGTTCAGATTCACCACATTTCAATAGCTTGAAAGTCACACATGGCTAGTAGCTAGTGTATTGAACAATGAAGTTCTCGACCATCCTCTTGCAAACTGGGTGACCTTGGACATGTCATTTAACCATTCTGAGTCTGCTTACTTCTCTATAAAATGGAATTCTATCCAAAAAACCCTACATCCTAGGGTGATATGTGAGATTAAGTAAGATAATAGAGAACACAGCTGGTGGGTGCTCAACAAACTGGAGTTCTCGCAACCATCATCTTAGAAAACAGGTCCTGCAACTAACCACCTTGACTCTGTTATTGTGAATTCAGTTGGTGGACTGGAAGCAAAGTCTCACTTGAACATTTCCCCACCATCTGAAACAATTTCTGGTCAGTCATGTAGCCAAACAGTTAAGAAACAGAGTGACAGAACATTCTCTGAAATAACTGATGGCCTGATTCATTCATGAGATTAGGGTCTAGAGGTTACACATTTAGTAACAAGAGGAAGAAATACGACCCCAGCTTAAAGTCTGAACAGACGTTAAAAAGTTCATTACAACAGGATTGCAGAGCCCAAACCAGCTTAGTTTGGGAAATGTTGTTAAGACTATGATTTACTGACCATCAACTACAGGCCAAACACCAAAGTACTTTTTGTGCGTCCATTTACTTAACAATAGTAAGGGCATAGAAACAAACGTGCAAAGCCCTGTAGAGCAGGTCATCTCATCCTCATTTTAAAGATAAGGAAACAGAGGCTCAGAGTGGCTGACAAGTTTGTCCAAGTTGATATAGCTCTTAGGTGACTCTTCAGAACCCTATGATACCCTCTTATTCTCACATGTCAGATAAAGGTGATGTGGGGTGGTACTGGCCTGCTACTGGCCCCCTGCAGAGAAGCACACACAAATTATTTCAAAGTGAAACCCTTCCTCTATGAGTGGGATATAAAAGATGAAACACAAATGGCAGAAAAGGAAACATTTTCTGTTCTACCTATTCGTCTGAATGGATGGTTTGTTTCTAGGTGATGTTTTTAGACAACAGGCACAAACTAGTTCTCTCACGAGATAAAGTGGGCAATCGGAGCCACAGTGGCTTTTTTTTTTTTTTAATTAGTTCTATTTATTAAGAGACTGGCAACTCGCTTGCAAAGTCTGGTCTTGTAGGGAGCAGCCAAGGAAGCTTGCGGGAATAAGGGGTTTTTGGTACAGCGGTAGGGGAGAAATAGAGAGAGGAGTAGCTGCTCTCAACGATCAATCCCGAAGAGCACATGGCTCTTGTTATATCTGGCTGGCTCAGCAATTATCCAAGTTATGGGGCTGCAGGGGATACTGTCTAGACCAGTTCTTTTGGCCCTGGGGTTGGCAGAACATAGGATCAGAAAGCCAAGGCATGGTCCAAACATCTCTCTGCATTTTTTTCTGGTAGACAGTCAAGCTGGATGGAAACTAAATCTCCAACAATTACCAAATAGCAATAAACAAGGGAATAAAAAGACTGCACAGGGCTTTCTTCAGGCTTTGATAGATACATCCTGGCTCTTGAACTATAAAGTATGACATCTCTGGACTGAATCTCTTTGAGGAAAAAAAAAAAAGCATGATATTAAAGCTGGTATGACTTTTCTAGCTTGAGCTGATGCTCTCTGCATTAGAAGCATTCTCTGATCTCCACAATGGACAGGAAAAACACATCGACGTATCATTGAAATAATTTATTTACCACTAGAGCACCACAAAAACAGACATACATTGTGTTAAAATACAGCGTAATCAGTCATCAAAATACAAAACAGCTATTCTTATGTTCCATTTAAAAAAAAAATCATGCCAACCATAAAACTGCATTGCTGTTTAACACAGAAAAACTGTAGCCCCATCCCACCCACATACTAACATTTTCCCCATTCCCTCCCACCTCCCTCCCGTCTCATGGCAATATTTACTTATGGGAAATAAAGGCCTTATAGAACCCCCCAAACTAAAAAAAAAAAAAAAAAAAGATTCAAGATATCTTAAAATAGAGCATTTAAAATATTATCAGTGCATTCATGAGGAAAGACAAAATAATACAAAACAAAAATGTCATTCTATCTGAGAAGAAAATACCTGCAGAAATAAAAGTGATTTACATAGAATGAATAGAAAAGTGGAAAAGAAAAAAAAATCAACACACTCCAATCTGGGATTGGATTTCACCCAATCCAAAGGTTGTTTGGTATTGTGGCATCCTATCTCTTGCTTTTCCAGTTTTCAGACAAATCCAATTTGTCATTTTAATAATGGCCAGGAAATTCCAAGAAAAGGAAGTATACTATATCAAACAACTTCACTCTGGATTCACACCTCACTGTGCTGCTCTTTAGGTAAAACTGCAAATATTCCATTGTCTTACTATTAATGATTATTCTAAAGCTAAATAAGAGACAACTGACAAACTGACATATCCTACAAACCCTGACATAAGGTTACCTCCTCTGCAAAAATGTAGCAAATCGTGTATTTCGGCAAGGTAAATTCTAGCCTCTGATTTGGTAAGTTTCATTCAGAGGAAAGAAAGGACTTTTTGATCATGGGAGAATTTGCCTTGTGCCTTTGCAACCTTCAAAGAACATCTATAAAACCTTAATTTCAGTTAAATACACTAAATGACTTATGCTGACATGGGTTTATTTTTTCTTCCTTAAAAAAGTCAACTGAAATGTTAATCTTTCCATTTTTCCCTGAACACTAAAAACTCAATTAAAGAAAAAGTTGTTTCCTGTGATCTGTCTGCTCTTTTTTTTTTAATAGCAGAATTCTGTGAAAATACTGATTAAACCAAGTTAGAGACACCTTTCTTAAACCAGTCACTAAGACTCTGAGTTCCAGTCAGATCCTTAAGCCCTTGCTAAATCTAAACATTTCACCTCAATTATCTATGTATCTATAATCCCGAATTTTCCTAAAATAGAAGCTTGTTAATGTCTGAATTGATTAGTAATGATGCTTAGAAAATGAAGAAAAACTATGTCTTTTTATAAAAGAAAAAAAAGGACAAGTGGACTCAGGTAGTTTATGTCATAATAATGGACAATGAAAAAGCACGAGTGGAACAAATACTATCAAACATGTATTTGTAGTGCAAGTCGAAATACAGGGGCTTTATTCAAAAGTTCTGGCCAGCTAAAGGAAACACACAATTCCCAGCGATCATTAGAAAGAGCCCAAATTTAAGTCCAATCTAAATCAGAGTTGGCATTACTATAGAACATTAAAAAATATGGTAAAAATTTACACATTACACATAAAGTAGTTAATGTTTTGATTTCATCATTTGCAAAAGAGATCTGCAGTTGTGTTTCCAATTATACTGGCTTCTATACCCATCTATTGTAATAATATAGGTATGGTTACATACACCGAAATGAAAGAAAAATCTAGAGCGCAGCTGCACAGCAATACTTTAAGGTCTGAAGTTTGACCAGTACGTATCTAAACATCTCAACATCTCACTGGTTGACTAAACTGACAAAGAACCATTTACAATTAAAGAGAACAAAAAAATCTTACAGACTTAATCTGACTGAAAGTTTCCTTTATTAACAGGCTTTTCAGTTTTGAACCTTACAAGAAGCTTCCTTGGGCAGTTGGTACAAAGCATGTATTTGCAGGGTCTCTCTCTTTATGCAGACTCACTCGGTCATATAATAGATCTCACTCGCATTTTTCATCTTGTTAATATGACCTCTTTTGCTGGCCCGTTTGAGTTCAAGTTCCTTAAGCCATCCATGGGTTTCTGGCAAAGTATTTGGTCTCCACTTTTTTTACACCTGTTTTATTTTCCAAGGGCAATGAAATGTTCATTATATAGTAACACACAATAAATAACTCACTGTTAACTCTAAGAGTAAGAATGGGAAAGATACCTATTGCATAGCAATACAGAAAAATCAAGTGAGGCATGGGATAAGAACATATGTACAGCAACTCCACTGAACGGGATTTTCCTGTTTGTTTTTTTTTCTTTCACATAATTAACACTAACAAATACTTCCAGTGTTTATTTTTTTCTTAAGAAAAAAAAGGTTTTGCTTCTTGTCTCTCTCACTTACAGAGTAGGTAAAATATAAAGCCTTCAACTTTTTTTTCGTTTCAGATGCCAGTTTTAACAAACAGAACACAAACTTCCGAAGTGTTTGAACTAGTACCGCTTTTTTCAATTTTTTTTTTTAACACTGATGAAGCAAGGCTCTCTTGTGTTTTCTTGTTACAAACATTGCCTTTGTCACCATCATCACCATCATCATCGTGCGATTATCATCTTGTCACTTTTCCGAGAATCTTAGCTGCATTTGCAAGACTTGACAATCATATTAGAAAGCTGTTCGATCTTGGGTGTTTTGCCAATGTAGTAGAGAATGGTGAGCGGCTCTAAATCTTGGGACACGCAGCAAGGGGAAGCAGACGCTTCTGGATTTATGGTATTATATAAGCTGAGAACCTGAAAGAACGCAGGAGAAGAAAGAAAACATAGGAAAAGCCCAAACAAAATGAAGGGCAATTATTTTTTTAATTTATTTATTTAATTGGAGGATAATTACTTTACATTATTGTGATGGTTTTTGCCATACGATATGAATATGAATTATCAATATGCATTGGCCACAGGTAAACATGTGTCCCCTACATCCTGACCACTATGGAGAACAGTGTGGAGATTCCTTAAAAAACTAGGGCAGTTATTTTTAAATAGAACCATCCCACAATGTTATCAGTTCCAGTACTGAGTAGGCAGTTTAAATGATTTGGGGCTTACACTTTACTTATCCTCCAATTATAGTCAAATGGGGAGGCGTCCCCAAGAATCCCTGAGTTTATCATTTTCCTACAGAATCCTTTTCTCACACGTTGGACAAAATTGCTCATTCAACAGATTTTCCAGTTTTTCCAATGAGTCTTAACTTTGATCATAGCTTTGCTGTCTGCACTTCACAGGCCCTCAGAAAACTAGGTCCAAACTTGGCATTTGGTCTTGTAAACCTGCCTGCAATGCAGTTCGATTTCTGGATTGGGAAGATCCCCTGAAGAAGGGACAGGCTACCCATTCCAGTATTCTCAGGCTTCCCTGGGGGCCCAGATGGTAAAAAGTGAAGTGAAGTGAAAGTGGCTCAGTCATGTCTGACTCTTTGCAACTCTATACAGTTCATGGAATTCTCCAGGCCAGAATCTGAGTGGGTAGCCTTTCCTTTCTCCAGTGGATCTTCCCAACCCAGTAATCAAACTGGGGTCTCCTGCACTGCAGGTGGATTCTTTACCAATTGAGCTATGAATCCATCTGCAATGCTGGGAGACTTGGCTTCAATCCCTGGATTGGGAAGATCCCATGGAGGAGAGAATGGCAACCCACTCCAGTATTCTTGCCTGAAGAATCCGCATGGACAAAGGAGCCTAGCATGCTACAGTCCATGGGGTCACAAAGAGACGGACACAACTGAGTGACTACACAAGCACAGCACTAGACTTCTTCATAACCGAAGTTGTTTCATGAATAGATATTTTCAATTCCCACCCAGATGAAGAGTTCCCTTGAGGTCGGGGACTCTACACTCTTCATTTTTCTTTTTTTTTAAACCTTATAGCCCTAGTAAGACTTCTCTGGACAAGATGAGACTCATGTGCTAGGTGAAGAAACGAATACACAAATAAGTAAGAGAATAACTTTTTCTTTATTAAAATTCTTAGCAGAATGTTAATCTATCCTTAGGTAGAGCAAAAGACACCTGTCTGCAGTGTGAAATATTTCTATGCTAAGCGTCTTCTCAGGCCAATTTAATGTCATCTAAAATTTTCATTTAAAAGAAAAAGTTCAAATTCTTTTCACTTGTCATTGCTTCATAAATACAATCATGTGAAAAAATAAGCAACCTATGTTCTTAATTATCCAGTTGGTCACATTTTGCTTATAACAATGATGATAATAATAAAAATATAATAATAATAATCAACCCTCCATTTAACTTTTCATGTGGTAAATAGTAGTGGCTAAGTATGGCACCCCACTCCAGTACTCTTGCCTGGAAAATCCCATGGATGGAGGAGCCTGGTAGGCTGCAGGCCATGGGATCGCTAGGAGTTGGACACGACTGAGCAACTTCACATTCACTTTTCACTTTCATGCATTGGAGAAGGAAATGGCAACCCACTCCAGTATTCTTGCCTGGAGAATCCCAGGGACGGGGGAGCCTGGTGGGCTGCCGTCTATGGGGTTGCACAGAGTCGGACACAACTGAAGCAATTTAGCAGCAGCAGCAGCAGCAGCAAGTACAGAATGAAAAGGAAGTTCTACAGTTTGCGCTATACCTTTAACCCTGTCCTCTATCAAAGGAGCACGTGACTTCTACCAGCAGAAGTGTGGCACATCCCCAGTGATGATAAAGAGACCTTTCCAAGGATGCCATTAATGTGTTAGTCAAACAGCAAGTGACCTTTTCCTCGAGATCCACGGCAACATTTTCAGCCTAAGACAGAAAATCTGTTCAGCACACCAACACTGACTACTTTATTAAGCTACCTCTGGCTTTTTGGGTAACTGTCCAAACCACATATTTGTGATCATGACAGTGATTCTTCCTCTCTCCTTGAAAAACAAGCATGGTCTCAGCCTTCACACACTCCCTCTGTGTATCAAGAAGGAGAATTATGTTTCTACTTGGCAACTGGGCCTTCCCACATTACGGCTACTGTTGCCACAGCCCTGCTGAAGCAGCCTGGCCTGAGAGCTCAGACAAAGGGACAGGCAGGAGCAAGCTTCCCTCACATGGCCAAGCACGTGGTCAGTCCTGAGAGCCAAAAATCTCCAAGGGAGTCAGCAAAACAGCTGAAGGAAGGGGGGCCATGTTTGTCAACTGAAAGTTTTGTGGATGTAAGCATTTATCAATAAATAGACTTTATCCTCCACCAACACGTGATTCTTCCACTGAACACAAGAGGCATTTTCTAAGACAGATTGTCCAAAATAATGGATATCCCCCAAACTCTCGAATTCAGCTGAACACATTATGCGATCTTTTTTTGGCAGCGCATTCATTTTCCTACCCTGCAGTGAAAGGCAATTTTTCTAATGCTCCTTTAATAAGAAGATTTACAGAGGCATAACCCCAATGTGTAGCCAAGACAGAGCAAATGAAGGCCTGGTTATAAAACCGGGAGTCTTGAGTCCTAAGCTTTGGTTTGTCACCAACTGTTTGATCCTGGATAAGTCATCTACACGATATGGACTCTAATTTTTCTAGAAAAATAAAGGATTTGGACAATATAACCCATTTTTTGTATTTTATATTATGATTATTTTGTTTTTTATTGAATATAGTTGATTTAAAATGCTGTGTTAGTTTCAGGTGTACATAAAAGTGATTCAGTTATACATATATATGTATTGGGCTGGCCAAAAAAATCACTGGGGTTAAGATGTTATGGAAAAATCTGAACGAACTTTTTGCTCAACCCTATATATATATAGATAGATAGACATTCTTTTTCCGATTCTTTTCCCTTATATGCCATTACAAAATACTGAGCACACTTCTCTGTGCTGTACGGTAGGTCTTTGTTATTTATCTATTTTATGGATAGTACTACAGGGTGGACAAGATAATTTATCAAGTCCTTTCCATCTCTAAAATTCTACACGACAAGGCACCAGAAAAGAAGCATTTGAGAAATATCATTATTACATAGAAAAAGTCTTGGCTAATCTGGGCTGGGAACTCATGGCATCTACTCTGGGACCTGACTTCTGAATGAGACTTCATTCCTCATCAAAGTAACTTAATAAAATTTTGAGATTCTCATTTACTCTAGGT
Source organism: Bos indicus x Bos taurus (assembly GCF_003369695.1). Taxonomy (NCBI): domain Eukaryota; kingdom Metazoa; phylum Chordata; class Mammalia; order Artiodactyla; family Bovidae; genus Bos; species Bos indicus x Bos taurus. The sequence continues at coordinate 21,238,416 of NC_040091.1, read as the reverse complement.
GATATTCAAAAAGACTTAGAGATACTGATTTTCAAATCACTGTCACATATATCCTCTTATGTTCTTCACATCTACTCTTGAGTTGGACATTATTATTTCAAAAAATAATTTTTATTCTTTTTACTGGTAAGAAACTGAGGTTCAAAGAAATTAAATGATTTTATAATTGTCATACAGTAGTGAATCAGATAGCACTAATGGTAAAGAACCCACCTGCCAATGCAGGAGATGAGACTTATGAACCATGGGTTTGATCCCTGGGTCAGGAAGATCCCCTGGAGGAGGGCATGGCAACCCACTCCAGTATTCTTGCCTGGAGAATTCTATGGACAGAGGAGCCTAGAGGGCTACAGTCCATAGGGTCGCACAGAGTCAGACATGACTGAAGCGACTTAGCAAGCAAGCAAGTGAATCACTCAGGCTTCCCTGGTGGCTCAGTGACAAAGAACCCGCCTGCCAATGCAGGAGATGTGGGTTCGATCTCTGATCCAGGAAAATCCCCTGGAGAAGGGAATGGCGCCCCACTCCAGTATTCTTGCCTGGGAAATCCCATGGACAGACAGCCTGACCGGCTACAGTCCATGGGGTCTCAAAGAGTCAGACATGACTTAGTGACTCAACAACGACAACACTGAATCACTCCACCAAAGCATCTACAGAAGTCCTCAGTGTTCTTTCTAGTATGATAGACCCTGATAGGGGTGATAACACATCCTTTTATCAGCTGGAGAACTGGGTCCCTGCACATTTTAACAATATCCGACACTTAGTAAGATTTTGATTCCACCTATTTATTCTTACAGATGTTAAGAACATAAAACAAAGAGAAAATTAAACAAAATTGTCCTCAAGTTGCTTACAGGCTAATTGGAAAGGCCAGACCTACTTGTCTAAACTCATCAGTATTGCTTTCTGAGTTCACCTACAGCCCGAATTTTTTCTCATCATTCAAAAGGGTTTCTCCAGCATCCATTTATGTGTGGTGACAAAAGGGCACGAGGCTATTGAGAATCCATGCAGTAAAACTATCAGCAGTTACAATTAGCAGCCCAAGAACGAAGAGACAAGTGAAGCCTGTACTTACCCTACTGTGCTGAGTGTCTGAGCTCCACAGATATGGGCATGCTCCAGCACAGAAGTTGGCATTGTACCCTTTAGGCTCATGAATCCATTTCCACCCAAGATCCCTCTTGAAATCAATGTAAAGTGGGCGTAGGCAACAATTATCCTGCACATTTCTGATAAAAGAAAGAGCAATGGAGATTTTAAAGCTGATTTCTGTCCCACTCCAGGTCCCTTATTCCAAACCAGAGAAATGACTCATTTGTATATTCAACAAATAAATATGAGCATTGGGGCTCCCTGGTGGCTCAGTTGGTAAAGAATCCCCAGGCAATGGGAGAGACCTGGGTTTGATTCCTGGTTTGAGAAGATCCCCTGGAGAAGGGAACAGCTACCACTCTAGTATTCTAGCCTGGAGAATTCCATGAACAGAAGAGCCTGGCAGGCTACAGTCCATGGAGTCACAAACAGTCAGACACAACTGAGTGATTTTCATACATACGTATATGAGCATATATCCCAGACAAGGTTTTAATGGTTGTACAGCAATCTCGACAGACTTTCAAAATGGGGTGTGATGGTGATTTGCCGGACTGCTTTCCCTTGTGAGTTCTATACTCTGACCCTCTTATCTGTGTCCTCAAAAACCAAACCCTTCCCTTGAAAGATGAGACATAGCAGAAAGGTGGCAGACTGAGACCAAGCCCCTTCCAACCTACAAAGCACAGTTTTGCCATCCAGCCTCTATTGCCTTTTCAAATGCAAATGGATGAAGTACAACAGCTATTTACAGAGAACCATCTCAGGCATTTTCCTTTGAGAAAAAAATCCTTTATTTCATTTCCTGGCCCTGGATCTAGGGATAAACCAGAGATCAAGAAACACGGAGTCTTGCTTATTAGTGCAACCACTGGCTCTCGCAAACAAAAAACACCCTTTTCCTTGCACTTTATCAGTGACAACCTCTCACCACCCCATAGCTCACAACATAAAGAAAGAGCCTTTCTCCTACCAGGCTCACTAAGAAACCACAGAAGGACATTCACACTTTCCCTCCATGAACTCATGTAGGAATAGGAGATAAATTTATGCTACTCCCCCTTCTCCCGTATTCTGTAGCAAAAGACACAACAAATAGTACTTTTCTTCTATCTCTCTCACCACTGTTACTGTCTGTGAAGGAGATCTGACCATGGGTACCCTGCCAGGTGGAGTGGATGATAAAGAACCCGCCTGCCAATGCAGAAGATGTAAGAGATGAAGGTTCAGTCCCTAGTCGGGAAGATCCCCTGGAGGAGGGCACGGCAACCCACTGCAGAATCCTTGCCTGGAGAATCCCATGGACAGAGGAGCCTGGTGGGCTACAGTCCATAAGATCGCACAGAATCGGACACTACTGAGGCAATTTAGCATACACGCATGCCCGCATACCCTTCAGGGAGAGGAAAGGCTCCTACAGATGGCGAGTCTCCCAGTTAGGGAGCCACCATCATGCTCCTCAAATAAACCTATCTTTGCTCTGGGGAGTCGAGAGTTCCTTTTCTCCTTCAGCCTCAAAGTGCTTCACAGAGACTTGGGGCGAGGGGTGGAACTCAAGGGGCTAGTTTTCTCCCTTCATAGTGGGTTCGTTGCTAAAGAACTGATGAAGACAGCATAGAAATAACTTTAAACCTCTGGTGTTACAAAATACGATGGCTCTATTTTTCTATCCCCGGCTTTAAGCAACGAGTTACAGTTCAAGTCCATTTTCAGTAAAACAAAGGCAAAGGCAGTACAGGAGTTAAACAGAAACACAATTCCTTTTTTGTTTTCTTTTTATTTCCTTTACCTAAAGCAATAGGCTGCATCCAGAGCGCGCTTCTTCCGCCGGTTGGACTGTTGGGACTCAAGTCTGTAGGAGGGCAACAACATTAGCAGGAGATGTGGGCTCTTCCCACTGTTTTTTTTCCTAGTGGACTTTATTGTTTTCTGATCACCACTGGTATAGGTAGAGGTGCCATCAATACCTTGAAAAAATGCATTCGGGTAATAAACATTTAGCTTTACCTTCATCAAGTAGAATCAGCCATACCTTTTTTCCCCCCTTTGTCTATTGTCACAAACAGCAGTGATGACCACACAGCAGCAGCAGCAGTTGGCTCACTCCCCACAGCAACGGACAGGAAGAGTACCGGTGACAAGGAACACGGCTAAATGGGGCTCTTGTCAGAAGGCAGTTCAGTGTCCAAGGCAGGGCGAGTTGCTTATGAAAGTCACTACAGAAGGAGTCTTTGACCTCTAGTCCAAGGGCACTCTTTCTCAGTAGTTCAGTCAGTCCTCAGCGTAGGCTGTGCTCAAGCCTTCAACAACTGATGACACGGCTATAGAACATGCCTTGTCACCCGCTGGGTTCCTCTCTTCCTAGGACTGGTCAACTCAAAGACTTTCCTCATGAACCTAAACTGAGCCTTACACTAAACTGCAGTGAATGAGGTTCAAGTGAAACAGAAGTCACCCTTACCTAATGCTGTTTGGGGAAGCTGTGAAGAAAGGGCTTTTTCATTGATTTTTATGGCATCCTCAACACTTTCCTGATTCCATCTGAGATGGAGAAACCTGAGCTTCCCAGAGCATGCTCAAGAGACTGCCAGCTTAAGCATTTAATCTCTGTACTTCTCAAGAATCATGACTAGGTTAGAGACTGAAATAAATCTCTAGACTTCTGGGAGGATTTTTCCATGAGCAAGGGCCACTGGAGGCTTCGGCCAAGGGATGGAGGTCCCCGGTGGGGTTAGTTAGGGAAGGGCGATCAGTTCCCTAACCTGGTGGTATGGAGTAAGTGCTACACCCGCAGTTGGTCCAGACTCTCTGCTCATCTCTCATCATCCAATGACTTGTTGTCTAGTGGAGGACATGACTTGAACCCTTAGCATCACCTCATCCCCTTTGACTTTTGGCTAATTTACTAAAAGGTGAGCAAGACTGGGGGAACAACTAACACTCTGTTCCATGTTTACAAACTAATTATGAAAGTGTGATAAGGAAGCCACTTGGAATATTGGACATCAGCCAGAAAAGGGGGTGTGTTCTGACACAGATCAGGTTAGTTACAGAGGCTATGGCAGGAGGGGACATCCTTCTGTGAAATCCAGTGGTGGATTCCTGATGTTGGGTTTGGGAGCATTATCAATGGATGTCCTTGAATGCATGTTATCTTTTCTTCTATAACATTAGCATTGGAGGAGGAAATGGCAACCCACTCCAGTGTTCTTGCCTGGAGAATCCCAGAGACGGTGGGGCCTGGTAGGCTGCCGTCTATGGGGTCGCACAGAGTTGGACACGACTGAAGTGACTTAGCAGCAGCAGCAGCAGCATTGAGGGAATGCTGATCTGCTTAAATGAAGAATGAAGAGCTTAACAGGTTCTTTAAGAGTCTGGAAGGCTGGTAAGTCTGTCAATTAGTATTGCCAAGTCATCACCCAGCTTCGAGCAATGTAAACTGGAAACCAATCCCTTTCTCCCTTCATGTATCTTACCCCAGCCATAGCTTTGACCAAACAAATCTCATTTTCACACACAAACTGACCTCATTCCCCCAGATTATCGACAGAGGCCTTCCCTCCCCCACCTCCTTTGCCCAAGTTTCATTTACCTGCAAAGCGTGCTTCTAGTTCTTCACTTTTATTGGGGATGATGTAATTATTCGATGGTACAAAGGTGCAGCAGGGACAGTGTAAACTTATTTTAAATCCCAGGTTCCTGTCTGGAAAACATGAAGTCAAGGAGGTTATTTTTCTGTGCATCGAATACCCCTCCATCTGCCAGTGCTTTGCAAATAATTTAGGATCAGTGAACATCGAAGGAGGAAAATAGAAAGCAGTGGTCACCTTTATGGTGGAGCCATTCGTGAACAGCATCAGTGACGTCGAAGGAGAGCCATTCACCCTCTGCTCTGGTTTTCACGACTTTGCTGTCAATGTAGCGCTGGGTTGGAGATGTTAAATCTTTGGATTTGAGAATCTAAAGGAGGAAAGGGCAAGAGAAAAGCTCAGCTGGCATACTGACAGCAGGACTAAACCCAAACTATTAACAGTATCCCAATTCACTGTCTGAGGTGAGTCCCGCTCCAGTCTACCCAAGTACTGTCATCTCATGGGCATGGCCACATGCATAAAAAAGTAACACCAGGCCATATGCCATGAAAAATAGAGCTACTAAATCAGCCATGTATTTTGATAAAGGTGACAGAAACCATAAAGCCAAGTGTCTCAAAGAAAGTGACAGTAATTATTTTCCTCTGCTGACACAGCTTTGCAAGATTTCGGCCATAAATTCTATGCTATTAAGTTAATGGTTTTGTTGTTCTGCTTCCCGACTATATTTCGTATGGGGAGCTGGGATGTGGGGAGGGACCAGAGGACTGGTCCAGGTCAGAGGATCTGGGCTCACCCTTGGAAGGCTCTGAATATAAATCTTCTTCAAATAAAGAGACAAAGGCCCTAATCTTGGTTCCTAAATCCACCACCATTTTAATAAAATATGGGACATGCCTCAACTTTGGAGGTAAGTCTCTAGCTGGGATTTTTACTCTCCCTGTGACTTGTTATGATTTATAAGGATATTCCACATCCCGCAGACAAAGAACGAATTTGGGCAGGAGCAGTCTGGCACGGTGTGGAGGGAGAGTCTGAAAGGAAATCAGCCTGAACACTAACAATTTAGAAAGATGCATTTATTTCAAATAAGTTAAGAGCAACTGCAGTCTGTTCTTGGGTTTCTATAGGAAGTGAGCATTTTAGGTTGCTTTTTTAAAAAACTTTCTGTCTGTCTTTAAATGATAGTGTTTTATGAACCAGTCAAACCACGACTCTAAGTCTCCAAGAACTATATTAAATCCCTACCCAAACCCATATCCTGCCTTTCCTCAGTACTTACAGGCTCAAGCCCTGTTCTTTATATTTATTTCCTGAGACTGAGTCTAACCGTGATGTGGTTACTTCATGTATACATGTTTGGTCTCTGCAACAAGTTCATAAACCTTGCCAGGGCTGGGATCAGGTCATCAATTTGATATCATTTCAAAGCACAGCACTTGACTTAATCAATGTCTATTAATAGGACTGCCTGCATATCTAGAAGATTGATTTATCCTCCTTTAAACCTTGTAAAACAAAAACACATAGTGTTCCTGCAGATTTTACAATGCATTTTCCTTCCATGTGTGCACATCATTGGTTTCAAGCAGTCCAACAACAGACACTTCCTAGGAAATTTGGCATTATAGTAGACTTTTTTTTTTCTGGATTGTTGTTCAGTCACTAAGTTGTGTCCAACTCCCTGCAGCGCCTAGGACTGCACCATGTCAGGCTTCCCTGTCCTTCACTATGTCCCAGCATGTGCTCAAGTTCATGTACATTGAGTCAGTGATGCTATCTAACTATCTCATCTTCTGTTGCCTCCTTCTCCTTTTGCCTTTAACCTTTCCCAGCATCAGGGTCTTTTCTAATGAGTTGGCTCTTCGCATCAGGTGGCAAAGTATTAGAGCTTCTTCTGGATTAAGGAAGTACAAAATAGGGAGAAAATCATATAATTGGACTTCAGATGTCCTCATGAATCTTTAGACTAACCTTACTCTACAAGCCTGCCTCTCAAGTGCAACAAACCCCACTATGCGCAGAGAATCTAGAGGTAATCGTGATCCTACCATACACAAGAGATGCCCTTTGTGAACCAAAGGAAGAAAAGAAACATGATTTAAGGGCTGAGTACATGAGCCCTGAGTTTGGCACACATTATTTCATTTAATTTAATTCTGAAAACATTCCTGTCAGGTAGATGAAGGAAACCAAAACTCAGAGAGGTTGAATAAGTTGCCCAAAGCCTCACAGTGAACAAATGATTCAAAGCAATTCCAAGTTATTTTTCCAACTCTGATGCTGGATTCTTGAAGGCCAAAAGAGTTGTGAGAGCCCCCTTGGATCATGACTCACCCTTACCCCTTTCCAGATGACAGAAAATAGTCAATGACAGAGGCAAATATTTCTAATAAGATTATAGTAAATGTTGGTAGAAGATGAAAATATACCACATGGGACATATATGTAGTTAGTTAATGCTGACTTATCTATAACTTTCAAGATGCACCTTAACAGTTATATCCTCTGGAAATCAAACCTTGATTTGATTTCCTGCCTTGGAAATACTCCCAGTTGGGGAAATAAGACACTATCTATCCAATTCAGGAAAATCAGTACAATTCACCTAATAGTTGAGAAGACGTTTTCAGGCATTTCCATCCATCTCTGACTAAAAACGGTAACATTCCCAAAACTCACCTTTCCAACTTTACATTTCTTCCTCTAGCTGACTTTCTATCATGATGTGTTATTTCATAATGCTTTGTGTACTTGCTTTGTTCCTAATTAACATGTGCATGCTAAGTCAGTTCAATCATGTCTGACTCTTTGTGACCCTATGGGTTGTAGCCCACCAGGCTCCTCTGTCCATGGCATTTTCCAGGCAAGAATACTGCAGTGGGTTGTCGTGCCCTCCTGCAGGGGGTCTTTCTGACCCAGGGACTGAACCCGTGTCTCTTATGTCTCCTGCACGGCAGGCAGATTCCTTACCACTACTGTTACCTTGCCGTTCTTATTCAGTCACTCAGTCGTGTCTGACTCTTTGCAACCTCACGGACTGCAGCACTCCAGGCTTCCCTGTCCTTCACCATCTCCTGGAGCTTGCTCAAACTCATGTCTATTGAGTCGGTTATGCCATCCAACCATCCCATCCTCTGTTTTCCCTGTCTCCTCCTGTCTTCAACCTTTCCCAGCATCAGGGTCTTTTCTAATGAGTCAGCTCTTTGCATCCAGTGGCCAAAGTACTGGAGTTTCAGCTTCAGCTTCAGCATCAGTCCTTCTAATGAATATTCAGGACTGATTTCCTTCAGGATTGACTGGTTTGATTTCCTTGCAGACCAAAGGATTCTCAAGAGTCTTCTCAAACACCACAGCTCAAAAGCATCAGTTCTTTGACTCTCAGCCTTCTTTATTGTCCAACTCTCTCTTCTGTACATGACTACTCAGAAAACCATAGCTTTGACTATATGAACCTTTGCTGGCAGAGTAATGTCTCTGCTTTTTAATACGCTGTCTAGGTTGGTCATAGCATTTCTTCGAAGAAGCAAACGTCTTTTAATTTCATGGCTGCAGTCATCGTTTGCAGTGATTTTGGAGCCCAAGAAAATAAAGTCTGTCACTGTTTCCATTGTTTCCCCATCTATTTGCCATGAAGTGATGGGACCAGATGCCATGATCTTAGTTTTCTGAAGGTTGAGTGTTAAGCCAGCTTTTTCCCAGTGCCACCTGGGAAGCTCTAATTAGCATAGTGTATATCTTATTCATCTTCATAACCCTAACACTTAGATGTACTGTCTAGAACAAAACACATTGCTTTCATTGTTGAATTAATTACATCTGATAAAGATATATCTATCATATATCAAATATCTTCAATATGTATCTGTGAGATATATGTATATATCTCATAACTTAAGATATCATATATGTCTGTATACATATATGTGTGTGTGTATGTATATGTGGGCCTACCCTGGTAGCTCAGATGGTAAAGAATCTACCTGCAATGCAAAAGACCCAGGTTGGATCCCTGGGTTGGGAAGATCCCACAGAGAAGGGAATGGCCATCCACTGCAGTATTCTTGCCTGGAGAATTCCATGGACAGAGGAGCCTTGCAGGCTACAGTCCATTGGCCACAAACAGTTGGACAGGACTGAGCAACTAACACTTTCACTTTTCACATATGTGTATATATACAAATACACACAATCTCACTAAAAATACAGAATATTAAAAAAAATCATGACCACATTGACAACATGGGCAGAAAAAATGCACACTAGCAAATCTAATTAAACTTATCTTATAGAGAAGGTAAATCTAGATTATCTGGCTTTAAAATCAAATCAAGGAGGAGCAAAGAGATTCTGAATTTTTTTTCTTTTTAAATCTCATTAGAAGATAAGTGCTTCCTCAGCCACAGAACACTGGTATGTTCTGACATCGGACAACCTCATACTCTCACACGGGTGAAAGGTCCTCCATATCTTTTTACTAGTTCAAGAACAGGCCAATTCAAACCACCAAGAAAGACAGCTATTGAGCTACCAAATTCTGAAACAGAAAAGTGACTTCAGTCTTGTGGGTTTGTTGTCTTGAACTTTATGGCCAAGGAGTTCTTAAACCCACTTGTTGCAATTTAACTCCATTCTTTCTTATCCAGTCCTTAGTGGAAACAGGAAACAGCTGCTTTCCATCACTCATAGAATATCCCTCATATTCTTGGAGACTATTATTAAGTCCCCCTCAGCATGCTCAGTCTCCCTCTCTAAGCTAAATAAACCCAATTCCTTTAGACCATATTTTGAGGGCCAGTTTCCCAAACCTTTAATCACTTGGGTCACCAATAAGGATGGATGATGCTGTATAAAAGTACTCCTCCTACAGCTTAGGGGTTTAATTTCAGAACTGGCTAGAAAACCTTCTAATCACATCCCAAAGTCTCGAATCTTAACTTGAAAGGTATTTTCTAAGAATAGGCACACTCTCCCTGTTCCCTGTTTATCCTCCATTTATCACCCACGCTAAATTAAGCTGTAAGGAAAGAAAATCAACCCACTGCTTTTATCAAGTAGAATTTTCTTAAATTCAAGAGTTGATACAAAAATGAGTACCTCGGTCAACTTCCCATTCTATTTAGCCTTTTCTGTCAGCCTTTCTTCTGCTAGTGTCCCAACAAGTGTATTGATATTAACAGTCCTGGATGGCTTTTTTTTCCTAGAATCACAATCGTTTCTAAATTCCTTTATACATTTTATCATAACAAAGATAATTTAGTTGAATGGTAAAAACTCTCTTAACTGGCTGCTGTTTTACTGTCCAGATTAACCAGTGTTCTCCATTTTTTCTGTAATAGGTATTGGCTGATGCCCACAGCACACTGGGATTCATTACTGGAAAGATACTCTCTAGTATGTTCCAAGGACTTCTGGTCTTACCAGTTGAGTGCTTAGAGAGTATCAATCGTATATCTTTCTAAGCCTGTTCAATATCAAGTTGAACATGATATTGTAATTATCCAAGTTCTTTAGATGTTCTAGAAACTGATGAAATACAGGACCAAATGTAAAGAAAGCTATGCTTCTGTGAGAACAGACCTGAATGCCTTAGAAAGTCTTCCCAAAACAAGTTTCTTTTAAAAAAAATTTTTTTGAAAAATAGTTTGGTGAGTCCTCAAAAAGGTAAACATGCAATTACCATATGATCTAGGAATTCTACTACTCCTAGATCCATACCCAAAAGAATTCAAAATAGGGACTCAAATAAATACTTGTATACCAATGTTCATAGCAGCATTATTCACAATAGCAAAATGATAAAAACAACCCAAGTGTCTATCAACAGATATACAGATAAAGAAAATGCAGTCTACACATACAATAGAATACTACTCAGCCGTGAAAAGTAATGAAATGATGACATATTAAAACATGGATGAATCTTGAAAATTATGCTAAGTCAAATAAGCCAGACACAAAAGGACAAATATTATACAATTTCACTTACACAAGATACCTAGAATAGGCAAATTTATGAAGATATAAAGTAGGACAGAGGTGACCAGGGGCTGGGGGTAGCAGGAATGGAAAGTTATTTTTTATGGCACAGTTTCCATTTAGGATGATAAAAATTTTTCTATAAATGGATAGCGGTGATGGTTGGACAACACTGTGAATTTATTTGATGCCACTGAATTGTATACTCTAAAAAATGATTAAAAGTTAAATTCTATGTTAGGTGTATTTTACTGTGATAATTTTTTTCTAATTTTAGATGTGGGAGCGACAGCTATCAAATTTAAAAAAAAAACAATGTGTTAAAAATTTAGAAGGATCTTGCACTCTGTTCACTTAGCAGATGTCCTGAAATGAGTCTCTCCCTCAAAGAAACTAAAAACTAAAAATCATTGACAATGTGCTATGGATGTGGTTTAGGCAAAATAGTAGACATGGATTGGCAATTTGTTGTCATTGTTCAGTTGCTAAATCATGTCCAACTCTTTGTGACCCTATGGACTGTAGCCCGCCAGGCTCCTCGTTCATGGGGTTCTCCAGGGAGGAATATCGGAATGGGTTGCCATTTCCTTCTCCAGAGGATATTCCTGACCCAGGGATCTTATGTCTCTCATGTCTCCTGCACTGGCAGGCAGATTCTTTAATACTAAGCCACCTGGAAGCCCTGGATTGGCAACAGACAGAGCCATAGTCAAAGAAGAGGCGTTGGTCTTTTACAGAAAACTCAGCATTTACATTGTGTTAGGGTGTGTGTGTGTGAAACATATATATACACACACATATATACATTTTAAGTTAAAATAAAAGTTTACCTCCTGCCTTCCCAATTTTGTTTTTACAATTTTTTTTCTAAAGTTTTTGCTTTAACTGACTTTTTTCTTTAAATAACAGACCAACAACTGTTGTTGACTAAATTAGAAGAGAGTCTCTAATATATTAAAAATGAGATATAGCTGTCTCTTACTTAGCTACCACCCACAGCGATGCCTGAATGGTACCTTCATTATGTTATTGATATATACACATTATCTGTAATATGTGTAAAATGCCCACGTACTATCTTTGGCAAAGCTCTCAGTTCTTCCCTAAATTATAAAACTCCTTGCACAAAAGGATCCATTCATCCCTCTGACACTGGAAACCAGCCAATCAGGGAGTGGAGAGAGGCAAAAGTCACCAATGTTACCCAATAGTTTAGGAGCAAGGAAAAAAAGAAGAAATAGAACTCTAGATGCAGAATTATAGCCAGAGGAAATCTTAGTCTTAAAGGAAAAATGATGTAAATCAATTCAGGATTTGGCTTAGAACCCGAAGAAGACACCTCTTCCATTCCTATGAAACATTGCAAAGAGTTATAAGAAAGCACTGGGAATTCTACTTTACTTTCCATATTCAGACATCAATAGATCTATAGAAAAACCTAGGGGCCCATTCAATCAGACTTTTAATGGAAAGAGAGATTTAATCATAGGAGAGAAAAACAAAAATGAGGTTATCTAGTATGGGCCCATCTTGTTCCTTTTTAATTTTTTTTATGTTTCTTTCTTTTTTTAATTAATTTTTATAGGAGTATAATTGCTTTCAATGTTGTGTTAGTTTCTACCACATAATAAAATGAATCAGCTATATGTGTGTGTGGTTATTTTTTGGATTGCCTTCCCATTTTGGTCACCACAGAGCACTGAGTGGGTTTCTATAAGCTATACAGTGGGTTCTCATTACTTATCTATTTTAAACATAGTATTGTATATATTTCAATCCCAATTTCCCAATCCATTCCACTCTCCTTCCCTCCTTAGTATGAAGAACAATATGAAGGTTCCTTTAAAAATAGAACTACCATATGACCCAGCAATCCCACTACTGGGCATATACGTAGAGAAAAACATAATTTAAAAATACACATGTACCACATGTCCATTGACAGAGGAATGGACAAAGAAGATGTGGTACATACATACAAAGAAATATTACTCAGCCATAAAAAGGAACAAAATTGGTTCATTTGTAGAGACATGGATGGACTTTTTAAATGTTTTTAATGTGCATGCGTGCTAAGTTGCTTCAGTCACGTCCGACTCTGTGCAACCTGTCCACGGGATTCTCCAGGCAAGAATACTGGAGTGGCTTGCCATGCCCTCCTCCAAGGGATCTTCCCAACTCAGGGATCAAACCTGCAGCTCATGTCTCCTGCATTGGTAGGCAGGTTCTTTACCACTAGTGCCACCTGGGAAGCCTGATATTTAATGTACTTAAGGTTTAAACGCATTTCAGTGTTTAAAACGTTTGCTGTGGCACGTATTGGCATGCACAGAGTGACGAGGCAATGCCAAATTAAACCTTCATTCTGCTGGCTCCAAGCACCAATCTCTTAGATCTACCTCACCTTGAGTCACTAATCTCTGTGTCATGAAATACAAGCGTCAGAGAGGCACTCAGAGGCCATCTCTCCAAACCAAAACAATTCATACTCTAACATCTCTGTCTTGATCTGAAGACCTCTCATGACAGTGAACTTGCTACTTGTTGAGGAAGATCATCCCTCTTTTGGCCAACTGGTAGGTTGAAATTTTTCTTCATCTTGAACTTAAAATTTCCATCAACTCGTCTTAGTTAATAACAGTACCATTGGTTCATCATCATACAATTATGCTAGTTTTTCAAATATTGAAACATTGTCACATTTCTCAGTCTTCACAGACACCTGTGAAGTGGACATTCTAGCCCTTATCATCTAAGTACTACAGCTGGAGGAGAAAAAGCCTGAGGGACTTACCTGGATTGCCAACACCTTGCAGAAAAAGCCTGGAAACATCTTGCCCTGTTCATACCAGTGGAGGGGGCTTTCCAACACTGTATGTTTTCTGCCCTCTGGAACAAGATGTCAAGTTCTCTTTCTTCTCTCTGTCAGCCCCCCATCATAGGAGGGGGCTTTCCTCAACTTCTTCCTTCGAGACAAGGTTTGTGGAGCTCTGCCATCCTTGTCAAACCCCTTTTCAATATCCCTCTGAAAATCAGTTCCTCAACAAACTCCAGGTACAGTCTAGTGCAATATGGCAAATATAGAGAATATGCCAAATGGGGAGGGGGCTGCCTCTTGCTTCCCTTGTTCTGGTCACTATTTCCAATGCCAACTCTTTATTTTTGGCAGCAGCCACATCACACCACTGAATCTAAACTTTTCGTAAAATAAAACCTTTGTTCTTACACAAACCATTAAGTCAGATTTTCCACCCCAAGTCCTTTCTGGAATGACATTGAATAAAGACAAAGAAATGAAAGAAGGCAGAGAAGAAGGTTGGTTTTTCTAGCCAGTGGTTCTTCAACTTCAGCCTGCATTGACACAACTAGAGGGCTTATTAAAACATCTCTAGAGCTTCTGATTTAATAGGGATAAGAGGGGCACAAGAACTTGTATTTCTAACATCTTCCTTGGTGATGCACCAGCTGCTGGTCTCGGGACTACTCAGAAAACTACCGTTCTAGTATATACTGCTGCTGCTGCTGCTGCTGCTGCTAAGTCGTTTCAGTCGTGTCCGACTCTTTGCGACCCCATAGACGGCAGCCCACCAGGCTAACCTGTCCCTGGGATTCTCCAGGCAAGAACACTGGAGTGGGTTGCCATTTCCTTCTCCAATGCATGAAAGTGAAAAGTGAAAGTGAAGTCGCTCAGTCGTGTCCGACTCTAGCGACCCCATGGACTGCAGGTTTAGAGAGAGAGGTTTAGAGAGAGATTAAGCTATTTGCCCCTATCTCCCAGCTCCACCAGGCTCCTCCATCCATGGGATTTTCTAGGCAAAAGTACCGGAGTGGGGTAACTGACACAGTTCATTTTTGAATCTAAATGCAAATTAGACATATGTCTCCAGTAACTTTGCAGCTCTTTTTTGACCTGGGTTTTTAGCACTTTAGAATTTCTCTGAACCTTAACTCTGCTATTCAGCATCTCAACTATCCTTGCCACAGTACCAGTCACTATGCATCCAATATATTCATCGGGTTGATGAAGACATTCCATACCCTCTGTAGTTCCTTAGGTTTCTTTGAAAAACCCATGGAGTTTGCCAAGTGCCTTTGGAAATCATTAGTGTAGGGAAAAGGTTCATACACTAGGCTTTGAAGCCAGGCAAACATAAACCATCACTTGCTGAGTATGATGAACTCTAGGTCCGCCCATGTTGCTGCAAATGGCACTATTTCACTCTTTTCTGGCTGAGTAATATTCCACTGTACATATCTTGTGTATATTATTGTATATATCATTGTACCACATCTTCTTTATCCATTCATGTATCAATGTTAACTTAGGTTCTTCCATGTCTTAGCTATTGTAAATAGTGCCACTATGAACACTGAGATGCACGTATCTTTTCCAATTAGAATTTTCTCTGTATATATACCCAAGAGTGGGACTGTAGGATCATATGATAGCTCTATTTTTAGTTTTTTAAGGAGCCTCCATACTGTTCTCTATAGCTGCTGTGCCAATTTACATTCCCAACAGTGTAGGAGGATTCCTTTCTCTCCACACTCTGTCTAGCATTTGTTATTAGTAAATTTTTTCATGATGGCCATTCTAATGGCCATCAGTGTTAAGTGATGCCTCACTGTAGTTCTGACTTGCATTTCTCTATTAATAATAATTGGGGATGTTGCACATCTTTTCACGTGCACACGGCTGTCCTCTTAGAAGGATACTGCCCATATAAAATTAGAAGCCTACCCTATTCCGGTATAACCTCATGTTAACTAATTACATCTGCAATGCACCTATTTCCAAATAAGGTCACGTTCTGAAGTGCTGAGGGTCAGGATGCCTATGTATCTATTTTGAAGGGATATAATTCAACTTATAACAGTAGATGCTCATACATTACACAGGGTTGGCTATTTTCGGGTGCTCAGTCTGATTAGGAAGTTCTTCAAAGCAAAAAGCACTTTCTTATTCTTCCAAAGAGTATTTTCCACTGCAGTTTACATGTCCAAATTCAGTAAATTCTTATTGACTAACAGACTTCATTAGAAAGACATATATGATCAAGTGACATATAAGCCCCTGAACAATCAATCTTTTAGAAGTGATAGAAACTACTTCTCAGAATTTCATACATACATATGACACACACTTCACAGAGACTTCATAGATAGACATCTGTATCTATATATCTTTATCTCTATCTAACTATGATGACAAAGAATCACCAGACAATGTAAATAATTTTATACTGCATTTTACCTTACTTAATATATTTCATTGTAGGAATGAAAATGATGACAAAAAGCAAGAGAGCTGAATTTCCATGTAATAGAAAGTGGAGTCTTAGAGCAGAATTGGATAAAGACTTCTCTTCCATGAGGCATAAACATAACCCCCCAGCCCCGTTTAACTGCAGCCTCCTTGAGCAACGCTGGGTCACCTTGTGGGTATCTAACAAGCTTACATACTGCATGAATCTTTTGAAAAGTGGCCTAACAGACCCAGTTCTTTGCCTCCTTCTCTCATCACCACATCCTGTAATTGCCATGGCTCTCCAGTGACTGTATCCCTCTAGGGGGTTGTAAGGAATTTGTTCTTCGTAAGAGCTTCATGAGATCCTGTATAGTAGAAGCCTACAGAATGCACATCAACTTTGAAAGGAAGACTCACCTGACAACACAGTCTCTTTGGAGCTGAGAAATCTACATTATTATGTCTAACATTAACTCTTTCTCTTTACTGACCAAAGTAATGAAATTAAAAGACACTTACTCCTTGGAAGGAAAGTTATGACCAACCTAGATAGCATTCAAAAGCAGAGACATTACTTTGCCAACAAAGGTTCGTCTAGTCAAGGCTATGTTTTTTCCTGTGGTCATGTATGGATGTGAGAGTTGGACTGTGAAGAAAGCTGAGCGCCAAAGAATTGATGCTTTTGAACTGTGGTGTTGGAGAAGACTCTTAAGAGTCCCTTGGACTGCAAGGAGATCCAACCAGTCCATTCTGAAGGAGTTCAGCCCTGGGATTACTTTGGAAGGAATGATGCTAAAGCTGAAACTCCAGTACTTTGGCCACGTCATGCGAAGAGTTGACTCATTGGAAAAGACTCTGATGCTGGGAGGGATTGGGGGCAAGAGGAGAAGGGGACGACAGAGGATGAGATGGCTGGATGGCATCACTGACTTGATGGACGTGAGTCTGAGTGAATTCTGGGAGTTGGTGAAGGACAGGGAGGCCTGGCGTGCTGCGATTCATGGGGTCACAAAGAGTCGGACACGACTGAGCGACTGAACTGAACTGAACTGAATGCACATTGATAGGCTACTATGTTATACAGATCCAAGTGCAAGTAATAACGTATGGCATACAGAGGGCTTCAATGACCTTTATGGAAATGATACTTGCAAGCTACACACATACACACACACCACACAAATGTACATCCACACATATATACACACACATACATACACGTACACAATATATTAATATATACACAGATACGTGCTTAGTTGTTCATTTGTGTCTGACTCTTTGCAACCCCATGGACTGTAGCTCGCCAGAATCCTCTGTCCATGGGGAGTCTCCAAGCAAGAATACTGGAGTGAGTTGCCATTTCTTTCTCCTGAGGATCTTCCCAACCCAGGGAATGAACTCAGGTCTCCTGTATTGCAGGCCGATTCTTTACCATCTGAGCCACCAGGGAAGCCCAAAAATACTGGAGTGGGTAGCCTATCCCTTTTCCAGGGAATCTTCCAGACCCAGGAATCGAACCAGGGTCTCCTGCATTGCAGGCAGATTCTTTACCAGTTGAGTTACCAGGGAAGCCCATACACACACATACATATAAATACACACACACACAGAGGGAAGCCTCTCCTTTCTGATGGAAACACCTCATAATTCCCTATTGTTTCCTTCACTTTTTTTCAGTCTCCATACACAGGCCTTTGTGCTGACTGCACATCTGTATAAACAAGCAAATGAATCTCTATAGGTCTGGGGGATGAAGGAGTCCTTTGTGGAAATGGAAAGTCTCTGATGCTCTGCAGCTCAACAGCATTCACAAGACCATTGGATGTAAATCACACAACAGAGAAAACGATTCAAGCAGTCACAAGTCACATCCTCACAGGCAAGGAAAGAGGCACGTGCCTTCCACCCATCAGTGATGGAATCTGAAGGGCAACAAAGTCAAGACCATAGTTCTACTTGGTCCCTGGGGCCAAACCACAGAGCTCAGTACCGAGGGTGCTGATAATGACCAGGTTGCTTCCTACCATGGGGTGAATGAGTCCTGCCAACAAAACTTCAAGCTCTCTCAGGCCATATCTTCATTTCCTCATTCAATTTCCCCTTCCAATCCTGCTGCAACTCCACACGAACACACACATACTTGGGGAACACACTTCCAACCCCCTTCTCCTTCTTCCTGGCTCCCAACAACCCATGTGACCTGTACTATAATTCAAGTCCCAGCTCACATTCAGCTGAGCCCTTTAATTTAGGGGGTGTGACTCTAAAGTAAGGAGTCTAAAAAAAACAAAGAGCCTGTCTTTTCTACTGTGTTGATGGGTTACCCAAGAGTATCAGTTTCACTAATTTATTATATGCATATGTATGTATTTTATCTACATGGTTATTATTCACTTACCAGAAGTAGCTCTGAATAAGTAACAGAAAATGGGTAGCTATCCATGTTTCTTTCTTCATAAATAGCTACACGGCTATGGTTAGAACAAATCTAGCAGAATTTCCAAATCCAAATAAATGATGTTTCTCAAGAGTCCCCTGATGATGTTACAAGCAGTAACATCTTATTTCCACAGTGTTCCTTGTACTTAAATCTTATTTTGAAATGTTCCTTCAGTGTATTCAAAGACGTTTGTCGAGCATACATATGCACTAGGTGCTGATCTGGGAGTTTACCCCCAGAGGTACAGACAAGATCATAAATAAGATGAAGAAGAGAAGATCAAGTGTACCACAGGGCATGGGTATGGAGGAGAAACAAACAGTGAAGAAAGGGGATGGTACATGTTAGGAAGAGGGACCTTAGACATCACACAGGGTGGCCAGGGAGGTCTCTGAGTGAGTGACATTTGAAGAAAAATCTGAAGGAACGATGAGAGAGAGGCTTCTGGGAAGCAGTAAAGAGCATTGTGGGTGGAAGGAACAGCAGCTGCAGACGTGAGGAGGAGGTGAGCCCAGGGTGAGAAGCAGCAAAGAGGGAAGGACGAAGAACCCCCTGAGTGGAACCAGTCATCGCTGGGGGACGAGTGAGCAATGGGTAAGGGACGGCCTCACGAGGCACAAGAAGGCTGTTGGCTCTTACACAGAGTGAGGTGAGAAGCCGTGACAGGGCTCTGGGCAGGAGATTTGGATCTAAGCAACCTCTTGGGAGAAATCAGCCCCACTGCTGTGTTGCAAATGGCCTTGAACAGGGCTAGGGTGCAAACAGCGAGATGAGGCCATTACAAAAGTCCAAGTCCTGGGACCAGTGTAGTAGAGGCAGAGAAGTTAGAAGTGGTTGGATTTGGGATCCATCCTTTAAACACTTTAAATCACATAGGAAAATCAACTTAGCTATTTTTATTTTCGACTTAAACTTTGTTGGCTGGGACCTCCCTGGTGGTCCAGTGGTTAAAAAAAAAAAAAAAAAAAAACCTGCCTTCCAGCGCAGGGAATGCAGGTTTGATCCCTGGTCAGGGAACTAAGAGTCCACATGCTGCAGAGCAACTCAGTCCATGCGCTACAACCACAGAGCCCATGGACTGCAGCTACTGAGCCCCACGTGCTCCAGATCCCATGCCCTGCAACCAGAGAAGCCTGGAGGTCGCAGTGAAGACCCAGCACAGCCAAAAACAGAAAGTGTGGAAATACTGAAACAAAACAAATTTCTCAAAAATAAAAAAAAAACCTGGCCGTTTTTGGCCATTTTCAAGAATCAACAGGATTTTCAAAAATATAGATTCGTCCCCATTGAAAGAATTTACGGTTCAGTATTTGTAGGTTCTAAACACAGTTCTAAAGCAAAAGTTCCTCCCAATATTCTGATTATTGTTGCTACCAGGAAATAAACATATATCCTTCTTTGGAACAATTTTTGCCCTGGTGGAGTTATAGAAAAATTGGCATACAATTATAAGATGAAAATAAAACTACTGAAGTCAACACAGGAAGCAGGTATCAAGCCTATTTGTGCGGTGGTGAGGCAGAGGTACAAAGATATCCTCACTGGGGTTGGTCATTCTGTAATGGTTTCTTCAAAAAGAAAAGCCAGACACATTACAGAGTCAACTCATCAGAGCTGTGTCAGAGTCCTGATAAAGCAAATATCCAGAACGCTAACACCTCGGCTGTTCCCATAATCCTGCTCTGCTCTGCTGATCCCCGGAAATGGGTCAGAGGAGACCTTGTCCAACCAGAGATGAATGACATCATCCAACCAGAGATGACTGACATCATCGAGGAGTAGTTTTACGATCACAAACCCACTCTAGGGGAAATATAAACAAGTTCTAGATGACAAGCAAAACCCTGATGAAAATAATCCACTCCTGACACAGCCAATGTGCCAGACACTCTATAGTGGCGTTCTCTTCACACCAACTCATTAGACAAGAACTGTATCTCCATTGGATGATGAAAAACTGAGGCTCAGAGAGATAAGTGATTTGTAAGAGCAGAAAACTAATATTAATAAACAAAAAAAGGTAAATGATGAAACCAGGGCTGACTGGCTGCAATGTTCCTTTTCTTTCCCACCCAGAGCTACTCACCAGCAATTGAATGAGACCACCACCTGCAGAGTGAGTTGAAAATATTATTTAAGGAAGTCCTGAAGCAAACTCGTGGGACAGCCACTGCACACCCAGGACTTGGAGAGCTAGGGTCTAAGGTGAGTGTTCTCATTACTAAGAGATTTTGAAAAGATTGCAAATGTAAGAGATGGTTTCTCATAAAAGTTCAAAATCAGTGCTTTGGGAATAACAATAATACTAACCATTGAGTAGACTCATTGTGCTAGGAATTTCCATGCATTTGCTCATGCCTTACAAAATCCTGGCCAACGAGGTGTTTTTATTTACTTTTAACAGATAGAGGAATCATTTCGGTGCTGTGCCTTTCTCAGATTCCCCAAAGTCACACTTGGAACCCACACTGGCCCAACGCTGAAGCCTGTGATCCTCCTACCAGTAGGATAAAGTGAGCAACAGCACAGCATCTGGAGCTAGGCCATCTGGGTTCAAATCCTGGCCCTGTCTCTTCCAAGTTGTGTGGCCTGGACAAGTTGCTCAACTTCTCTGTGCCTCCGTTTCCTCATTTGTAAAATTAAGGTAATAATAGGATTATTATAGTGATTAAATGAATCAATCATTATAAAGCACTTAAAATAATCCCTGCACATGGTTAGTAATGCATATGTCAGTGATAATTATCAACATGGTTACTGAGCCGCATTATGCAAAAGAACAGAGAATTATTAGTTACAATTGCATGATTATACAGTGGGGAAGGGCGGCTGTTTGCACCACTTTTGGGGTCCTGTCTGCTCACAGGGTTCCTAGACTCTGGGTAACGTCATAACTTAATGCAAATGATAACGATCCAATTTCCTTACGAGGCGAGCATGTCATTCGATCAGTTTGCAAAAACCTGAGGTATTAATAGCCTTGTGCAAACAAAGTGTTTATTATACCTCATGGCTTTTTTTTTTAAGTGGGTTACTATACCGCGTGTGTCTCCAATGTGGCGCCAGAGTTAGGATCAGTATTAAGGGGATTGTATGCTGTAAAATTCTGGACAACAGGAGCATAGTATAACTTTTTTTTTCAGTGGCACTTTTTGCAAGTCTAATTTAACAGACAGTCAGTTTTCTTGGCTGACCTCTTTATATTTTATAAACCCTTGGGCAATATGAGAACTGAAAGCTGAACTGTGTGTGTGTGTGTGTGTGTGTATGTGAGCGTGTGTGTGTGTGCAGCACGATGGCACATATGCGCATGTGCACATGCATGGGTCTGGGATCAGGAAAAGGGTGCAGTTTTCATTAACCCCACTGAGTACTCTGGTCCTTGCAATGACAAGAACCTCATCCTTCACTCTGCAGTTTTGTTGTTGTTCAGTCAGTCAAGTTGTGTCTGACTCTTTGTGACCCAATGGACTGTAGTGCGCCAGGCTTCCCTGTTCTCCACTACCTCCCCGAGTTTGCTCAAGTTCATGTCCAATTAGTTGGTGATACCATCTAACCATCTCATCCTCTGCTGCCCTCTTCTTTTGCCTTCAATCTTTCCCAGCATCAGGGTCTTTTCCAATGAGTCAACTCTTCTTCACATCAGGTGGTCAAATTATTGTAGCTTCAGTTTAGCATCAGTCCTGCAAGTGAATACTCAGGGCTGAATTGCAGCTTTAGAATCCCTTAAAAAGCAAGTGGAGGCCATCTACTTTGAATTTTCACTGTAAAGCCTTAGGGGTGTGCATAGTTTAAAATCTTTCTCAGAGAAGAGATATGATGTTTACTTAAAGTGGTGGGTGATTCACTCCTTCCCACTAAAATCTTCGTTTATTTATTTTGCTCCATAACCATCAAGTCACGCTTTCACCTGCAACTCTGAAAAGTCATTTCATGTGTATTGTACAGTTTGAAGCCAGAGATAAATGGATGTGACTTAGATTTAGCCACTGTTTTTGTATTGTATAGCCTTGCAAGAGATCTCTAAAGATAAGAAATCATCACATTTGCAAGCCTGTCTAAACACAAATCCTACTAGGCATTAAAATCCAAGGATTGGGAATTCCCTGGAGCTCCAGTGGTTAGGATTCTGTGCCTCCACTTCAGGGGGCAAGGGTTCAATCCCTGGTTGGGGAACTAAGATCCCACCCATACAGCATAGTCCAAAAAAATAAAATAAATAAAATAAAATCCAAAGGATTAAAGAAAGGGATGAGGAAAAGCAGAAGGACAGATTGTATTTTACTTCTGTTCATCAAAGTTGTGATGGAGTATCCAGTAGAGGTGGGGTGGGAGTCTCTTATTAAGGCAAAGGTAACTTCAACTGAAGCTGAATGCTCCATCTCTACAAAAATAAACACTACTACTGCCCTTCTTATGACCAAGGTCAGGAAATACGTTTCCTTGGAAATCCACTGAGCTCATTTCACCCCAACACATTTATCTTCCACTGATTAACAGAGAACCACCAGCAGACTGTATTCTAGAAAGCTATCTGACAGCAACCTCTGTGGTCTCATGCCAGCCCCATGTGAGAAGATGACATCTCTCCTGATGTTTCATGATGTATCAACCCAGTACATCACACTGCATCAAGGAGTTCTTTTGTTTTTCTTTTAGTGGCCTCAAGCTAATAAATTAACCTAAAAATAATCTGGCAACTGACTTTGATAGGTAATTTTGTAAAAGGCTCTTCCTCTTGGAGGAAGTAAAGACTTAGAAGTCAAAATCTAAGAGATGACAAGGAAGGAAGGGAACTAACATAGATCGACTGCCCACTCTCCATCCAGCAATTATATACATGGTTTTATTTCACCCTTACAATAAACAGCAAGTGAACTGGAATTATTAAGAAAGTTTAGATCGCAATACTCACACCACTAAACACTACACCATGTTGTCTCATTAAGGGTGACTAGTGAACTAGTCAATGAAAAAAAAATACTGTGCATAGTAATTCACCAAACCTACTTCTATCTCAAGCTGATGCATTCAGATATTTCTGCTATAAGTATTGCTGGGCTCAAAGAAATATCTTGATTCAGGCAGATGGTGTATTATCTTGGAATTATCTGCCTGTCCCCGAAAGGAATCAAACCAAGATGGTAGGATGTTGCCAAATTCTCACAATTCCCTTCTGGAAGGAATGAGTTCTGAGGCATTCCTTTGGATTCTCCAGATTTTGCACTAGAAGTCTCTTGGGTATATTTCAATTAGCAGAAAGACGGTACTATTGAAACACCATTTACACATCTGTTCCTCCACCAGACCCTGAGCAACTGCAAGGCACAAGCTGAGTCTGATATATATGGCTAGATTATTTATGTTGTTCAGTCACTAACTTTGAACTCTGACTCTTTGCAGAGTGTGGACTGCAGCACACCAGGCTTCCTTCTCCTTCATTACCTCTAAAATTTGCCTAAACTCATGTCTATAGAGTCAGTGATGCCATCCAACCATCACACCCTCTGTCATCCCCTTCTCCTGCTCTCAATCTTTCCCAGCATCAGGGTCTTTTCCAATGAGTCGGCTCTTCTACATCAGGTAGCCAGAGTATTGGAGCTTCAGCTTCAGCATCAGTCCTTTCAATGAATATTCAGGGTTGATTTCCTTTAGAATTGACTGGTTTGATCTCCCTGCAGCCCAAGGGACTCTGAAGAGTCTTCTCCAGCACCACAGTTCAAAAGTACAATTCTTTGGTATTCAGCCTTCTTTATGGTCTAACTCTCACATCCATACATGACTACCGTAAAAACCATAGCTTTGACTATCTGGACCTTTGTCAGCAAAGTGATGTCTCTGCTCTTTAATATGCTGTCTAGGTTTGTCATAGCTCTTCTTCCATATTGCTAGATGACTGGCATCAATTCTGCTACCAATGCCAGGAGGCACTCACTCAGAGTTTTCTGTCTATGACCCTGTACAGTGTGTTGGTGTGGCAGATTAAAGATGGGTGCAACTTCTTTGACACTCTTTCTATCAAGAGATGGGGTCTATTTCCTTTCCCTTTGAATTTCACCTGGGTTGTAGCACATTTGATCAATAGAATAAGGTGAAAGGGAAGTTCTGCTAGGTTTGAACCTTGTCTTTAAGTGGACCGGCAGCTTCTGCCTTGGACACTTGGGCCCCTGAGCCTCAGGTAAAAAATCCTGACTCTTCTTCTGGGAAGACCACATGGGTACATCCTGAAACTACTTAGAGAGGAGTAGGGGCTCAGTCATCCCATTCCAGCTCCAAGCTTAGAAGCAAATTCATCATAGATCGTCCAGTTCAGCCCAGCTCCCACCTGAGCACCATCAAGCGACCCAGGTCAGAGCCACATGGAGCAGAAGAACAGCCCAGTCAAGTCCTGTCCAAGTTTCTGACTCCTAAAAATCGATAAAAAATTGGTATCTGAGGCCATAAAATTTGGGGGAGTCAGTTAAACAGTGACTAACCGAAAAAGTTATAAAGGTACAAATCTTATTATCCTAGAGGTGATAAAGTTTGAAATGAGCAGTAAACAGAGCCACAGACAGAAAAAACAAACTTATGATTACCGAAGGGAAAAGGGAGGGGGATAGGCGTAAATTAAGAGTTTGAGGATCTACTGTATACCACAGGGAAGTATACTCAATATTTTGTAATAATCTATAAGGGAAGAGAACTCGACAAAGAATATATATACATATATATGTGTGTGTATATATATATATATATATATATAATATATACATATATAACTGAATCACTTTGCTATACAACGGAAACTAACACAACATTATAAATCAACTTGACTTCAATTAAAAAAAAAAAAAAAGGGCAATAAGTGTGAAAAGGGTATAAGTTGGTGAGAGGAAGCTATAAATAGCTGGAAGGTCCAAGGTCTTTGGAGGTCATCATCCCTAAACACAAGTATTCCTTGGTGGTTTCCTGTGGCCACAAGGTCATAGATACCCTTAACTAACTTATTAATTTCTTGGTGACTCATTTCTTTGCTTGTAAATTTGAGGACTTAGCTTCCTCCATGGTGGCAGATTCACTTGCTCATGCTGGCGATATCCAAATTGAAGAAGATTCCTCTTTCCTACTTTTTCCCCTTCTCATAACTCTGGGCATGATTTTAATCATAAATACAAGTGTGATTTAATCAAATAAAGATGTATTCAATTTTCCAAAAAGGCTGAGAGCTCTACTAAATATTAGTAGGTTCAAAAACATTCCCAGAGCACTGGAGCTTTATCGGAACACATTTCAATAAAGGCTCCCTTTGGCATAGATCTCTAAAAATACAGTAAGGGTCACTGCTATTTGGAAAAAAAATTTCCGTTTTCCTCTTTCCCTTCATATCAGAAGGCTTTATCCCTTTCCTATTCCGTGTGATACTGCTGTCCATCTGGAGTCATAACATGATCACACCACTATATGCTCTTTGGAGTCCGTGAACATAACAGAAGTCAGGGGTAGGAGGAAGACAGGACGGTTTTATGTTACCACCATTCATCACGGCTCTGACAGACTATTCTGTAGAGAGGGGAAGGAGAGAGTCGCCTTGCCAAACTAAACATGATTTCCACAGAAGCTCGGGTGTCTTGACTCCCCCGGGCAGGGAGAAATCAACAGACGCAGAACCCCAGATGAAACTAACTCTGAGCTTGCTCCCAGAAATGCTATCTTAGGTCTTTCCCGCCTGGGATTCTGACTCTAGAAAGAGTAACCATCTACAATATGGGACAGAATGACCCCCAACCTTGGGATATGTTTTAAATCTGTGATGCCCATGGCAAATGACCGCATCTGAATCACAAGGAGAGCTCTTGGAAACCACATCTGTCCACAGGGAAATCTTTTCCTTTCCAGGGACAATCAGAATCTCCAGGAAAGAGGCCATGGGCAGGGCTTGTAGAAGCTCCCCCAGGGCTTTTATAGGTAGGGGAGTATCTCCTACACCCACATGTGAGCACACACCCACATACTCTTCCCCTGCTTAAAATCAATGTCCTGAATAATCCTAATAAATCATCATACAACCATCTAAACACACTGAAAACCTCTTCCTAGTGATCCTATCTTTTTCCTCTAGGAAGTAGGCTGTCAGCTATGTGTTAAGTAATACAGTAATCAAAGGGCACCTAGAAATTTCAGAGGCTTTGTCCTTCTGAATAGTTGAGCTCTCCAAACAGCTAAAGATCTGTCCATTTAAGTCTTTTATTTTTCAAAAGAACCTTTAAGCAATTTTGGATATAAAACTCTCTAGCATTTTATGGCATGCATTCAAGTTATTACCTGAATATAATTTAGCCTCACCTACGTAATTCAAGGCTGTTATCATAAGTATCCATTTCTGTCCCCCGACAGAAGGGAGTTTTATACCAGGGAGCTTTACCACTGAAGGCTGCAAAGACTTCCAAATGCGCTGAAGGCAAGTGGAAAGTTGGAGAAAAACAAGCCAAAATGGGATTTCCAATGAGGCCACAGCAGGTATCAGAAGGCAGGCAGGGTGCCACAGAGACAAAGACTGGGTTAACTACAAACAGGATAAGATTTAGGAAAATTATCCATAAGAGACATCGCATTCTGTGACTTGATCTGAAGTGGCATCACTGGGGTGCACTGGCAAACACCTCAAGTCTAAAGCTTCACCTCCTCCTGTCAGAGTGTCTTCCTCCAGAGCTCCTTCCTATCCAGTGTTTCAAATTTCTTAGTCCCAGAGAGGACCAACGGCTGCCTTTCCAGTGATTCAGCTGCATGTGTGCTGTGTCTTCTGTGAAGGTGTTCAGGGATCTCTCTGACTTACTTCTGGACCTTGGCTGTGTTTCAGGAGGTTAGATTGCAGCATAGCTGAGCTCCAGATAGATAAGGAGATGTTAGGCTTCCTTATTTTCCTTAAAAGTACCTCCTTCCCAGATTCCTGTGTTCAGTGACATTGAACAAACCCAAGGTCACAGTCTCCATTCAATGGGCTTCCATCTTGACCTGTATCTTTTCCAATTGTTGTTCAGTCGCTAAGTTGTCTCTTTGAGACCTCAGGGATTATAGCTTGCCAGACTCCTCTGTCTAGGCAAGAATACTAGAGTGGGTTGCTATTACCTTCTCCAAGGGATCTTCCCAACTCAGGGATTGAACCCATGTCTTCTGCTTGGCAGGCAGATTCTTTACTGCTGAGCCACCAGGGAAGCCCCATCTTTTCCAATTTGGGGACTTTAACTGGAACAGAGCTTGCTGCTCATGTCATGGGGCAGCCAGTGCTGCAGTAACCTCTGGGAATGTACACATCCCTTGAGGACTCATTAAAGTCCTCTAAATTCCAGCCTCCAAGTACAGATCCCCTCCTGGAGATGAGATGGCCTCTGTGAGGAAGACAAACCATCAGTATTCCACTATCAGAGGTCACACCTCAGGGCAAAAAGTCAGGAGCCAAAGAATAATAGTGATTTAGCAGCTTACGTTACAGGCAACAAAACCTAACAAACCTTGCCTTCAATTAACTGAAGTCACATGTCACATAATTAAAACAGGGCCAGAGAGCACAATCCATCTATACAGGGAGGCATGTAAGAGTGTCTTAATTGAAAAAAGAAGAAAAAGGAGGACAGGGAATCATGTTTTTAATTTTCAAATCATCTTATAGTATCTCTGACTAACTTTGATCAAGCTGCTTTTTCAGAGAACTCAGTCTTTGCTTTCCCTCCAAATATCACTCCACCCTCTGGCCGGCCTAGTTTCTCTTATTTTTCTTCTATTCTGGCTGATTTTGAGGCAAAGAGGTAGGAAAGGATTTGCTACAAACAGCAAATGTGGTGAGGAGTGAGCACTTGGGAGTCAGAGTTAGACTTGTATCCCAGCCCTGCCCCCTCCTAGCTCTGTGACTCTGGCCAAGGGACTTAATTTCTCTGTGACTCAGCACCTTCTTCTGTAAAAATAAGAAAGAATGCAGGAGTAGAAAGAATATTTTAAAAGGGTGAAGGTGGTCCAAAGGCACAAACTTCCAGTTATAAGATAAGTAAATTCTAGGGATGTAATGTATGACATAGTGACCATAGCCAGCAATACTATACGGAATATTTGAAAGTTGCTACTAGAGTAAATTTTAGCAGTTCTCACCACAAAGAAAAACAGACGTATGAGTGTATGAAGCAATGGGTGTTAACTGAACTTACTGTGGTGATCATTTTGCAATATATACATATAGTAAATCCTTATATTGTACAGCTTGAACTAATACAATGTTATGTGGCTATTATATGTCAATAAATGGGGGAAAAAGATGCCTCATCATGCAAACTTCATAGCACAGCTGTAAGAACAGAGATAATATTAATAAAGGGCTTAGCAGAGGGTCTGGTACACAGAAAGGTGACTCTGTCTGATGCTTTTAGAACATGCCTTAAAATTCGAAGGTCTCCAAGGTAGGTACCTGAGGATCCATTATAATAAGAATCACTTTTCATGAACACACATGTAACTAGTATTTGAAAACTCTTAACAGCTTTAACTTCATTCTCTGAGATTTCATAACCAACATTTATTTGTATGATAATTTTTCCATTTTCCTAATAAATGCAAAGAAAAGTCTTCACCAAATGTCCAAACATTTACAATCCAGGACAATTACAGGTTTCCACCTACAGATGTCAATTCCTCTCATTCCCTCAGATATGCCCGCTTCTCAGTCATATTGTCTCACATGTTTCCTCCATAACATTAGGTTTCTTGGGTCAGTTCTTGATCTTGTTTATCTCCCTTTACATACCTTCCCTGGAGGGCAACCCTCTCCCTGAGTCTTTCCTCACCTCCTAGCACTGGGCACCATCTCTACAGTATCTTCTACAGGCCCCTTCAAAGGAGACCCTGTTTTTGCACAGGTGACTCCTTCTGTCAAGAATGACCATCCCTCATCCTGCTCTAACAGATGCTTCTTGAGGCCCCACACAAACATCAAGTCCATAGTGAAATCTTTCCAACTCTGCCCCCTACATATCGTGTTTATATGACACTATGACATATTCACTACGACCATGTCTGCCTGCCCTACTAGACTCAGGGCTTTTACAGCAGTGCTTTCATGTGCATCAGAGTCCCCTAAAGATCTTGGGTCATGCTGATGCCACATGAGTAATAAGCTGTTAAGAACATCTCTCACGTCTTAGTAACTTGGCATCATCATCATCATCACTACCATCATCACCATCATCATCACTGCCATCATCACCATCATCATCACTGCCATCATCACCACCACCATCATCATCATCATTCATCACCATCATCACCACCATTGATCACCATCATCATCATCACCATCACTCATAACCATCATCACCATCATCATCACTACTATCACCATCATCATCATCACCACCATCATCACCACCATCATCATCATCATTCATCACCATCATCACCACCATTCATCACCATCATCACCACCACCATCATCACCATCACTCATAACCATCATCACCATCATCACTACCATCACCATCATCATCACCATCATCATCATCACCATCATCATCATCACCATCATCATCATCATCATCATTCATCACCATCATCACCACCACCATCATCACCACCACCACCATCATCACCATCATTCATAACCATCATCATCACCACCATTCATCACCATCATCACCACTACCATCATCACCATCATCATTATCACCATCATTCATCACCATCATCATCACTACCATCACCATCATCATCACTGCCATCATCACCATCATCATCACTGCTATCATCACCATCATCATCATCACCACCATCATCATCACCACCATCATCATCACCATCATCATCATCACCAACACCATCATCATCACCATCATCATTCATCACCATCATCACCATCATCATTCATCACCATCATCACCACCACCATCATCACCATCATCACCACCACCATTATCATCATCATCTTTTGACACTGCTGCCCAGCACCTGTACCCAGGGAGATGAGATGCCAGGGCTGCCGGAAATAATGGAGGGCAGAGGTGAACAGAGGATGTGCATTTGGTGGCGGATGGACTGGAAAGCCTGAGTAGAATCAGAAAGGAAGAGGAGGCTGGATGAGGTTAGTGAAGAGAAAGGAGGTAGCAAAGACAGGAAGAAAAGAGAGTAAAAGGGATGGAGAGGAGACAACAGGAAGGGAAGAAAAAGAGAAAAAGATGGCCATCAGATGAGAAAAGAAAGGTAGCTGACTTCTCTCCTTGGGGCGGGATTGGTCTTGCACCATCTGATTTTCCAGGGTAGGGGGTGAATTTCAGGACTGGAGCCTTCCAGAGGATGGTCATTCCAGCCATTTACGCTCAGAGCTTCCCCCCTTCACATTAAAGGTTCTGCTTTCCTGAGCAACTCAGGAATGAGCTATCACTGTGAGAGGAATAACAAATGAGGGCCTGTCCCATGATTGTGAGTGTAGAAAATGACGTATCAGCTCAGAAAAATTTCAGTCTGTAGTAAGTCCTTTACCCTAAGACTTAAAACTCATTGTCCATTCAAATAACCCAAACAAAATTACCTGATACAGCTCGATCCGTTGTTCAGGCACTCTGGCTTTTGGGTTCTGTAAACGAAAGACTCTGAACTCGGCCTTCACCAAATTGGAAGCATTCTTCTCCATCGAGGAGACGTCAAATCGGACAATTCTAAAGTACGGTCTGTAGAAAGTGGGCGGGATGGCATCTGTAAAAAGTTAGGGCAATCATTGAAAATGATAAAAATCCATTGTTCTCTCACAAATGACCCTGCAGCATGAGACAGCCTTAAGAAATCATACGGGAAATATCTATAGAATGATTTCGTTTCCAATGGCCAATTTAATATCATTAACAATTGAACTAGGAAAAAAAAAATAAGCTTGTGCATTTGGTTAGAGGAGTAGCCGATTAAAAGGGATTAACAAACCACTTCCAATTCTATTTGAGGGCACGAAGTTAACCCTCTTCTTTGAAAGTTGACGGAGTGGTGGAAAATCCTAAATGGTTATGAACTGGAACAAGTTCATGACAGTTGATGCCTGGAGAAAGCTGTCAGGCTTGCATACACTTTAATCAAATGTGCCAAGAAAATAGCTCCTAATGGCAAGCAGTTTGCCCATGTATTTTTTCCCTTGAAATTTTGGCACCCAAACACTCTACTCTCTCCAGGTTCATGGACTGCATCTTTTCTGGCTTCTATAATTTGGTCTTTGACACACATAGGACCAAATACACCCTCTAGTGAAGTTAGGGTAAGGACTGTTGAATGAAAATACACCCATGGTGGTGATACCAGGCCCAGTCTTAAAATTCTTTATTCGGCATAAAGGTTCACTGGTGGGAGGGAACCCTAGCGAATGAAGAGAAAGAATCAACCTCAATGCCTTCTGTTCTGAGCCATGAAAAACACAGATTTGCAGACAGCCCACAACAATTTCAAGTTCATGGGCTGCTAGAATTTTGCTGTTATTTTGAGGTAACCTGTCTTTGCCTTTGGATATATAACTCAGGGTTAAAACAAAACCAAACCAAGTCTGAATTCTATCCCCATACTTCCTATACAACACCCATTTATTAAGTATCTACACTGGGCAGGCTAGCTGTTACAGGTATGTTTCTATAGTATAGGTAGAATAGGTATATTCCTACAATACTCTTTGAAAATCTCCTGCAAACTTACTTTCATTATTCTGGAATGTAGCATCCAACTCTGATGGTTCGATGTTGTTCTACCGCTCCTCAATTATGTCACGTCGTTACAACGTAATCATTCTCAGTTTTTATTGCCCCTTACAAATGTTTTCTTTTTTTTGGCGGGGGCGGGGTGGGGGGGAGCTTCCCTGGTGGCCCAGATGGTAAAGAATCTGCCTGCAATGGGGGAGACCCGGGTTCAATCCCTGGATCGGGAAGATCCCCTGGAGGAGGAAATGGCTACCCATTCCAGTATTCTTGCCTGGAGAATTCCATGGATAGAGGAGCCTGGAGGGCTACAGTCTACTTACAAATGTTTTTTATTATTTTGCTATTATGCTTGCTTATTTTGTTCTCCCAATGAAATTTTAAGAATCCTGAGGACTGACAGTATTTTTCATATATTTTTCTGCACCTACTAGAACGGAAGTCTGCACACATGAAGTTCAGCAAATATCCACTGTTTGCATAGTCGGTCATCAACAGTTTTGAAAGACTTAAGCATCTGGTTATTGGCAAGACTAGCTTCTTATTAAATAAATGTACCATCTTGCTGATCTTAAAATAGAAATAAATACCTTTCATGATTTCCTGGGAAATCCTTGCTCTGGGATGATTACACTGAAAAACCGAATGCTAGGAACACACCAGCATTTCATCATCTGAAGAGCTCTGCACTTTTTCCCCTCACAGAGGCTTTTCTCCATCCTTTCCCCATGTCCCATGACTCTCAAAAAGCAGCTCATGGGGAAGTGATACATTTAAAACCATGCTCTGCTTGATGACTGCTTCACAAAGGACTGTGTGGACTGAAACTTTGTAGATCCAAAGTCTCAGAAACAATCAAACAAACCTCATCTAAACCATTCAAGTTTCAGAGAAAAGAATGCATTTGCATAGACACAGGGCTGATGCACTGCATCACTACTCTGAAACATTTGCTGGACAGTTTCAGGAAGACAAACATTCACCCAGGCAGAAAGGTCATGGGAGCCCCCAGCACAACAGTTTGAAAAGATAGCTGTGCCGACATTACTTGTCCATGCCCCGTGTAAGATCATTTGTGAGTGAGATACTGAGATGAACCAAAATGTCATTCAGTTACCAGTGAGGGATCCTTCCTAGAATCTGCAGTGATGTTGGCCACAGCCCCCAAATCCAAATTTGCTATAGTTTGGATTTACATTGCTGTAGCATCTGCCTTTGGCAAAAAAGCAATGCCTACTGACATTTTTGGTTGTTTTAAGATTGAAATGTGAAGTGCAGCAGATAGTACCATTAAAAATCCAACCACCTGTGTAAAAAAAAAAAAATGAAGAAATCAACCTTTCTGCTGGAACATGACCAGCCCAGGATGGGACCGGCCCAGAACAGGCTGGTCCCATCCTGACAGCTCAGCTGAAAATAGGCTGGGAATCCAGGCAGAGAGGCCTGGAAGGATGGCTTCACACACTCTCCAGGTTGGCCAGAACCTTCCGCGGGCCTAGTTTCTCCATTTATCTTCTCATGGCCTCCCCATCAGAGAGCAGAAGCTTCAAACATGCTTGGAAAGAGCATCCTGAAAGGGCAAGGCTGCTTCAGTGGGTTTCCTGTCATTAGAAAGAGTAAACAATCTTGCTGGTTTCCCCCTTCCTTTCAGTGGAAACCACCCCCCCCCACCCCGGGGGCCTACGCTACTTCCACAGACATGCAGCGTTCACACCCGGCCGCCCCAATCTTATCCTTCCATCAAGTTTGTAAATAAGCGCTCTTGAGATTTATTTTTATTCTCTTTTGTGTTTATTAAACTTTGAACATTTTTTTTTCCCTTTCTGGTCATCTGCCCGTACACACACTTGCTTTTTACGGCCGCTTCAGACAAGGAGGTCAATTTTGTTTCTCCTTTTTCTAAGCAAATCATCCAATGGTCCGGTCCTAGGCTTTCGAGCTTTGAAGGGGTGTTTGCAAATATTTATGGGCGTCGCTGGAGAGTTAAGTACGTTGTTCTCTTCTATAAGCTGGCAGTCAGCCCTCCTCCCCTCTGGCCATGATAACCGTGTTAGCTATTTTGACTGCCTGATAATACAAATCCACATATCTGGTGCTCGTTTTATAAGTCGAAGCTGTTCACGGAGGAGGTGAAATGACAGTTGGGCACCCCTTCCCTCCCCGCCAGTGCCTGGGCTTTGGACCCATGACTCTGCGAAGGGACCAAGCCAGCAGGACACAGCAGCCTTTCCCAAACCCCTGCTGCAGCATCCAAGAGCAGGAGCTCATTGGATAAAGACTGGTAACTTCAAGAACTGACTACCACTTCTAAGGGTCGGTCCCAGCTGTCCCCAGCTGTCCTCTGCTATGGGTGACCAGCCCATAGCCTGGCTAAGGTACTTGAGCAACTTCCCAAATACGTCTGCACTGGAGGAAAAACTAAAAGTCACAGCGAATTGCTTAGACCCAGCTCATGATCCTGACCTTACCTCATAGAAGCTCTCAGAGGCAATGTACAGAGAGCTGAACATAGCTCCTCTATACCTAGCCTGGTGCTGGGGCTCCTTTCCCATGCTCGTATTTAATGGCTTGATCCACCCATCTGGCCTGGGAGGGATGCAGCTTTTTTCTCCACCTTCTGCAAGGACTTGTGTCCCCCTTTGGAATGGGAGCTCTCTCTAAAGGCCTCTGGTATTTCAACTCAGCTTCTACCCCATTGCGAGGTATTCAGTGACTGGGTTTGACCTTTGCCAACTTGCCCTCGCATATCCTAGTTGGCACTCTCCTCTAGATGTCTGACCCACTTTTTTTTGGTTCTGTCAAATGCACTTTCTGCCAGCTCTGTGGATTTCAGACCACCAAACTGGTTCTGCTCCCCTACCGTACCTCCCCTCCCTCCTCACCCCTCGCCATCCCATGCACCTTCCTGTCTTTAAAAGGCTTGCACATAGGAGATTCCAGAATGTCACCCAATGAATGGTGTTCCCCTCACCTCAAATCCCTGCTAAATCCCGCTTAGGGGAATAGACAGAGGAGAAAAAAAAGGAGGAAGTCTAACTACTGATTCCTAAAGTCTAGCACCTTAGAAATAAAGCACACAATAAATGTAACGAGTTTGAATAAACCCCAAACCATCCCTGCTCTCCCCACCCTCCAGCCCTTGGAAGAACTGTCTTCCACGAAATCAGTCCCTGGTGCCAAAAAGGCTGGGGACCACTGGTGTACAGAATGCCCAGTGGTAGCGTCTGATCACAAGCTACTTTCATGCATTCTAGGTTGACTTGTCATCGGTTCCAAATAACTAATCAACTCATTGTAAATTGTCTCCTCCCCATGTTAGCACTCCGTGGTCAGCAATCTTCACTTAAGAGTCCTTCGGTTTCCCGTGACCCAGGGATGGCTTCATGGGCATGTGGTCATGGCAGTTGTACCAGTTCCCAAGCTCAGAAAAGGCTTACAGTGGAATCTGATAGTCTGTGGTTGCCATCTTGAACCCCTGATCATTTCACCTTTGAATTCAGGCTTCGAATGTGACATCTACTGGGACAACGGGGCTGGAGTAGGGCCATGGAGCCTTACTCCTGAGCTCTGCCACCCTTCCATACTCCTAGCGTCCCAAGAATTGGTGCTGGGCCCGCTGTCCCCTGCCCCTCAGAAAGCCGATGTCAGGCACCCATACCCGAAGCATCTCAGATAGGGCATGGGGGCAGCTGTGTCACCCAAGGCTGGCAATGCAACAGCACAATCAGACACAACTCAGTAGCAGCAGGGACCGAGTCCTGCCACAGTCCCATATAATTACAGGATCTGTATGCAGGGGGTCCTTTAAGGCCACCTGAATTTTAACCCCAAATCAAAAAAGTCTTATCTATGTGGCAACAAAGACAGCATTTAGCTTTTCAGAACCTATTTCTTCATCTATATAACAAGGTAAATAATCCCCTATTTCATATGTACTGACTCAGGTTGTCAGGATCACACAAATGAGCAGAAGGAACATTCGAGAACTGGGTTTAGAACAAATTTCCTCTCAAAAAAGGTCCCTTCCTATCCCCTTTTCCATCCTGCAACAAAGGGGCTAAGTGATCCTTGGACCTTCCTTAAATGTCCCACAGAGAGAGAAAACTTACCACCTAACTGAATTAGAGGAGAAGGAGAAAAGTGTCCTGGGGCAGTTTATCAAGGACTCTGGGTTTTCAGTTCCTGCCCACTGCAGAGAGGAATGACAGTCACCACTATACTCACAGGCTCCCCACCACCAGACTTTAATATTTACCTGTAGTGCTCAACCCTGACCATCAGAAAGGATGACAAGAGAATTCTATCCTCCCACCAAACACCCTCTGCATCAAACAACTCCACCTCCCGTTACGATGCTCAGATTAGAACTGTTTAACAAATAAGGTAGTGAAAAACACAAACCAAAGAAAGGTCTTACAATGTCACCAATATGTGAGGAGCTCTGGCAGAAAGAGGAGATTTGGAGCCTGAAAGAAATACCTAAGGACATCCAGAGTTCAGCCTTTAGGGGGGAAATGCTTCAATCATCTCTATCTGTTGTCTATTCCCCATTGAGCTGCTTACACCACAGAACTAGTGGGAGAAAAGTGTGTGACAGACATTGGAATTGTGGGTCAAGTATCCCTGAGTATTTGTTGCATTTATTAAAGCAGTGGTTCTGGAAGTGTGGTATTGGACCAGAGCATCTGCCTCACCTGGAAACCTGGGATAAGTGCAAATTATCCAAGAAAGCCTGATGCACCATCAAAGTTTAAGAACCACTGTGCTAAAAGGTACTAGCTGGAGAGGCCAGTGCTATTTAACAAAGCAAGCAGATTAGCAGAGGCAAAGAAGAAGAAAGAGACCTTAATTTCTACAAACTGCTCTCTTGAAGCTGGCACTCACAGAACCCCCAAGGGAAACTGGCACTGGTCTCAATGTCCGTGGGGGATTTCTAGGATAAGTCAGAGGGCAGTAGTTCACACTGAAAGGTAAAAGACAGGCATCATACTCAGTCGCTTCAGCCATGTCTGACTCTTTGCGACCCCATGGACTGTATAGCCTGCCAGGCTCCTCTGTCCATGGGATTTTCCAGGCAAGAACACTGGAGTGGATTGCCATTTCCTTCTCCAGGGGATCTTCCTGACACAGGGATTGAGCTCACATCTTTTATGTCTCCTGCACTGGCAGGCAGGTTCTTTACCACTAGTGCCACCCGTGAAATTAAAAGACACTTGCTCTTTGGAAGAAAGTTACAACAAACCTAGATAGCATATTAAAAAACAAGACATCACTTTGCTGACAAAAGTCCCTATAGTCAAAACTATGGTTTTTCCAGTAGTCATGTATGGATATGAGAGTTGGACCATAAAGAAGGCTGAGAGCCAAAGAATTGATGCTGTGGTGTTGGAGAAGACTTAGACTGGGGCCTCTATCCCAGGTAAAGGAAATCAACCCTGAATATTCACTGGAAGGACTGATACTGAAGCTGAAGCTCCAGTAATTTGGCCACCTGACGAGAAGAGCCAACTCATTGGGAAAGACCCTGATACTGCGAAAGTTTCAAGGCAAAAGGAGGAGCAGCAGCAGAGGATGAGATGGTTGGATGGCGTCACCAACTCAGTGGACATGAACCTGAGCAAGCTCCAGGAGACAGCGGAGGACAGAGGAACCTGGCATGCTGCAATCCATGGGGTCACAAAGAGTCAGACACGACTTAGCGACTGAACAACAACATGGGAATGAAGGATTGTTAGAGGCCCAGAGGTTCTGTTCGTCTTACTCCCCAAAGCACTCACTAGTTACCTGAATTTCATTTTATGTTTTATTTTTATTGGGATATAATTGCTTAACAATGCTGTGTTAGTTTCTGCTGTATAGCCAAGTGAATCAGGTGTACATATACATGTATCTCCTCTTTTTTGGATTTCCTTCCCGTTTCGGTCACCCCAGATCATTTAAGTAGAGTTTCCTGTGCAATACAGCAGGTTCTCATTAGTTATCTATTTAATATATGGTATCAAAGGTGTACATTACTGAATTTTAAATACAAGCTAGATTCCTTTGTAGGGGAGAAGTTGTAAGAGGCTTACAGAGCATCCTAGGGCCCTGTTGTTTAGTGTGGATGTACAGATCCTATTCTATAGCAGGGTTTCTCATGAGTGGGCATGGGGTAATGCTCAATGCTCTGCATTTTAACAAACTCCTATGCAATTCTTATGTACCCTAAAGTTTGAGGACCATGAAACAAACCATGGGCTTCCCAGTTGGTGCTAATGGTAAAGAACTCATCTGCCAATGCAGAAGATGGTATAAGAGACTCAGGTTTGATCCCTGGGTCAGGAAGATCCCCTGGATGTGGAAATGACAATCTGCTCTTGTATTCTTGCCTGGGAAATTCCATGGACAGAGGAGCCCGGCAGGCTACAGTCCATGGGTTGTAAAGAGTCAGATACAACTTAGTGACTACGCACACATGCGTGAACGCCCTAGACTACAATTTATGAGTTCATTATAGACTATAATCAACTTGGCTAGGCTTCCCCTCCCTTCAATCTCATGAACTAGTTAGGGATGAATAAAATACGCCCATTTCCCCATTCCCCTGAAAAGAACAGTCTCAACTCAGCCTCAGAATTTTATCTTACAACCCTCTCCCATTTTCTAATAGCTTCACATGCTTCATTTCTGCTAAGGAGGTGTTTCCATCCCCATTTCACAGATAAAGAAATCAAAAGCAAGGAGAGTGAAATAACTTCTGGCTAAGGTCAAGGTAAGGCTGGCCTGTCAATCAAAAGCTCTGGCTTTTCACCACAATATCTTGCCTTCTGCACAAAGGAGTCCCATGAGTCAAAGACATGAATCCAACCCCAGGCAGAAATACCAAAACTCACTGGAGTATTGTAGCAAAAACAGGCACAAGGAAGCAACTCCTGTACAACTGTTTGACTTATTAAAAGCTCCAGAAACTTGAATGCAAAGCCTAGTATCTTCATTGATGGTCCTTAGAAGAATGGCCCTGATACAGCGATCTGTGGTATGCTCA
The DNA here is from genome assembly GCF_003369695.1 of Bos indicus x Bos taurus. Classification (NCBI taxonomy): domain Eukaryota; kingdom Metazoa; phylum Chordata; class Mammalia; order Artiodactyla; family Bovidae; genus Bos; species Bos indicus x Bos taurus. The sequence goes on along the minus strand of NC_040091.1, from coordinate 21,199,343 downwards.
GTGCAAAAGTTCCCCCATAAAAGACACAGTGCTAAGGTCAGGATGGCCCACGATCTTTTGCACCCCCATAAAGATATGCATGATGCCTCGAGCCTGGGAAGCATCCACTGGTTCCCATCCCCAAGCTCCTCAAGTAAACAGATCAAACTTCTCATCCCTCTTTCCAGAAATAACGATACGTTCCCTGAAGCTCTGCAGTCATCTGCATGGACTTTCAACAGCGCTTGATCAGGACTCCTTGTTCCTGATGTCCCCAGCTTTGAGAGAAGTAGTCTGGGGTTCCTTAGACATCCTCTGGGGTGCAGCAAGACAAGCAACCCGCCACAGGGCCAGAGGGCAAGAATGAGCTGCTGTTTGTGTGCACACAGACACGGCCAGCAAGAAACCAAGACAATTGTGTTCGGGGGTTTTCTCCAATTTGTCTTGGCACATGGGAGATGTATTTGATTTCACTACCACAGCCCAAGCACTGCTGACACTCAAGTCACAGCAATTTAATACAAAATGACTGAGGAATAAACAGCCCATCACCAGCGGTTGCTGATTTTCTCCCTGGCCATCCCTCCTATTAAGTGTAACCCAGCCCTGGAGCACTTTTGATGGAAACTGGGTGTCTTGGAGAGGCAGATGGTGTCAGACCTGTCATGCTGCTGGAAGTCTGGAGTCTAACTGTATCAGCATCAGTGTATGTGACTTGGCCCTCATCTAGCTACTATTTGAGACTATGCACACTGTCAGCAGAACTGTTTGGGCCCCTTCTTACACAGGGCCAAAAAAAGAAAGAAAGTAAAAATCACAATGATGCCAGCCCAGGGTGGTTGGTTTTACTGAACTATGACAGGGTTCCTAGCTTCGACTCCAAAGTTTCCATCACCTTCATAAAACTCCACTTACATGGAGACACCTATTCCATTTCGATTTCTCTACGTTTCTCATCGTGCTCAGGATTGTGTATGGAGAGGGCACCTGGATCCACTTGTGCAGGCAGGTGGACCAAGAACGGGACACACTCCTTAGGGATGACGTCATGGTGGGAGGCTCTCCTCCTGGTTGGACTAAGTGATCAGAGTCACTCTTCCCTGCCATTGTCTCATCTTTAAATTCATAAAACTCTTTTTTTTTCTTTCTCCCTCCTTGTCTTCTCTCCTTCCATTGCTCCACTTTTTCTCTCTCTTCTTATTTCTCTTCAATCTGTGCTTTTTTTTTTCCTCTAAAAAATGGGGGGCAAAGCAGTCATGACTCGATGGACATGAGTTCCAGCAAGCTTCAGGAGATGGTGATGGACAGAGAAGCCTGGTGTACTACAGTCCATGGGGTTGCAAAGAGTCGGACATGACTGAGCAACTGAACTGAACCAAATGGCCTTTAAAGAGGCCAATGACCTCAAGACATAGCTAGCCACACAGCCATTCCAGAACCCAGCAATGGCCACAACATGGTTAACAAAAAGAAGGCAATTGGCAGCCAGTGGCTAAGACCCTCTGCACTCCCAAATGCAGGGGACCCAGGTCCAATCCCTGATCCGGGAATTAGATCCCACATGCCACACCTAAAGATCCTGCATGCTGCAACGAAAATCAAAGGTCACATGTGCCACAACTAAAGCCTGGCGCAGCCAAATAAATAAATAAATATTTTTTAAAATTTTGTAAAAAAATAAGCATTGATTCCACTAACAAAGTAAACTTGGAAATGTAGGATCTCACCCTTAATCTCTTCATGGATGAGAGGCACCTTTTATTTTTAAGCTTCTTTTGCAGATTGAGAAATGAGTAAAATCTTGCCAGAATTACACAAAACATTGGCAAAATAAAGACGAAAATGTACCCTGTTGGACATTCTGGCTCATCCCTGTAGAGAGCTTTCCTAACCCAGAACAAACAGACATTCCCCTTTTCAGAAACTCTGCACTTTCCCTGGAGCTCTGTGATGATTGGTGTGGACTGTTTGACATGCTTAATGGGTGTAGTGGCTCTTATTAGCTTGCAAATCTTTCTCTAATCTTCCTAAAATTATAGTGGTGATGCATATAATGGTCATTGCGTGTCTTGTACTGGGAGCTCGTGTCTCTGTGTTGTCTGTAAGCCTCTTGCTTGTGGCCTGACTTCTTTGTCAGGCAATCACCTAATTACTTGGAGACACTGTGCTGGTTTGCTGCTCTGCCCTGGAGCTAAGCTAATAAGCACACCCTGCTAGGATTGCAAGCTATTTACCAACTTCACCAAGTGGGACAGGCTATGATTGCTGATGTATTAAATTCATGACTTGGGAGTGAGGACATGTGAAGAGGAAGAGATGGTCTGGATTATCTCATTTGAAAAGGAAAGAAAATACAGCTAACGTTGATTCTCCCTGAAACTTCATTGCACTTAGAAATGAGAACACATAAAGGGCTTGCCTGGCGTCTATTATGTGCTCTCTCCATGTTCCTGGGATCTAATTCCCTCTTGCTGCAGTGTCTTGTTCGAGACAAGACAGTATCTTCTAGAACTCTTTCAGTGACAGAGACCTCAAAGCTCAGGCAGATGACCTGCTGAGTCTGACAGCTCCCGCTGTACAAAGAGTTCTTCCCTATGCTGGACTGAGATCTGCTTACCTCCAAGGTCTGTCTACTGGGGCTGGTGCTGCCGCAAAAGATGATTCACTTCCTTTTCCACTTGACCCTACTCAGAAATTGTGAGGCCAGATTTCATGTCTCCTTGCCCCCATGTCTGTTCTTTTCTAAGCAAACATTCCTATTTCTTTTTATTATGACAGCCTTTTACCTCCATGGATGGTCTCCTCTCTGCTCCAATTTTAAAACTGGACCCTTAAACATAATTCTCAAGTCAGAATAGAGTAGAATTATCACCTTCCTTATGGTAGAACTTATGCTTTTATTAATGCATCCCAACAGTGAATTATTCTCATTTTCTCTCTCTTTTAACCTTTCTACTCATTTTTTCCTATGTGTTTTGAGTGCATAATAAATTATAAGTCTTCAGTCTTTTCCACACAACCTCTATTTTACAGATGTCATTATCTTATGTTTCATACCCTGAGGCTTTTTTGTGTGCAAATTGTACAGTATGCCCCTATTCAATATGTATTTATTTGATTTAACTACTCATTTCAAACATGCTCAGATGGATGTGAAATCTGATTTGGTGAACCTGTGTATTCATTTTGCAGAGGACAGAGTCTTAAAATCAGAACTATTCTGCTAAATGCCAGTCTTGAATCTTGACTAGAAAGATGGTAGGGAGTAAGAATTGCTTGAAAGGAATTTTTAGTTATCAGATATCTTTATTAGCATTTCAGTAGATGGTCATTCAGTACCTTACAAAGAATACCAGAGTTTCAAAAGATGGAGCTTTCTCAGGGTTGGTAGATGTATTCACTAAGGGCGTGGACTCTTCCCCCATCCTGTTTGTACTGGCAACACAGCTATGGGCAATTAAGATATGGGAACATACAGGAATTATAGGAATCCAGATGAACTGTGGCATGACCGAGTTCTGGAATGGAGCCGCAGGTGTTATGCTTGTTTTAAGAATTCTTATGCATTTGGGTGCTAAGCAGCTTTCGTTCAAGGTCGAGCCACCATTTGCAAGAAGAGAAAACACAGCTTTTAAAGTGAGCATCTCCAAGGCAGAACTAGACCACAGCTAAGTACCTTGAAATGTTTGAGTGTCTTATTTTTATTTAATTATCTGACAGCAAGCCCTGCCATCTAGCTTCAATCTCATGACTTTGGTGTATAGAGGTATAACATGTACACAGTTTCATACGCTCGAAGGGACACTGGGAAAGAAAACTGGTTACACAGTAGTAGGCGGGACCTCCACAGAGTGAATCCAATTGGTCCCAAGTCACTTTACACCCCAGCAAAGGAAAAGGGCACTGCCATTTTGAAAATGGAAAGAGAATTCTTAAGGAAAAAAAAAAAGTTTCTTCTCTTTGGGGAAGCTTTAGCTCTGTCTTACAGCTCTATTATCTTTCTAAGCCTTCAGAAGCCTTAGTGGTGGACTTCTTGATGGTCCAGTGGCTAAGAATCCACCTGCCAATGCAGGCACTCGGGTTTGACCCCTGATCCAGGAAGATTCCATGTGCCACAGGGCAACTAAGCCCGAGCATCACAACTGCTGAAGCTGGTTCACCCTAGAGCCCATGCTCCACGACAAGAGAAGCTCTTGCACATGACTAGAGAGTAGCCCCTGCTCGCTGCAACTAGAGAAAGCCCACACATAGCAGCAAAGACCCAGGGCAGCCAGAAACAAATAAATAGTATTTAAAAATAATAAACTTATAAAAAGGAAAGACAAAGTCTTGGTGGTAGGGGTCAAAACTCAGGCACTTTCTGAAGCTCTCCCCACTCTCTTTTCTCAAAGGTGGATGTGTAGATGGCACAGACCAACACCTTTATTTAGTTCTAAGCCAAGGGCTGGCCTACACATCTTAAAAAAGCATTTACCAACTATCCTTTAAAGAAGAACTTGTTGAGTAAGCTTCAAAAGCTTTTTGAAAGTCACTCAGTCGTGTCCAGCTACTTGTGACTCCATGGACAGCAACCCAGCAGGCTCCTCTGTCCATGGAATTCTCCAGGCAAGAATACTGGAGTGGGTTGCCATTCCCTTCTCCAGGGGATTTTCCTGACCCAGGAATTGAACCTGGATCTCTATCATCACAGGCAGACTCTTTACCACCTGAGCCACCAGGGAAGCCCCTTTGAATAAGCCAGTGCTTCTTAAATATGTTAGAGTGGAAGCAAATAGAACTCCCAGGGCACCGTAGTGATGTACACACACATGCATAACCAGAATAAAATAAGCAGCAAACTCAGGGAGAGAGATGGAACCTTTCCATAACATCAGCATGGGCTTTACATATGGCAACCCACTCCAGTATTCTTTCCTGGAGAATCCCATGGACAGAGGAGCCTGGTAGGCTACAGTCCACGGGGTCACAAAGAGTCGGACACGACTGAGTGACTTCACTTTTCACTTTTCACTTTTCACTCAAGGATGCCCTAAAATCAAGGGAATAACTTTTACCAGGTTGGGGTGTGTCTATTATGTCCCTGACCATATTCCATTTCTTGTCATATTCCATTGGCTTCATTAGACTATTCTTAAAGCCTAGACAACATATAAGAAAGATTTCTACATGTCAGAAAACTGAGAAAATAGCCAGTTTCATAATCTCACTGGAATAAATTAATTGGGCTTTTTTCTGCACACAGACAGGAAGATCACCAGTAAAGAACGCACACAATGCACAACAGAGCATGTGACAGTGTCCTGAGGGCAACTGCTGCCAGAAGAGGTCTAACCCTAGCACTTCACAATTCCTTTCAAGGACTCTTAGACACCCCAGGAACTCTCCTCGGGGAAAGCAGTCATGTTGCTGCTTGACTATAGCACTTGACTAGAGACCCCGAGGGTCAGGAAGAGGTCTGCACACATCTATTTCACCTATAGGAGAGCTCCTTTTTAGAGCTTTGTGACAAGCTGCCCCTTGGACTGACATCGGGAGGTCGGGCCCTCGAAACATTGCCTCTATATTGGAGGGACGAGCCTTCGTAAGTCTCATGAGTACAGGGACTGAAACCTGTCCCTCCCCAACGCCTCCCGGTACATAATAAGTTCTCAATAAATATCACCATGGAGATGAATCCTTTTCTCAATGATGACGACCAGCGTAAACCACAAGCTGTAACGTCTTCCTAGGATTTTATGCCCTACAATGTACTTTCACATACATTATGAGCCTGATAACTCCATAAACTAGGTAGTGTTATCTCTATTCTACTGTTGAGGAAACCATAGTTTAGAGGCCAGACAGTCTCATTTAAATAAGTCTGGGGACCCTTGGTGCTAACCTCTGACACCAGGCTCAGGACCCGCCCCCTCCTGTAAGATATAAATCAGTTTACGGAGCCGCACAAGCTCTTAGACAATGCATTCTTGAGTGAAGGCTGGGGAGACCAGTTCTGAGGCCTTCATGGTATTCCACCTTGAAGAGATATGGAAACATTAGAATAAACACACCATCTCTTCCACCGGCTCTGATCCTCTCTGGTAAGAACGGTTTTCATTGTTATTGTGAAGGGCTGCTCTGGTGCCAAGGGTACTACGTGTCCAGCAGCCTGAGAGGGGCAGTGCTTAGAAGGGACCAAGACGGAGAACGGGACTTATGCTCAGGCAGCTACCTCGGGGATCATGACGTACAGTGAGTGACCTTCCCTGGAACTAGCACTTTGAGAATGATACTAAAATTCCAGAGGGAAGAAGGGAGCAGTTTCCCTCATGTTTCAGCGGGGGATTAAGATGTCTTTGGGACATCTCTGTCTTCCACAGTGGATGAGGGAGAGACAGGACCACAGGCAACTGCGTGTGTGCATGTGTGCTAAGTCGCTTCAGTCCTGTCAGACTCTGTGCAACCCCATGGACTGCAGCCTGCCAGAGTCCTCTGTCCATGGGATTCTCCAGGCAAGAATACTGGAGTGGGTTACCATTCCCTCCTCCAGGGGGTCTTCCTGACCCAGGGATCAAACTTGCATCTTCTATGTCTCTTGCATGGGCAGGTCGGTTATTTACCCCTAGGGCCACCTGAAGCAGTGGGCATAAGACTCAGAGGGACTTCCTGTAGGTCCAGTGATTGGGACTCTGTGTTCCCACCGCAGGAGGGGGCATGGTTTTGATCCCTCATCAGGGAACTAAGGCCCCATAAGCCATATGGCACAGCAAAAAATAAAAATTAAAAAAGCAATATTAAAAAATGAATGAAAGACTCAGTGATGCTTTTTGGCCATCAGCCACTATGACAAAATCACTTTTTGGTGTATAAAGTAATTCCACAATTACTCAGACTTTTGCTGCATTTGTAAAATTTTTTCTCTGAATATAGGGGATCAGCTGACCTCTCTTCCCTCAGGATGGCCTCACGTAAGTCATTCTGCCTTGAACAGGCAATCAGTGCAGCCCAAACACAGACAGACTTATACAAAGACCAGCTAATTGCTTTCTTGAAATCAATTTATCATATATTAATTACTCCTTGTTCATTGCAGGAAGGAAGCTAGGGAGCTCTCAGAGGTAAATATGCCTTCTCTATCTCTTTACTAGGGGCTTACCAGGTGGCACTAGTAGTAAAGAACCCATCTGCCAATGCAGAAGAGGCAAGAGGCTCAGGTTCGATCCCTGAGTTGGGAAGATCCCCTGGAGGAGGGCATGGCAACCCACTCCAGTATTCTTGCCTGGAGAATCCCATGGACAAATGAGCCTGGCGGGCTATAGTCCATGGTATGGCAACACGACTGAGTGACTGAGCATAGCTCTACTATAATTGCACATGTGTCTAATAAGCTCAGGCTCATGAGTCTAACCAGAGCTTCTAATCTCACATAGGACAGACACATCTTGCTCTTGGTGGGCCTTCTAAGCTACGCTGTCCTCCATAAAGGATAACCCTGATAGGAGGAATGCTGCAGTACGCATAATGGGTGCACAGACAGACACACGAACTTCATGGCAACATAAACTATGCCTCAGAAGAATCCTAGAATCCCAAAAGCGTCTTATGAGCCTGACATATGGAGAGACAGTCAGCATGGACTCAGTCGTATTTGCCCAGACTGCCATCTGACCAGCTTTCCTCCCAAGTCTAGCGTGAGTGAAGGGAAGTGCAATGCACAAGTGGCGCAGGCCTTGGACAGTGGCTATTCGAACCGCAGAGCAACTTACAGCGCAATGTGGGCGGGGCTCTGAAGATGTCAGCCTGAAGAGGACTCGGCAGTGTGACCTCTAGGAAGATCTCTTTAGGGATCTTCCTGCTGCTGCTGCTAAGTCGCTTCAGTCATGTCCGACTCTGTGCAACCCCATAGACGGCAGCCCACCAGGCTCCCCCGTCCCTGGGATTCTCCAGGCAAGAGCACTGGAGTGGGTTGCCATTTCCTTCTCCAATGCATGAAAGTGAAAAGTGAAAGTGAAGTCGCTCAGTCGTGTCTGACTCTTAGCGACCCCATGGACTGCAGCCCACCAGGCTCCTCCATCCATGGGATTTTCCAGGCCAGAGTACTAGAGTGGGGTGCCATTGCCTGGGCTCAGTTCCCTGGTATCTACAAGAACACTGGGCTGGGACTAGGCTCTAAGGCTGGGAGAGTCACTCCCTACCCATAAGGTCACGGGGATTGGCTGGCCTTTTCTAGCTTGTCAAGACACCGTGGTACAAGGAAAACCCACTTTTCTTCTCAGCCATCCTTTTCTCTCTCTTAACCCCTACCCAGTGAAAAGCCCTGACAATTTTCAAATGAAGAGACAACTCCAAGACACGTCTTGCTTTGTCCCCTAGGACCCCAACCTGCGTTCCTAGCTTTGTGGGCACACCGTCATCTCTGCTGCCCTGTCCCCTGCCCACACTCCCTCACCACAGCTGACTCGGCCCCAAGCGCTAAATGCACCATCTGACTTCTGATCTCCAAACATGCCAAATGCTGACACACCACCACACCCAAGCCACATGAATCCTTCACCTAGAAACCCTTTACATTTGGCAAATTCTACTCATTCTTGAAGGTCTGGCCCAATTTGTCCTCTTTTTAGAGGAATTTCCAGCTCTTTCAGAGCAGAAGCAACCTCTCCCTTCTTTAGGCGCAACAACACTCTTGTGTATGACAGTTCTCTCTTAGATTTTACCTGATAGATGAGCGCAAGGACTCAGATTAATTTTTGTGTAATAATACTCACTCTTGCTTGTAAGAATCGCTCTAAGAATTAACTAACGTAATGACTATGAACACAGCCACTGCTCAAGAAATTTAAGTTTATATTGTAACTGACCACTGAGAGCAGACAGGAAAGGCAGCATCCAGTCTCTGAGTCTGATGTCAGGAAGACTCTCCTAAAGAAAAAGTCACATAGGTCAAAACTACAGGAGAATCTGAGACCTTGTGGATGGAAGGTATTTTCTCTTCCTTTAGAGTCAAACAAACAAGCACAGTCCTTGGCTCCATTTCTCCTACTCAGTGGATAACTATTAGTATCAGAACCCTATGAACCCAATCCAATGGACTTATTAGATTTCCTGACCCATTGGATAACTCACATAAAATCAGGTGTAAAAGAAGATTTCTGGTGATTTTACTATTAAAAGTCATTAACATGCAGTTTACAACATGCTTTCTTGGATATGATCTCATTTCTTACTTCAGTGACATTTCATTTAGATGCTCTCATATAAGAACAGTGCCTGCTATGAGCCAGAATCCACCTCCCGTTGTACAAATGAAGAGAGAGGTTTAGAGCAGGCAAGTCACTCATGCATGCAGTTAGAGCAGTGGCTGAAAATTGCAAACTAAGTCTATCTGGCCCCAACTCCACACTCTTTCTACTGCTCCGTGGCCCTTTCTTCCCAATAAGGGCTCATGCTGAAGTTCTTCAAGGCGGAAAGTTCCAAAAGAACAGCCAAAGCTCAGTAAATGATGAGCCATCTCCAAGTGTCAGAACCATCTACAGAAGGAGTCAGAAACTTCTGACTGGGAACAGCCAAAGTCTCCGGACAAGGAGAGATGACAGAAGCAGATGCCCTTTGAAGTGTGACCATCCTGACAACTTGTGACACTGTGCTCAGGCTCATTGGACAGGTCTGGCTTCCAGCCTCTTGAATCTTCTGTTTTCCTCAAAGAGTATATACAGGGAAGGAAACACAACACTGAGGGTTCAGAGGTTGAGCTTCTGAAAAGCCTCATTTAGGTTTTGAAGGTGTGATGTGTCTGTGTTATTGCCCCTTCACCTTGGCTCCTTACCAGCCAAGCACATGATGTGTGTGTGAGAGTTTCTAGCTCCTGATTCAATGCTGTCGGTTGTAACTAAGTTGCTGCAACTGAGTGAGGAGACTGGTCTTCATCTTGCCTTGTTGCTGCTGCTAAATCACTTCAGTCGTGTCTGACTGTGTGTGACCCCATAGACGGCAGCTCACCAGGCTCCCCCATCCCTGGGATTCTCCAGACAAGAACACTGGAGTGGGTTGCCATTTCCTTCTCCAATGCAGGAAAGTGAAAAGTGAAAGTGAAGTCGCTCAGTCGAGTCTGACCCTCAGCGACCCCATGGACTGCAGCCTACCAGGCTCCTCCGTCCATGGGATTTTCCAGGCCAGGAGTACTGGAGTGGGGTGCCATTGCCTTCTCCGCATCTTGCCTTGTGGTTGTGTTAAAAAACCTTCAGTAAAAAACTCTCTGATCTGGTTAAAGGGATGAAGGGTCTATGTGAGAGTGAAAGTGTTAGTCGCTCAATTGTGTCTGATTCTTTTTGACCCCATGGACTGTAGCCTGCCTGGCTCCTCCATCCATGGAATTCTCCAGGGAAGAATACTGGAGTGGGTTGCCATTCCCTCCTCCAGAGGATCTTCCCCACCCAGGGACTGAATCCCAGTCTCCTGCATTGGCAGGTGGATTCTTTATCATCTGAGACATTGGGAAGTCCAATACACAGGGCTACAACTTCTTAGTAAGAACTCCCATTTGCCTCTGAAACTGTGTTGTTTTAGATCTCTCCGTACCTTTAGATGGAGAAGGCAATGGCACCCCACTCCAGTACTCTTGCCTGGAAAATCCCATGGACAGAGGAGCCTGGTAGGCTGCAGTCCATGGGGTCGCTAAGAGTCGGACACGACTGAGCAACTTCACTTTCACTTTTCACTTTCATGCATTGGAGAAGGAAATGGCAACCCACTCCAGTGTTCTTGCCTGGAGAATCCCAGGGACGGGGGAGCCTGGTGGGCTGCCGTCTATGGGGTTGCACAGAGTCGGACATGACTGAAGCGACTTAGCAGTGTCTTTAGAGCTCGTGACCACTTTACAGGGCTCTGGTCAGGCTCAAATATGATGATGTATGTGAAAGGGTTTTGTTAAATGCAAACTAATCCATAGTGCAAGGTGGTATGACTGTATTTATGCTTATTCTTTGTTAATGGCTTTTTTACACTGAAGTGTAATTGACTTAAAATATTATTAGTTTCAGGTGTACAACGGTGATTCAGTATTTTTACACATTGAAAAATGATCACCATGTTAAGTCTTACTACCACCTGTCACCACACAAAGTTATTATAGTATAATTGACTCTATTCCCTATGCTGTAAATTATATCCAAGACTTATTTATTTTATAATAACTGGTAGTCCTTACCTCTTGGTCTCCCTCACCTATTTTACTTATCTTTCCACCCCCTCTCCTCTGGCAACCACCTGTCTGTTCTCTGAATCTATGAGTCATTTTCTGTTTTGTTATTTGTTCACTTGTTTTGTGTTTTAGATACCATGTATAAGTGAGACCATATGGTATTTGTCTTTCTCTGACTTATTTCACTTAGCATAATACCCTCTAGGTCCATTCATGTTGTCACAAATGGCAAGATTTTCTTCTTTTTATGGCTGAGTAATGAATGCCGAAGAATTGATGCTTTTGAACTGTGGTGTTGGAGAAGACTCTTGAGAGTCCCTTGGACTGCAAGGAGATCCAACCAGTCCATTCTGAAGGAGATCAGCCCTGGGATTTCTTTGGAAGGAATGATGCTACAGCTGAAACTCCAGTACTTTGGCCACCTCATGCGAAGAGTTGACTCATTGGAAAAGACTCTGATGCTGGGAGGGATTGGCGGCAGGAGGAAAAGGGGATGACAGAGGATGAGATGGCTGGATGGCATCACCGACTCAATGGACGTGAGGTTTCGTGAACTCCGGGAGTTGGTGATGGACAGGGATGCCTTGCGTGATTCGATTCATGAGGTCGCAGAGTCGGACATGACTGAGCGACTGAACTGAACTGAACTGACTATTCCATTGCATGCTGCTGTTAAGTCGCTTCAGTTGTGTCCGACTCTGTGTGACCCCATAGACGGCAGCCCACCAGGCTCTGCCATCCCTGGGATTCTCCAGGCAAGAACACTGGAATGGGTTGCCATTTCCTTCTCCAGTGCATGAAAGTGAAAAGTGAAAGTGAAGTCGCTCAGTCACGTCTGACTCTTCGTGACCCCATGGACTGCAGCCCACCAGGCTCTTCTGTCCATGGGATTTTCCAGGCAAGAGTACTGGAGTGGGGTGCCATTGCCTTCTCCCATTCCATTACATGCATGTGTGTAAATATATATATGTATACTACACCTTCTTTATCTATTAATCTATCCATGGACACTTAGATAGCTTCCTTGTCTTAGCTATTGTGAATAATGTTGCTAAGAACATGCAGGGCACATATATCTTTTCAAATGAGAATTTTCACTTTCTTTAGATAAGTATCCAGAAGTGAAACTGCTGAATCTGTTTTGAAATTTTGTAGGAATCTCCATACTATTTTCTGCAGGAGCTGCACCACTTTACATTCCCTCAGACAGCGCATGGGAGTTCCCTTTCCTCCATATCCTCCCCAACACTCATTTTTTGCTCTCTGTTTAGTGACAGCCTTTCTGACACTGTCACTGAAGAAGAATGTATCCACCACACCTCCTCAGAGGTCACTGAGATAGCAAGCACTTGCTTACACAAGCTGATCTATCCCCTAGAAACAACTTTTGAGGAACATATCCCACTCTTCAGATAAGGAAATCGAGGCTCAGAGCTGGTAACCAGAAAGCACTGGTAAGTGGATTATAAAACCCAAATCCTGATTCCCACCTCACCATAGAGAAGGATCCTTCAGGTTACAATGCACAGAACCCAAGCCCTCTCAGGGGGTCTATGAGACCACAGCATCATCAGTCCTAAGAATGATACCTCCCGGGGCCCCGAAGCATCTGTAGCCAACTCTGATCTGTTTCCTTGGCTTCCCTGAAGCCCCTCAGGTCATCCTCCAAGTTGCCTTTTAACCAACAGATTTGAGTTTTGCCTTCTGTTCCTTTTTAGCCAGACCCTAGGGATGTGAAGGACTGTCACAGTCCCTAAGCTTAAGGATGAATGAGGTGAAGCAAATGCACAGTAGGTACACTGCCTCTAAATCTGCCTTTAATATATAAGTTACCGATAATAAAAGCAGTAGATCAGATTCCTACCCACATTCTCTCCTTTAAACTTCACAAAAACTCGACAAGGTAGACACTCTTTTTGTTCCCATTTTGCAGATGAGAACACTAAGGTTCAGGAGGATTCCATAATTTATCTAGGGTAGGACTGATGCTGAAGCTGAAGCTCCAATACTTTGGCCACCTGATGCGAAGACCTGACTCATCAGAAAAGACCCTGATGCTCGGAAAGACTGAGAGAAGGAGAAAAAGGTGACAGAGGATGAGATGGTTTGATTACATCACTGACTCAATAAACATGAGTTTGAGGAAACTGAGGAAGATAGTGAAAGACAGGGAAGCTTGGCATGCTGCAGTTCACACATGACTCAGTGACCGAACAACAATATAGCCAGTAAGTGGTACAACTTTTAGGACTTCATTTCATAAGGTGAGAGAGATCCATTTACATACAATCTTGTTTATAACACACACAGTATTTAACATACCTGCATTTCTCAGCTTGGCAAACAGACCACATACCCACTGATGCTTTCCCCACCTCAAGTTATTCTGATTCTATTCCAACAAACAGAGCAATTTTAATTGTCTAGATGAAAAAGGTTATAACTTCTAACCCTACAAAATAATAAGTGACAATCCACGGTCATCAAAAAATAAGACACACACCCAGTGCACTCAAAACACTTCTGCTACAAAATTCCTTTTTTCATTTTTTAAAAATGAATCAAGATGTTTTGGATGAGGGATGGGGCACCCCATGAATTACTTTATACCATTCAAATTAATCTTAAATAAATTTTCCCTTTATCTCATCTCTACAGAACTGTCACACCACCATAAAATTGCCATGCATGACAAACTCTGTGAGGCAGAAATGAAGGGTGGAGGGAAGGCATTCTTGTGTTATTTCACAATTTCTGGGAGGCTCCAGAATGTGGTACTCTCTGGTCAGTGTGTGTTTACGCTCTACCTTTTAAGGTGGGGAAATCCAAAGGCAACAGTTTTTCCTTGAAAATGTGTTTCATGGAAAGTTCTTCAGAAGCTTGTGGTTAATTCTGTTGCAGCTTCTAACTCCTTGAAACCTGACTCATAGAACATATCACCAAATCTGGCATGTAGCTGTGTTAAAATTCTTCAGCAAAAAAACTTCCAGATATTATGGTCAAAGGGATAAACAGTTTATGTAAGGGCTGCCACTTCTTACTGCCTGTGCAGCCAAGAGGAGCCTGTGTGACAACGAAGGCCTGTGACTCCCTCCCCCACGTCACCTGCTTCCCCATCAAACATAAAAGGGACCTCTGAAGGTTACACAAGCAACATCTCTGCATTTCCAAATGTTCCTGTGCTTTATTCAATGTAGATTCATATTGACAATAGATGGTACATTTTCTTTAAAGGCACACACTTTGCTGTCTTGCAGTTTTGACCTGCCTAAAACATCGCTTACAAATCCCAGGAGGATTCTAATTAACAAAGCAGCAGTGGGCTATCCTGTCTAAACGGGAGTGTGTCTGTGCTTCTAAGCTTCCCACTGAGCCTCTGTTTAGAGCATAAATCCAGCTCCACTGCTCTTCTGTAATATCCCAGGGCAGCATCCACATTTCCAAGGCTCTGTCAGTATTTCCTGACTGGGAACTGTCTTTCCTTTTGCTTTCTATTCTTTCCTGAAACCTTTCCTAACCATCTAGTGTTTAATTCAAAACCCCAATTATTTCCAAGAAGACTCTGAAAATAATGTACACAGTAGACTTGTGTCACGTGACAACCTCCTAGTCTCCATAGATATTAATTTCCAAAAACTGAGATGAAGGGGATTTCCCTGGTGGCCCAGTGGCTAAGACTCTGTGCTCCCAGTGCAGGGGGTCCAGGTTCTATCCCTGGTCAGGGACTTAGATCCCACATGCCACAGTGAAGGCCTGACGCAGCCAAATAAATAAAAATAAATATTTTTTAATAATTGAGGTGAGGTATCAAAAGAGAAAAAGCACCTCATAGCTCCATATACCACCAGAGCTTGAAAAGGAAAGCCCATTAAAGATCTGCACTTCTAAGAAAACTAGAGACAGTATATGATGATGATCTTACCATTATGTTGGGAGCAGGAGTCGGTGTCTTTCATCCTCCTCTTCCTAACCCTGACTCCTTTCCCTAAACACTAGCTGTTTCACCAAAGGCAAGTTACTCCTCTCTCCTCTGCTTCAAGATTTTGTTGAAGGCATCCCTTTCTGCACACGTAAGACCTGTGCATTTCACCATATGCAAATAGTACTTCCATTAAGAATGGGGAGTGCTCACTTTGGCAGCACATATACTAAAGTGGGAACAACACAGAGAAGATTTGCATGGTCTCGTTGTGAATGCAAATTCACAAAGCGTTCCATATTTGGGGTTGTGGGGGAGTTGAGTTGGGAGTTTCGGATTAGCAGATGCAAACTATTATATGTAGACTGGATAAACAACAACAAGATCCTACTGTATAGCACAGGGAACTATATTCAATATCCTGTAATAAACTATAATGGAAAAGAATATATATACATATATAAAACTGAATCACTTTGCTGTATACCAGAGACTAACAAAGCATTGTAAATCAACCTAAAAAAAAAAAAAAACTATTAATAAAAAAAAAAAGAATGGGGAAAAAAGAAACTAGAAGGATGATAATGCATATAAATAATTTAAAAATAATATCCCTATGAAATGTCCCACAAAAGAAATACTAGTCCCAGGAAGTTGTACAGAAGAATCTCCCTAGACTTTTAGGAAATACATCATTCTAAACCATGCAGACTATCCAAAAGAAAGTATTGGAGAAATATCCCAACTCACTCAGGCAGGCAGTATAAACTTGATGCCAAAACCGAATCAGAAAAGGGAATGTAGAGACCAAATTCACTCATGAAACAAAATCCACTCCACAAAATAGTAGCATAACCAAGGTCTGTTGTATGTATGACCCCCTCCACCACCACCACCAAACTTTGAAATGATGGAACATCATCCTTTGGATTCAGTTCCTATGACAAGTGTCCAGTACAGGACACAGTGGCATGTGAAGGTAGTAAAGAAAAACTCTGAATTTGCACAGAGAAAGAAACCTGTCTACTGACTTCAGTGTTCAAGCAAAACCAAGTGCTTAAGACCAGTCCCTTTATCAGTCCCGCCAGAGCCGGTGCTGCGGGGAGTCAGGGGCCCTGCTCCAGTGTGGATGGGAATCTTGGAGCGACTTCGTCTATGCTGGGGGTGACTTCTTCCACTGACAACACTCACCGAAGAGCTTCATTTCACATCTTTGCTTTTATAATTTTCCATCTTCGGCTAAAAAAACAGCTTTTTGGGTGAGATTCAACCAAAGCATCGCCCTCCCTACCTCCCCCACCCCCAAAGCAAAGGGAGCAGTAGCGAATAAGGGCTCTTGCAAGGGGCCCCCAGGCAAACTAGCTCTTCTGTTTATATTTCCAGCCTCATTGGAAGACAGCCCTGAGCACTTCTGGTGGGGGCGGGGGGCTGCTGCCAATGCTCTGGCTTCATTTTCAGTCAAACACTTCTACGCCAAAAAAATAGAAAAAAAAAAAAACAAAACCCAGCTATGGTGAGGGTGCTGATGGCAGCCCCCATCCAGGAAGGGCAGAAAGAACTAGAGACCGGTTTCACCATCTCCTTTTGCTGACCTTGGGGATCTTGTCTCTATTTACTCATCTGATGAAGTGATGATGAAAGTAAAATATGGTTCATTACACATGTGCTACTCTGGCAACTGCTGACCTCTTTGATTTGAAAATCATTCTCCTCTCCTCCAGCCTATGAGTGCCTCACTGTTTGTACAGGGACACACGTGCGCACCACACACATACACACACACGTGTGTGCACACACACACACACTCTTAATCACATTGTCTCATTTACTAGCTCTGTTTATTAACACACAGGGTTCAGTACAGGCTGTCTGAAATGGCCTCCAGCCCCTTCTCAGAACTGAGGAACATCACAGAGAGCTGTGCTTGTCCAGAGTTTTAGGATGGGGTTTTGTTTGTAAGCTTGGCACTGCCAGCTGATGAAGGAAGACACAGTGCTATAACACAAGATTTAAGGTCTGGAACTCAGCAGACCCCAATTCTGCTTTGGCTTTGTCACTTAAAAAATCTGGCTTTGGGCACCTGTCTTCACCTTTCGAGGTCTCAGTTTCCTCACCTGTAGAAAGCGAGGAACACCTACCTGGCAGGGAGGCTGGGAAGGTCAGAGGAAGTGAGACTCAAAAGAGGCTACAGGGAATGAGTCAGCCCCACTTGGCCACCTTCACCTCCTTTCTCCAAATCAGTTTTACTAAAGTCAAAATAAAGACAGACTTTGGAAGAGAACTAAATATGTGAGCTTGGGCAATCCACTTATGTCTCTAAACTGCGTTGAAAGTAAAAGTCGCTCAGTCATGTCCAACTCTGTGTGACCCCGTGGACTATACAGTCCACGGAATTCTTCAAGCCAGAATACTGGAGTGAGTAGCCTTTCCCTTCTCCAAGGGATTTTCCCAACCCAAGGATCGAACCCACAGGTGTCCCACATTGCCGGCAGATTCTTTACCAGCTGAGCCACCAGGGAAGCCCAAGAATACTGGAATGGGTAGCCTATCCCTTCTCCAGCAGATCTTCCCAACCCAGGAATTGAACTGGGGTCTCCTGCATTGCAGGCAGATTCTTTACCAACTGAGCTATCAGGGAAGCCCTGAACTGCATTAATCCTATCTACAAAATAGGGACAAGACAGCATCTATCACCTAGAGATGTGAGGGTAAAATAGGATTGTGAAAGCAAAAGCACTCTGTCCTATGAGTTTGCTGGGCACCCCAACCACGTAAGGTCTGTTATTTTTTCCTAGATTCCTGGTTGCCAGGAAAAAGGCTTGTTTCTGGCAGATCTGCGCTCACCTCCCCAGCTCCCTGCTCATTCGGGGATGCCTCTGCACACGGAGCTCCCTTCCCAGCAGCCAGGCCCGCCCCCACTCTGGGCAGCTCTGCTCTTCATCTCCAGATGAAGCAAAAATCTGGTAAATATTACACTTACAAGGTAACAGGTCTGGAATGCTCGGCATCCCAGCGGAGCACAGTTGCTTCTTGGCATCCAGACACATATAGGCTGCAGCCCAGGGCCAACTACATTTGGCTGCTTTGTGTAATTCAAATAAAGATATTAAAAATCCTCCAACTCTATCAACATCTGTACTGTTTGCTAATCAGAGGGGTGAGTTTTAAAAAGTCATCTGGAGAGAACTTGGCATGTTGACTGCTCTTTTCAGTTTCATCCCAAAGGAGCACTGCGTGGGTGGATATTCACCACATAGGTTTCTCATATATAAATGATTTCTATATTTTAAGCCAGGTGGAGTCTGCTTTCAGATCTCACTGCCTTTCCCCAAACAGATAGTTTTCTGGAGCAGTTTTCATTTCAGAGTTTGTGCCCTTAATGATGACACAGCGTTGCCACTTCTGTGTCACATGATCAGCTCAAGGGTCAATTAATGAGAGTATGATGATAATGGCAGATATGAGAGGGGGGGGTGGTCCTGTTTCTTCCCTTTATTAGCTACGGATCTGGGGAGTGATTTCATCTATCTCTGTGCTTTGGTTTCCTCCCATGTGAAATGGAGAAAATAATAATATCTACCTAGTATTGCCAGGATCAAATGAGTCAGTATCTCTCAAGTGCTTAGGAAGGTCCCTAGGGTAGAAGCACTACATGGGTATAAGTAATAAATGTTATTATTATAAATATTGTTCTTTTTGTTGTTATTGTTTATTTTGGACCAAATACTAAGTGTGAATAAAAGAAACTAGATACAGATTCTTAGCAAAGGGTGACTGGTTCCCCCCATAAATAAAAGAAGTTAAGTGTAATTAGGCATCTTTAGGTCCACCTTTCTCTCCATTAACTAGCAGCAAGTAGAGAAAAGTGGTAAAATTGGATTCTAACACAGCCAGTGACTTAAACCTTGGGCTTCACTGATTTGATCAGGACTGAACTTCCCTCAGTTAAGAGCACAGAAAAAGGACACCGTTTTCCATTGGCTTCATCTTACTTTCCGAATAGCCAACCTCAGCATTTTTAAAGAAAAACTCCTCCCAAATGGCAACCTTGAGAAAAACTATCAAGGTGGGAACTAAGAAAGGTACACCACTGTCCTAAGAATAAAGGAAATAGAGCATACTCTTCTCTCAGTCTGCTCTGACAGTTAAAGGTAATCGTGAAGCCTGACAGCCCCTGTGGGTAATGGAAGGTCTGGGATTTCCAGGATAACAGCTTAAGGCTGCTGGCAGACACCCTTCTGGCTTCACTGGCCTGGGAAGGTGCTGCCCCATAAGGAATGGCCAAGTCCAGGCAGCGAGCAAGTGAAGGCTGCCTCGGTCCTTTGCACACCTGTCTCCCACCTTCCCTTCCTCTCCTCCCCTCTGGTCTCCCAGTGCATTCACAACCCCTCCCGCTGCTTGAGTTCCCTACTGTGTAAGAACAAGAAGGAAAAAGCAGTACAAGACACATAAGGAATGAAAACGAAGCTGAGGTCTAGTGGGGACCTCAAGATTCCCATGACAAAGGATGCAACAGGAAGCCAGTTGTACTGGTAGAGAGAGGGCAAGATTGTTTACTCGGTAAGGTTTGCTGGGACCTCAGGCCACATCCTCCAAAGACATCTATCCTGTGTCCCTGTGATGCTGAGGCCACAGACACCCCAGGCCAGGACAGGACGGGGCTTCCCAGGAGTCAGGAGTGGGGCGTGCGAGACAACACAGGAGCGGGCAAACCAGCACAAGACGGGGACTTTCTGTTCTTTGTATTCGAAGAAGCCTGTCTCTCGATACAGAGTCTACGACCGGGGAGGAGCAGTAAACTGAATGAATCACAGTGCTGACTGGGGGTGGGGCTGCTGGGGAGGGATGTCCTTGTGGTTAACCACATTTTACTGGTTTTTTTATTGATTGCAGTTGTATTGAAAGAGACATGACTCAGACAAACCATATCCAAAGCCACGTAAAGCAGTGGGTTCTAATGGAATTTCAATGTATGGAAACGTCAAGAACTGTACTCTGAGATGGGAAAAGCTTTGCTATCAACACAGCCATCATTTGCTTCTGTCCTTTAACAGCTGAAGGAGACACTGATTTTCCTATTTTCCTTTCCATATGGAGGTTGTGGCTATTCACCGCTCAGGTACACATAGCAATCTGCATACGATACGGATCAAATTTTTTTTTAAAGTTGTTTTCATTACTCAATCATTCTGTCTTTGTGTTACCATTGGCCTTGGCTTGTAAATATCATTCAGCAACTTTTGAATGGTTCTGCTGCTTTGTGTAGGGTGGTGGGTATATCAACTTGTTTTCACCAATACGTTATAAGCTACTTGGGGGCAGCCATAATAGAAAAATAACAATAAAAAGAATAAGAAGAACACTGACAAAAGCAATATCACATGTTCTGAGGCGCATCCCCTCTGTCATGTACCCACCATGATTACTTCATTTTGGTGTGAGCTAAGAAACTGAAGCTTAAAGAAGGAGCGCACCCAACCATTGTTCCATCAAAAGGAATCTGGTGTCTCCACTTAGACCTGTGTCGTGTGATCGCAGTGCCTTCCCCTGGCCTATCTGTGCTGCCTCCTCTGGGGGAGTCCACCCCGACTCTGCCCATTTTTATCCACCCGTGTGAGTCAGGCAGCAAGCCCTGGAGGCAGTACATGCTCAGTGAATATTTACTGAATTAAATTGAATCAAATGGTATTTTCCACATTACTGCTTTTAGGGACAGTCCTGGAAGAGATTAAAGTAAAATAACACACACACAAAAAAATGTTGTTTAAACTGAAAACAAAAGTATGATCAGGAGCCTATGTGGCTCCTGATAATATTTCTAATATTTGATATTTCAAAATATCTAATATTTTTATGTTTATGATATTTCTAATATTTTCCTCATTTCATAGTAGCCTAATTTGGCAAACAAAAGTGAACTGGAACATATCTCAAAGGTTAACATGTATATAAGTGTGCATGTATATCATGTATAATATTGTGCATATATAATGGAAACCTGCAAAATGCTTAAAAATAAAGTGAAATAACAAGGGAGAGAGATGTACCACTTAGTTGCAGAAATAGTTACTAACAAAGCGAGTTCTTTTAGGCAGGTTCTGAGAATTTTGAGCCCTTCTGATAAAACTGAAAATATCATTCTGCCTTATTTACCTCTACCAATATTTAAATGATATCTCCAATATTATTTTTGTCTAACAGAAATTGGAACTATTTTCAACTTTTTCCTAGGCTTAAAAAATATCTATCACTTGCTTTTCTCAACATATGACTTGATATTAAAAATATGGGCTGGAATTTCTGGTTTTCTTAGAGGTCTCAGAATACCAAAAAACAGGAAAAGTTAAGTCTTTACTGATCACCTTAATGAATAAATGAATGAATAAAAAATATATTCACTCCCTACCACATGCAAGGCATTTTTATGTGCTAATCTCTCTCTCTTTTTAAGTAGCATTTAGAAGAGTATTTTTAAAAATTAATTTTCATTTTAGAGAAGATAAAAATGAGGTTCAGAGAGGGTAAGTGACTCGCCTAATATTTCACAGTCAGGATTTTTACCCAGGATTCTCCTTTATGCAAAGTCTATGTTTTCTTTCTATTATATCACAGACTGTGTCACACACGAGAGTCATCCTTGGCTCATGTGTGAGTCACTTTCTTGGCTTATCAACAGTAGGCTGGGATCAAAAACCAAAGGTTGACATCCTCATAGAGTTGAAAGGAAGGGACCACCGTCTGTTATAACAAAGCAAAAGAAACAGAGAGGCCCATTATATGAACTCGTCTGTCTAGACAGATGACTAAACAGGGGTCCCTCCAGGGTTAGACTTGAATTTCCTCTGTTCAGCCTGTTGGATAGTTAGCAATAAAAAAAAAAAAAAAAATTGCTCAAAGGCTGTGGTACTAATCCAAGCCCTCCTACACTACCCAGAGAGTAGTTTAAAAGTCATTTCTGTGCAGTCTGCATGTGTTAAAGTTTCAAGCAGAAATTAGATTGAGAGGCGAACAGCCCTAAAAATACTTGTGCCGTCTGGCTGAGGACCCAACTGCCCCTCTATAACTCCAGGGACAGCACTTTGAACCCACAGCGGGAGCGGGGGCTAATCCAGGTGTTCCCGTGGGACCATCCACGAGAAGAATGCATCAGCGTTGGGCTTGGCTTTCCTATGGGCTGGCAAGTAACTTGCCTCTTTCTCTCTCCATGTTCCAGGGGACTCTGAATTTTACCCAACTTATAACATGAAAAATACTACTGAGACTGAAGAAAAAAGCAGTGTCCTTTCATCCAGGCTGAGAGACACAAACAGAGGTCAGAGATAATAAGATTGTTTTAACCCTATTAATATTGCTGTGCTTAGTGTACAAAAAGTTACCCCAGGAAGGAATTAGGAGTTGGCTAATTGATCAAGTGGCCCCATGGAAAACCTGGGAGCAGACCAGTGGACTAAGACTTCACTCATTCCCCAAGAAATCCTTAGCAATATGCTATATCTATTATGGTCCATATTTGCAAAGTTCATTCACTCCCTCACTTGACAAATATTTACTGGATGCCTCAATCTGCAACATTCTTTCACATGTATGGATATATATAGGGTGGCCAAGAGCTGGAGACTGAATTTCCAGGGCCTTGGTCTGGTACCATTCTGAACTTTTAATAGGCATTAAAGGATTAATGGAGTAGTTTAAGAACTCAGATTTACTAGCCTGAAAAAAAAAAAAAAAAAAAACAGTTGTTCTTATATAGGGAGAAAAAATGAAAAACTCCAGGATTTTCCCTTGCACACTCCAGTAATTACCCAGTGTGGACAAGAGAATCACTTCAGGATGTTCCATACAGTGAACAAGTTTGGATAAGAAGCAACCATGGTCGTTCCTCAAATGGGGGTAGGTAAAGATGTTCCTCAGACAGGAGGTAAAGATGAGCTAAACTCAGAAGCCACTGCCTAATTCCAACACCATCATGCAAGTCATTGGGTTCTGCTGCTCACTCTGAATTTCCATAGGTTTGGGGGAGACAAATACTGGCTTCAAAAGAAAATAAGAAAGTCATCCAAAGATATCTTTTTTTCCTTCATTTTTCAGAAAAGAATGATCTCCCTTAAATATAGTTATATATTATTTTCACTCAGTGAATTCTCCTTTCTTGACATCTCATCCCTTTACCCCAAATATTCTTGTTCATATTTAAGTTCATCGTCTTAGGGGAGTGATTGGGTTGGATGAACTTTGGAACCAGAAAGACCAAGTTCAAGTTCTGGCTCTGCCACTTGTTACCTGTGTGACTGTGGGGAAATTATATGATGTCTGCAAGCCTCAGTTTCCTCATCTGTAAAACTGAAAATAACAGTAGTGTTTATCCTATGATGTGCTGTGCTTTGCTAAGTCACTCAGTTGTGTCCAACTCTGTGTGATTCCATGGACTGTAGCCCACCAGGCTCCTCTGTCCAGGGGATTCTCCAGGCAAGAATACTGGAGTGGCTTGCCATGCCCTCCTCTAAGGGATCTTCCCAAGTCATGGATCGAACCCAGGTCTTCTGCATTGCAGGGAGATTTTTTACCATCTGAGCCACCAGGGAAGCCCAAGAATACTGGAGTGGGTAACCTATCTCTTCTCCAGGGGAACTTTTTGACCAGGAATTGAACTGGGGTCTCCTGCATTATAGGCGGATTCTTTATAAGATGAGCTACCAGGGATGCCCTGTTTATCCTATAGGGCTAGTATAAAGATTAGCACAGTGCCCAACGTAAGTATGCAATAACTAACAGTGATCAATATCATTATTATTCATTTTCTTATTACTAAAGCCAGGATCCAGACTCTTCATTTATTAACACCCCACCTAGATCTTTGCCTTTTTTTTTCATGCAGAAATTCATGCTGAAACTCATAACAGGACATGGATAGCTAGACAAAAATCACAGTAGCAAATGTTACATAAACTCCCAAAACAGAGATTCTCAAATCTGGCTGCACATCAGAATGCCCTGGGAAGCTTTGTAAAACTAAAGATGCCAGCTCCCAGCCCAGACCAATCAAATCAGAATTTCTGGAGGTGGACCCCAGTCTGAGTTTATGATTCTTATATTATACACAGTGAAGTTGAGAATCTCAGTAGCAGAGTACCCAAGTAGAGACCACAGCCCTGAGGGTCAGCGCTTCCAGTAAAGGATCTGAGTGCTCTGCTATCTGAAGTCCAAGTCCAAGTTTTTGTCATAGTACCAGCATACCTGTGGGTGAGCTGGTCCTGACGCTTCCCCTGTTCAGTTTCTGAAAACCAGTCAGCTCTCTCTCTAACAATAACACTTGAGTAAACCATCCCTGAAGCCACAGTGGCCACAGTACCACAGGGAGCTGCCCTCCTGCTCTCCTGAATACACACAATGGACGAGGTAAGTAGCAGCCTTGAGAAAACAAGCAACGCAGAGCAGAAAAACAGAGAAGCAACCCCTGCGGTGGATGTGAACAGAAACGAATCAGCTCCACTTCAGAGCAAAGATACAGTCCAACTGAAGATTAGAAAAATATGGTCTGACCGTTTAGATTTCACAAGGATCCAAAACCAATTTAGAGTCCAGTTGGTGGACAAAGTTCACATTCAGCAAAACAGCTCCAGCAGTTGCATCATCCACACAACAGGGCAATTCAGAAATACAGATGTCCAGCCATGTGCAAAACAATGCTTTCATTTTTTTCTGCTCTTTCCCACTGCTGACCCCAAAAGCAGGATGGAGATGCTCAGCATCTGCTGCTACTAAGAATAGGCTGCCGAGATGATGGGGAACTTGCAAGCAGGGAGTTACCCAGCGTGCTCAGGGGCATTCAGAGCAGATGGATGGCTGCCCTTGGGTTGAGAGGGGCACAGGAGATGCCCCATGCCAGGTGGGGTCATTCTGCAGTGTTCTCACTGGACACAGCAGGAGGGAGCCTGAAACTAACCCATTGACCTCATCAGTCACTGTCAGGAGACTAAGGCTCAGGTTAGGTAGAATTTGAGGCAGCCACATGGTACTCAATGTTTAACTCATTCAATTGGCATGGAACTCATACAAAAGAGATAAGAAATAGGAGAGTCATGGTACCTCCAGCTACAGCTAGGCATCTTCAGACTTACAGTCTCATAGAAACTTAACCTGGATTGTGAAGAACATTTACCAGATACTGCTGGGCATGTCAGGAACATACTGGCAACCTGAGACCCTAAGGCGAAGAGATGTGAGTACATGTTTTGGAGGTAAGCCTGAGTTTCCCTGACACACATAAATTTCACATAACATATCAGGACTTGCTTCCTAAACCTAGTACTACCAACTGTGCCTCTGACACCAAACAAACTTGTTTTGGTTGGAAGAATAAGTTGTATATAAAAATGAAGGGGACTTCCCTGGAGGTCCAGTGGTTAAGACTTTGCCATCCAGTGCAGGGATATGGGTTCCATCCATGGTCAGGGAGTTAAAATCCCACATGCCCCATAGTCAAAAAACCAAAACATAAAGCAGAAGCAATACTGTAACAAATTCAACAAAGACTTTAAAAATAATAATAAAATAAAAGTGGAGCAGAAGGAAATTGATGTCTGTCTTATAAAGCCAACTGACTAAGTATTCAGCAAATATCCATTATAAAGCTCCTCATAATTCCATGGACAAAGCAAAAGTGTGGATCCAACCATGCCATACCAACAACATAGAAAGTTTTTAACATGGGTGAAATCCTTCTCTTTTCCCCAACTCCACCACTTACACTACGGTAGACTATACCATTTGGTCAAACTCTTCTCTTCTAGACCCACCGCCAAACAGATCCTTTTCTTGTGCCCCTTCTTGCCCTACTGAAGTCATGTTTGGTCACGGGAACGTAGTGGATAACTATACATCTCCTGTGGTCCAGCCAGGAGGTCAGCATGCCCGGGTCCCACAACAAAAGATGTCATAGAATCCATAGACTATAAGTGAGGGATCAACCTTTGTGATGTGCCCTTAAGAAGAAGGGGAAAGAATCTCTAATGACTTTGAGTTGTCTAATGGATTTTGTATACCATGGGTCCATTATGTCTTCTGAATAACAGATACCTCATATAACGATC
This sequence comes from Bos indicus x Bos taurus, assembly GCF_003369695.1. NCBI lineage: Eukaryota > Metazoa > Chordata > Mammalia > Artiodactyla > Bovidae > Bos > Bos indicus x Bos taurus. The sequence continues at coordinate 21,173,176 of NC_040091.1, read as the reverse complement.
TTGCCCTGTTCTCCAGCCTCACTATTTCATAGTGGGTCTCCTGTAGGTACACGTTCAATTTTTCAAAGACTACAGTAAGTGCTTCTGCTGTTTCATGATTCATCAAGACAGTAATCATGCGAGCTCAAAGAGGGAGAAAACATGAAAGGGCAAATCTTCCCCTTACTGAAAGCTGAAGACTTCCTAGTGCTACTGATTGACTGCCAAACTATCCTCCCAAAGGCCATCTGTTGAAGCAGCAAATACCAGCTCCCCCTGAGAAGGCTTCCTTGACCTGTCTAGAGCAAGTTCATCAATTCTTCTGACCTCTCAGACCCTTACTTATAATCAACCACATGGTGTTAGCTTCTCAGTTTGGTTGGGCTGGTTTGGTCGGCCTGAGCTCCTCACTAAGTCAAAGGCTCTTGAAGTCAGGATCTGTGTTCTATTACTCCATCCACCGGCAGAGCTCACACAGCACCTGAATGCAGTAGACTCGATTGACATGTCTTATAGAGATGGATGAAGGAATCGAACCGACATCCCAGTGTAAAGTCTTGCTGCTCAAAACTTAAAAATTGGAACACAAACTCTGGTCCAACAGAAATGCTTTTTGACTGATAAGAGACATAGTGTTACACATTCCCTGGCTTATGACCTCATTTCAAAGTTTAGGCAAATGTACAAGGCACAGCTGGACAGATCCAAAGAGCCTTCCAAGTCTGACTTTCCACTTCCTACAGGAAGAGACAGCTTGTCATCCTCGGGGGCCAACCGTGGTCACCTATGAGTGTAGTGTCCTGTGTTCCTGGTCACGAATCAAGGGTGGCCATGACTAAGCGGTCCAGTAAGTGCAGCCTCCAGCAGCTGCCATTCCACACTTGTCAGCACAAGATGGGAGACCCAAGAGGTTATTTGCATACACAGAAGGTGCAAAGGTAGCTTCTTTCCAGAAAGCAAGGGGGTGGGTTGCCAGTAATTCAGGAGTGTCCATTTAAAACAAACAACAAAAAAAAATATTTTCTATATACAGAACCCACTTGTGACCTGCCTATCAAATTATCTGTTAAAGAAAGAACTCAGCACAAGGAAGGTCTTGTTGAAGTTCCTAGTTGTTGGAACTTCCTTGTGCTGAGTGCCTTCCCAGTGCATTGCCAAGACCAGCTCACTGGGCTTCTGGCTCCTGCCTTGGTCACTGTCCTCAATTTTGCTGCAGAACCCCTGGGCTAAAACCACCCTTCTCCCCATTTGATTCAGAGGAAAAACCACAGACTTGGCAATGGCCTCCAAGTCCCCACCTGACCCATGTGTCATTATCTCTCTAATCTCATCTCCTAGGATACGTCTGATCAAATTGCAACTCACCTCCCCACTCCCCAACCTTGCTCTGATTTTCTGTCCTATCACATTGATCACATTCTACCATTCTCATCTTTTTAATTAATTGTCTATCCTCTTTCTGCAAAACGTGAAGCACCCCAAGGGCAAAGTTTTCTGTTTTATTCACTGATGGCATCACTAGTGCCTAGATGGATGCCTAGTGCATTGCAACAATGAACACTGTGCAGTGAACGACTGTTGTAAGAATGTCTCGTGTTTACCTTCGTCTTCCTATGATCTTTGCATGCATTAGACATCTGTCTTACAACTAGATCTATATTTGTAGTGCACGTAGAGACCTTTTTAATGGAAGGCTTGCTGGGAAGTAGAATGAATACGACTAGTCATTCTTTTCCTGCTTCAATAGAAAAATGCTTATTCCCATTGTTTAAATCTGCAAAGTGATGAGAGTTATTATGGTATTAAGACTTCAAACTTCCTGTTTTCCAGTGGTTATTAAAAGCCTGACCAGTATAATCCTAGGGCAGTTATAAAGTGACCACTGTAGTTAGTGCCTCTTCCTCTGGTGTTAGTTCACTGTTATATTTACTCTTCACCACATAGCAAAGAACTTAGCTCTCAAACTGGTAAAAATAACAGAGAAATCACTTGGGGCACAAAGACAATTCCTGGGCATGTTTATTTAAAAAAAAAATGCTTTTTTTTGGTTCAGTGATACAAAGCATGTAGAAGAACTGGCTATTTCTCTATCTTGATCATCAAAAACACTACAGTAGTTATAGAATAGCCATATTGTGTGGTTGGATTCAAAATACTGGATGGTTCTAAAACAACATCAAAATCACAGGAGAAAATACCAAAGTCATTTATTATTAACTTTTATTATTAACTTTTTCTGTTTAATATCTGGGTCAGATTTTCACCTGCTCGAATACCTCTGGTTGAAAAAAAAAAAAAAGCTATTTGGAAAGAGAAAACTTCAGTTACTTGGAACTGAGTTGGGCTGAGTGAGTAGAGTTTACATTCCATTGTTGGCGAGATCCTTACCCCGTGGAATGTCTCAGAACAGATTTCAGGCCATGAAGAGGTCAGCGGTGCTTTGACCAAACACCACCTCAGTGAACTAAACATTATACATCGGCTATGGCATTATAAATTGTACATCACTTGCACATTATACATTTGTTTTGAAACTGCGCTGTCCAATCCAGTGTGCGTAACCTCCCAACGAGGCATCCACCCCCCGCCACTCGGTCATCTGCCTGCACATTCACAGCCCCTCTGTGGTGAATGGTAAGCAGGGGTGATGTGTGATCAGCGTGATTAACTACGGACCTAACTCGATCATTGTATGCACTGAGGGACATGGAGAGCACAGGGTGAAAATGTGGTCACGCTATGGATTCGGGGTCTCACACTTGTGGGACCAGCTGATCAAACAGAGGCCCTGCTAGATCTGAATCCTTCAGGCTGAAGGACTTGGAGTAAACACACTGGCAGAATAAGAGCCTCCACTGCATCAGGTTAATGGGGACCGGTGCACCTGCGCTGCCTTTTAAAGGTACAGACTCCTTGGGTTCCACCCGCCCCAGGGACTCTGACTCAAGACAGGCCCGGGAATCGGCTTTTGATGACCCTTCAGAACGTACCAAAAAATGCAGGCCACACTCTGAGGAGCTCATCTTTAAATCTGAACCAAGCTAATGAAAGGCATCACGCTCAGTAAATACTTAAAGAACAAACAAAGCTGGATTTGCCTTCATGACTCTTAACCCATTCCTTCCTGGAGAGACCATCTGGACTGCTTATCTCCTGGACTCGTCTATCTTAGAAGAAAAACCTTCAGGCAGGCTAAGCTCACCTCAACCTACATTTTGGAGGAGAGTGAACTTAAAGGGCGGGAGGGGGTGGAGTGGAAATGATGTAGCGGCCACACAGGCTACGAGGAGCAAGGACGATGTCTTCCTCCAGGGGACTTGATGTAAAACTGAGGAGGCATCAGCGCTGCCAGTCCAAGCATGGGTTCAGGTTACGTGGTGATAACTACACCCAGGTTAGAGAGGGAGGCAGGAAAGCCAGAGGCGCCACGGGTCCCCCCACCCCCCGACTCCCTGCGGCCACTCCCAACATCTCCTTGGAATGGAGAGGCGGTTCACACAAGGTGACAGGGATGACCCTCAAGCCGCTTGGCACCAGCCAGCCTCCACTTAACGAGTGTTCAGAATCACAGTCAGCATGGAGAAATTCACCCTGACCCTGGACGCCTGCCCCCTGGCATCGGCTCACTTACATTTTTACTCAATTACTGTTTCTAAGAACAGAGACCAAAAAAAAAAAAAAAAAATTGCAGAGCCCCACTGCTCAGCAGTCTTGCATGGAAGGTCTGGAAGGGTCTGCAGGCTTGACTCCCAGGCGGGAAGCTGGGTGGGGCAAGAGGGCCTCCCACTGAACAGGGATCTCTTTCCCCAGCCTCACCCTCTGAGACACTCCTGATTTTCCCAGACTCAGGAGAGGCAGGGTGGGCTTCCAATGTTTTTCCATCAAAGAAAGGGGGAAGCTTGCAGCCATTAAATGACCGAAAATAACCCCAAGGGAGAAGGCGTGTCCGAGGCCAAGTGGAAGGGTAGACCTCTCCACTTGTTTACTATGAGGAAAAGATGAAAAGGAAATTAATCCAAAGTGATAGGTAAGAGAATTATAAAAACTAATGGGATGGGATTCCCAGGGGAAATACAAGAAAAGCAAAAAAAAAAAAAAGAAGTTTGGGGTCTCTGTGGTGTGGTGGAGGGTACGCGGACCAGACCTGACTTTGGGATTTGCTTCTACTCCCTTTGCTAGTTTGATGACTGAGGACAAGGTATTCACCTCTCCAAGCCAGAGTTCCCTGAAAAATGGGGATTTCATCCCACCCTCGCCAACCAACCAACATGGGAAGAATAAGGACCAGAGGCCTTCAGTACCCGGGACATGGGGGAGGGGTGGGGGGGACTGGAATTCAACACATGTTTTCCTTCTCTTATCCCTTTCCCTTGTCTTTTCCAACAAGCTGGCGAAACAAACAAACAAACAAAAATCAGACAATTAACTCCTTGGTTTAGACAGTACAATAAAATACAAATTTAGAGATGGAAAACCAAATACAATCTGCCTTACAAACAGGAACTTAAAAAGCATGGATGAAGCCATTCACTCTTTTTATTCACATGGCAGCTTGTAGCCATTCTGAGGCTTTCTGTACTCAAATAAACATATATTCTCAATGGAATCAGTTTTGTTTTTGAGGAAAGCCCAGCTTAGGTCACTGTAAATAGACTATTTCATTTCTTGATTCCTTGATTCCTAAGGAGCAAGGTTAGTAGCTCAGTTGGTAAAGAATCTGCCTGCAGTGCAGGAGATCCAGGTTTGACCCCTGGGTCGGGAAGATCCTCTGGAGAAGGAAATGGCAACCCACTCCAGTATTCTTGCCTGGGAAATCCCATGGACAGAGGAGCTTGATGGGCTGCAGTTCATGGGGTCGCAAAAAATCGGGCATGGCTGAGTGACTAACACTTTCACAATTAGGAGTGGTAAAGTGCACAGCAGGATAACCCAGGGAGTGCAGACATCTATCGGGGAAATAAAAACATTTCTCCTGTCCTTATTTGGGATCTCCACTTGAATTTAGAATCCATATAATTCATGCTTCCTCAGGGCCTCAAAAGTGTAGAGGGAACTAATGTCAGGACAGTAAGTCCATTTCCTCCCTTCCTGAGCATGGATCAGGGTACCACCTGGGCCAGAGTGTTTCAGTGTCACAATCACCTAAGACCTGTTCTTTGCTGTGGTCTCATGGCTCAGCAGATGATAAAAGATGGTACTCAATAAAAGCTGGCTGATTTATTAATGTTCCAAATCAGAAAGGGGTGAGCCCTCCAGCTTTGGTGACCCCCCCACCCCACCCCAGCCTATCACACAGGGTTAGGCTCTGAGGGGCCTGCACTTGTCCTGAGGGTCAGGGCACAGTGGCAAGCTCTCAGGTTCAGCCAACTGAAGCCTTGACCGTGATCACCCCATTCTCTCATGCAACCCATATGAAGGCCACAAACAACCCATTAATGACTGTATGAAGGCCACAATGATCAGCGTACATTTCCCACTGTCCTCCCTGTAGAACTTCAAAGGAGAGAAAGATCTCCTTCTTCCCTTTCAGTTCAGTACCAGAAACATTCATTGAGCCATTGCTGTGTGTCAGAAATAAGAACACAGGTTCAAATAAGAGACCAAAAAAAAGGAACCCTTGACATTCTGACCATACAATCCCCGCTCCCCCCACCCCCGCCCCACAGAGTATCCTCCCAGGGAGTCAAGAGATCAATCTATCAAGTCACTTGGGAAGCCCTAGATCACACATCTCATAGACCCACAATCCATCCTTTCCCGTATTAGAATCAAGTCATCATATCACTTCAAAGCATTCATGAGTTTTTCTGATAGATGCTCTGACTACAAGATTGGGGGCACCTGTGTGACTGTCCAGCTACGAGGCTGCACTTCAGAATTCTCTTTCGCCTCTGACAAGTCCCCCCCCACCCAGGAGACAAACACTAAAGATGGACCGGCTACCACTACGTCAAATGAGGTATATAAAGCAGATGAGTGTACTCACCAAGGTACCCACAGAAAACCTGGGACTGTCTGGAGCACAAGCTGCCCACTGAGCCAGAGGGTGTTGTAACAACTGGGCAGACAGCTAGGAGTTTTAAAAAGCACAGTCATTAGCTATTTTACTAAGGAGATGCCTATACAGAGCTATACAAAGATTCAACGCAGAAGAGGGACTCAATGCATGTATTTATCATTCCCCCAGAAACAGAAGGGCCCCGTTACTCAGGGCCAGGGGACTACGGGGTAAGCAAGTCTGGGGGATTGTGGATTCTCACCCCAGATCTTTTGGCATGCCTTAACCAGCAATCAGGCTCCTAAATTTAGCGTTCCCCTTAACACATTCTAGTGTTAAAATAACAATGTACAATTTATATACTGAAACAGTCACATAAATACCTTGACTTATATTAAAGATGAATAGGAAAGGCCCTGACCTTTTGAACAAAAGACAGACTCCCTCTTAAGAGTAAAACTCACTTTCATTTGGTTGGCCTCGATTTCAGTTTTCTTAAAACCACCTGTTACCATTTCTAACACATGAAAACTCCTACATCAATGATCAAAAATTCAAGTATATACTGGTTTAGGGCTGCTTAGTGACAATTTAAAAACCTAGGCCTCCTTGGAATGGATTACACGCATCTTCCATGATACTTTTTGACATCCTGAAATTCTGAACTCTGCCTTCTTTAAAGATCTTGTATGCATACTAAATGTCAGATTTTTGCATGAGATGATGTGGATGGACACCCCTGCTCTGTCATCAGTCTCCTGGAATCTTTGAACAAATGCCTCGATGCACCTAAGCTTCTGTTGCTATAAAATGAAACTGACATTATGCTATTCCTGAGGATTTATGAAAGATTGAAATGAGATATTTAAAAGAAACTGACAAATAAAAGGTGCTCAGGGATATAATAATACCAGTTATCTAACTTATTTGATAGGTGAATCCCCGAAGGCCTTCCAGGTCTGCATGAACAGACTTCCTTCCCAGCTCCTTATACCAATTTAAAATCCATGCAACTTCCATTCACCTAGGGCATGTCTTCTGAAAGTACCATGACCACTATTCATACCTGACTTGATTTCTTTGGACAAAACACACAGATCTTACGGACTTCCCCCTCCCCTCTCTCTCTCTTTTTTTTTTTTTTTTTGCCAGATTTTTGTTTCTCTCTCAATTCTAAAGCAGATAAGGAACACTTTTTTCCATACCCTATAACTTACCACCTCCAACATTCAGCCCCCTAACGAGATCCCAGGGACACATTTTCACACTTGTGGGAATTATACCTTCCAGTAAAAACCCTCTTTAATTGAGATGAGGGAGGTGCCCGGCCTGGATGGCTCAGAAGGCGAAGGCCCAACACCCAGGCCTCGGTAACATGTTGCTCTCACGTCGCCACCATACGCTGCTACCAGCTGACATCTGCTCACACACGTTCTCACCCACAAGCAACCACGGTGTTTATTTTCAGAGCCTCCCCGAGAGAAAATTCCCTCCCATCACCCGTCAGCAAAGATAGGAAGCTACAGACAGGGTAGAAACTGTGTCACAAGATCAGCAAGGCACACGATGTCTTCTCATTCAGATCTGACCTCTAAAAAGAGATGCTGAAAGCTCTCTGCGATAAAAATCTCAAGGAACAGAACCAGAGACAGGCAGGGCATGCAGAGCGTGGCTGGGTCAGCAGCACGTTCTCTTCACACGAGGGCCCTGTGCGTTTCTGGGGGGATTTCACTCCTTTTCCTGGGAAATAGCACCTTCTTCAGGCCAGTGGCTGTGTGGTGCTCCAGAGGGATACTGATTCTGTTAATGGAATCCAGATCGCTGAACTCAGCCCTGATCACCCAGGTCAAAGGAAGTCTATGAGAGAACAGGGCAAGCTGACTGTTGTCATCTGTCATTTCCAACAAGCTGTCCTCAAGTAGGCACCTTTGGTTTGCTCTCCCTCTGCTATCAAGCTACAGCATTAAAATCCTTCCTTTCCTCCCCTCCCCTTTTTGTTTATTTTGTTTTGTTTTTAAGTAGGGCCCAAGAACAGGGTGAGCTTCACTGGTGGCTCAGTTGTTAAAGAATCTGCCTGCAATGCAAGAGTCACTGGTTTCATCCCTGGGTTGGGAAGATGCCCCTGGAAAAGGAAATGGCAACCCACTCTAGTATACTTGCCTGAAAAAAATCCCATGGACAGAGGAGCCTGGCAGGCTACAGACTATGGGGTTGCAAAGAGTCGGACACGACTAAGCGATTAAACCACCGCCATAAAGAACAGGGTGCTCTGGTGCTGATCCAGGGCCTCGAAGTTAAGACCATGAATCAGATGAGATATAAGTGATGCAAATAAGGGTGATTTATGCCAAAGAAAGTAACTGTTAGTTTAAAAAAAAAAATCAATTTTCAAGATCTGTGTGTTTGAAGTCACACTAAATACAGGTAAACTTTTTCTATTAATAAGGTTTGGGGTCTGTGTGAAATGCTTTTTAAAATGTGAAACCCTAGGGAAAATCTGAGACATGAATAGTCTTAGAGATACAATCATTTTTAGAAGTCCCTGGGTATACTCATGGATAATGGGGGAGCATGGCTCAGGTAAGTCAGAAGATAAAAACAGTCCTGGAATTAAAATTTTGCATGAGTAATTTACAAAATAACTAAAAGACAATGAAGCTAACTATAAAAGTGCTAGGACTCCTTTTTGCCTGTGATGACACAACTAAGAAATAAAGCAATCAAACCTAAACACACAGGGTTTCCAGAGTCTGCTTCTGAGCTACCTACTTGGATCTCACCTTGAAATGAAAGAATAATCATCTAGGTAACTCTAGGGGGTCCAGTGGTGAGGACAATGCCCTCTCACTGCTGAGGACCCCGGTTAGATCCCTGGTGGGGAACTAAAATCCCTCAAGCCACGAGATATGGCCAAGAAAAAACAAAAACAAAAAATAAAACTATTGAATAATAATTTGGATGGAGGGTAGGAGACAAATCCAGGAATCCAGACCCAGCACTCCAGGCGATCCTTTTGCTTGGTAGAATTCCAGAAACACTAGTATAGCCTTTGTGACCTAGAGGTTAGAAAGGCCTTTTACAAAAAGCTCATTTGTCCTCAAAACAACCCAATCAGGTGGATCACAATCCTCTCATAAGGGTTGTCTGTTCTGGGTAGTTAGTCTTTTTATGTAGCGTGAAAGTGTCTCTTAGCCAGAGAGAAAGACATTCTTGCTGCAATGACTTCTCAAGCAGAATTAAATGTCACTGAAAATGGGCTTCCCAAGTGGTGCTAGTGATTAAGAACCCGCCTGCCATTGCAAGAGACGCAAGAGACTCAGGTTCCATCCCTGGGTCAGGAAGATCCCCCTAGAAGAGGGCATGGCAACCGACTGTAGTATTCTTGCCTGGAGAATCCCACGGGCAGAGGAGCCTGGCAGGCTTCATAGGGTCACAAAGAGTCGGACACGTCTGAGTGACTTAGCAGGAGCAGCAAAAATGCTGCAGTCAACTCCACATCAAATTAGTCCCTGCCTCAACCCCTCCCCAGCCTCCACACAAACATCCTCCACACAGACATCTCTCTCACGATGACAACAGTTCCAGAAGTGGGCACCGTTATCTCTCCCAGCACGAGATGACAGGGAGTTTCTACTCCTCTCAGAGGATTCCCAACCAAGGTTTCTTACAAACTGCTGATCCCCAGCGTCTAACGACTCAGTGTCAGTTTGGCTCAAGACCCTCTTTCTAGAATCTGGGTACAGCTGCCAAAGAATTAATGAAACTAGACCTGACCCTATACACATAGTTTCATTGTTGATGGTGATGCTTTCTGACAGCGGAATTCTTCTGAAATATATCTTGCTTCAAGACAAACCAGCAGCTGCCACCTCATTCCACAGAGGTGTAAAGCACAGTAGGTGAAATAGTGGCCATTCAGGACTGAGTTCACACATATGAACAGCAAACTCTACTAACACACTTAACAACCTAAAGCTTGAGTGAGAACCGCTGTCTGAGAACCTTAGGTGATAGCCATCATTCTCCTTTGGTTCTGCCCAGCTATTTCTGGGTAAAAGCTCTGTTTCTCTCTCCTTAACTTCCGGAGCCAGATGCTAAGATGCAAGCTTGGATGTGGAAACCCTTCTTCCAGAAAGCCCTGACAGACTTCCAAGCAGCCAATTCCTTTACCAAATCATCCATCTTCTATAAAGACATGTCCTCAGTCTGTGATTTTCTTTTTTTTTTTTTTTTTCCTCCTTCTAAAGTCAAATCAGAGTTAAGTCAGCCACCTATTTTTCTTTCTTTTTTTGGCCTTTCTCAGCTAGCAACTTAATGATAGGAGTTTATTATAAAGAAAGAATCACTTCAATGGCATAGTCATTAAGTTGTCAAAACCGAAGTGAAAACGAGATGAAGCCAACAGATAGGGAAATGTGCTGTGTGCTCAGTCACTAAGTCGTGTCCGACTCTTTGCAACTCCATGGGCTGTAGCCTGCAAGACTCTGTCCATGGGATTATCCAGGCAAGAACACTGGAGTGGGTTGCCATTTTCTTCTCCAAGGGATCATCCAACCCAGGGATTGAACCTAGGTTTCCTGCACTGGCAGGCAGATTTTTTTTTTACCACTGAGCCACCTGGGGAGCCCAGATAGGGAAATAAATAATCCTTTAAGAATAAACCCCCCCACCAATGGAAGGAATAATAAAGTTACTGCTACATATGATCTAGAGAGAATAACCTTAGTTGAATTTGGTCTAAGAACTATTGAATTCCCAATACAGAAATGACTCCAAAACTTAGGTTATAGTTCTTAGAAAATTCCCATTTATGTGCAATAATATATTTTAGTGACCTTAAAATGCATGAAAAACTACTGTCTCCTCGTTTAGACAGTTATTCCTCTGAGATCAATGTGTCTCTTAAAACCAAACTCTGCCTTCTCATTCACATGCTGGAGTAACAAACAAGAGCTGTGACAACAGCCTGAAGTTATGAATGAGCAGTTATTTGTGAACACGCTTGTCAAGACAGATGTGGAATCTGTCAGTGTGGTGTGGGTTAGATAGGGAAAGCCAAATGAACTGAGCCAAGGTCAAAGTCACAACATTTTTCTTTTTCCTCCTTGAGACTGGAAAGATGCTACAGGGCTTCCTGAAACTAACATCTCCAAAAAAGCAGCCCGAGTGTTACTCGGGCTCATGGTTGCCTCGTGACCCTCCTTTCCAAAACACCACGTCTCTTCCTCAGGAACGTCCTGCTTCCTAATGACCCATGTGGAGGCCGCGAGGAAGGCCTGAAGGAAGAGCCACACTCTCTCTGTGGACAGAGATACGTGCCACATGCCAGTGTGAGAGCAAACAGCTGCCTGAGGAGGCTGGAAATGCATCCGAACTATTTCCAGAAGGTCTGGGCTTTGCAACATCCAGAAAGCATTTTCCATTTGCTTTAAGTTCCTCAAGTTGTTGTGATTAAAGGGGACATCTAAGCCCCACATTTCTGGCTTATCAGGCAGAACCAAGTCCAAAGGCTCATTTCTGAGAAGGAGGGGATGGGGTTGGTCCACAGAGAAGAGCTTGTGGGCACAAGAAGGCATTCCCCTCCTTCTAACAGCTCCTGATACTCTGCTTAGTTGCTTCACTCGTGTCCACCTCTGTGTGACCCCATGGACTGTATGTAGCCCACCAGGCTCCTCTGTCCATGGAATTCTCCAGCCAAGAATACTGGAGTGGGTTGACATGCCCTCCTCCAAGGGACCTTCCCGACCCAGGGATCTTCCCAACCCAGGGTCTCCTGCATTGCAGGCAGATTCTTTACCACTGAGTCACAGGGAAGCCCCCTAACAGACCCTAAGCCCAGTAAACTTGGTTCCCTTGGGACAGCAGTGCCCTCTCACACCAATGAAGTGGTTTTACTCGGTTGCTCCAGGAAAGCCAGGATGCTGCGTCACTCAGAGAGCATCTTACTCTAATGACAGCTGCTCCTGCCCGAGTGTGGCCTGTCCTCTCGGACAACACCTCCTCAGTTTTCATTTCCTCCTCAAACCCTTTGCAGCAACTTCTCACCACCCTCTCCCCTTCTTCCCACCCGTCCTCCTCTGGGAGACTTCTACCCTGTAATGGCATTTTGTTGCTGAAGTCTGTTGCTAAATGAATTGCCTGGGACTTCCCCAGCAGTCAGTGGTTAAGACTTCGCCTTCTAATGCAGGGGTTGTGGGTTGGGTCCCTGGTCAAAGAGCTAAGATCTCACATGCCTCGTGGCCAAAAATCCAGAATTTAGGAAAAAAAAAAAAAAAGAAGAAGTAATACTGTAACCAATTCAATAAAACTTTTAAAAATGGTCTGCATTTTTTTTTAAAGTCTTTAAAAATGTTAGAAAATAATAATTAATAAATAAATAAATTGCCTGGCAGTGAAGAAACCGCTGTGGCTGGTTCCTGATCATGAACGTGAGATGAGGTCCAAACATCCTGGCTACCTTCTCAACAGAGCCTCTCACCAGGGGAGGCGATGAGACAAGGGACCTGGGAGAAGGGGCTGAGCGTGGCCCAGAGACAAGCTGCCCAGAAGCCCCTCGGCATGTTAGCCTTTTATGAACAATATCCTCCCTCATCCAACCCCAACCTTTGTTGGATTTCAGCCTTTAGGGCCCAGAAAGATAAAGAGGCAAGTATTATGTAACTCATACGCATATTCAGAGAGATCAGTTAAAATCATTTCAAGAAAAATTTCCCTAGAAATGTACAGGCCCTTGCAACACCCTGAGATGTCAAAAAATAAATAAATAAATAAACCCTGATATTAATGCACTGAGCATGCCTAGCAAGACACTCCAGCTGGGAGGGATCCAGGATGCAGATCTCCTGTGCCAGAGGTGGCTATTGCCAGTCAGAGGCTCTGAAAGTTTACTAAATAGAAACGTTTCCTGAGGGCAGATATCATGCCCCCTCTTAATTTTATTTTCAATGTGTTTCCAGGACAGAGCACTCTGCTATATACACATGGACTGCTACTCTTGCAATCCACAAACATGACTTCCCTGATGCTAGGTATTTTTCATATTTTAATACCTCTAAAATCCCAATGATCTCTTAGAAACAATGGCATGTTACAATTAATGAGCGCTCTAAGTGGCATATGAAATTACAGACTGTCGCTTCAGGCGTGTCTGACTCTGTGACCCCAAGGACTGTAGCCTGCCAGGCTCCTCTGTCCATGGGATTTTCAAGAATACTGGAGTGGGTTGCCATTTCCTACTCCAGGGGATCTTCTCAACCCAGGGATCCATATGAAATTATGGTGCATTGTGAAATCAGTGGTGCTTGAGATTCAATGCATAATAACTGCCTGCAAAGCAAGCCTATTAAATGCCAGAAGTAGCTACACTGGGAATTTCTTTGCACATCATCACCCATCCTCCACAATCCTAGGGGGCAGGGCACATCTTCATTATGACAAGTGAACAAACTGAGATCAACTTAAGTGCCAGGGCTGTAGCCCCACCACCAAGCTACGGATGGCAGAGCCAAGATCTGAATTCAGCAGTGTGCGTTAAGTCGCTTCAGTTTTATCAGACTCTTTGTGCCCCCATGGACTGCAGGCTGCCAGGCTCCTCTGTCCATGGAATTCTTCAGGCAAGAATACTGGAGTAGGTTGCCATTTCCTCCTCCAGGGGATCTTCCCAACCCAGGGATCAAACCCGAGTCTATGTCTCCTGCACTAGCAGGGCAGGTTCTTTACCAATAGCGCCACCTGGGAAACCCCTCAGCAGGAAGCAACTGAAATGTCCCTGAGGCAGTTTGAATAACTTGCACTGAGACAGTCAGGTGGCTCACCCAGACAAGACCACGTTTTAACAACTTCCATCGGCCTAGAGTAGGGCTGCTTGTCTTTGAAGCTCCCTTTTCCCTTTCCACCTCTGAGACTGTTCTGGTGCAATTCCCTTTTACTTATTCTCTTTCTTTTACTTATTGGGTCTGTCTGGCTCTCAAGCTTGTGCTCATTAGACAACACCATCCTGCCTTACCCAATCCATTTTCAAGAGACAAGATGAATCTCCTATTAATCAAATTTAGAAAAGTTTTGCAAAGAAATCATGGCAGTTCAAGATGAAGACCAGGAGACTAGAAAGATCACAATATTTGTATCAACTACCTGCAGAGATAAAAGCAGAATGTGTTAAAGACAAGAAAAAAGACCCAGGGCTGTAGAAAAGGATTCAAAAATATAGTGCCTTCTGGAGGGGAAGAATGCAGAGCTTCTAGGAATAGAATTCCTGCCAGGAGAGGAAAGTCACCACCCTTTCAGGGATGTTCTATGTCAGTTTTCAAGAGGGCAGGAAAAGTCATGCTCTCTGTTTCCTGATCTCTATTTAGGGCTTCTATTACTTATACCTGACTTCCCTGGTGGCTCAGATGGTAAAGCGTCTGTCTACAATGCAGGAGACCTGGGTTCGATCCCTGTGTTAGGAAGATCCCCAGGAGAAGGAAATGGCAATCCACTCCAGGACTATTGCCTGGAAAATCCCATGGACAGAGGAGCCTGGTAGGCTACAGCCCATGGGGTCGCAAAGAGTCGGACACAACTGAGCAACTTCACTCACTATTACTTATACCTAAAAGCCTGACTTTCAATAAGACATCGCTGATAGAAATAGTTACAGCCATGTCCTCAGATGTTGCAGGGAAAATACTTGAACAGACTATACAGGGTTACTTGTGAGAATGAAATATGTGCACACATATGAAATATTTAAAACTATGCTTGGCACATAGTGTGTACCCGCTGAGGGTTAGCTTTCATCATCATCATTATCACCAGCATTTTCATTCTTATCTGCAAAATTGGAAACAGGAACTGGGTGGTTCTGAAAGGCCTGGTATTGCCTTTAGCATAGGAACAAGATCCATCAGGCATGGTTTCCCTGATAACAGAGGTAAGATTTCCATCTGTCCACATCTCCTGGTCTTTCAACTATGCTTTCAACTCATAGATCTTTCTTCTGGTGACTTAGTCTTATTCTCTAAAGGGAAACCCTCATTCATTTATTAAGTATTGGTTGAGCAAAAACAATAAGCTGTAAGAACATAGCTAAGTCCAAGTGGGTTCTTGTTCTGAGGTAGGTCACCAACCGATGAAGACAGGTCAGGACACAGCTAGATTTTGCCTACAGCAAAAGAAAAGAGGCTGAGATAGAGATGAGTATCAGTACTGTGAGAGTGCATACAGAGGAAGAGCTAATTAAATATGACGAGGAACATCAAAGAAGGTTTCATAAGGAGATGGCACTCATTTAACCTCAAAGGATGCTTAAAGGTGTTAAAAGATGGCTCTCCAAGTGGAAGAAACAGCATAAACAAAGGCCTAATGGCAGGAAAATAAATAGCCCCTTTGGGTAAAAGCAAAGAGAGTGATCTGGCTGGAGTGTAGTTTTCATGGGAGGATTTAGTTGGGGGCGGGATGCTGATCAAGGAGGAGGGACCAGACCCTGAAAGATCTTGGATGTTATCTAAGATATCTGAGATCTTATCTACAAAGCCAAAATTCTCAAGGCCTTCCTATATTAGGATTAGACAATGATGGGCCTGCTAGATTACCAGCCCTGCCAGTCTCTGTTCCCACCCTCTTAGGTGCCAAAAATCACCTAAGGACCTATCCCAGGGAGCCATGCAAACAGATCCTCTGAGGGAAAGTTACAAAGAAATGAATGAGATGGAGGTCCTGAGACATCCTGGGCTGGTGGGAGTGGTCCCCAGAGTGTTACTTTTAATCACATCAGAACACCTCTAAAATATCTTTTTTATATCTCATAACCAGTGGCATGTTATAGTCAATTTTCAGTGATGTTTCTTTCTTCAGGGCACATAAAAAAAGGGTTCACTTTAAAATCAACGGTCTTTGGGAATCAGTGATTAATAGGTACTCTGCAAGGAAGGTCCACTAAGTGCCAGAGGCAGGGTTTGGGACTTCTTTACACAGGTCATGGTCAGTCTTTTGCAACCCTAGGAAGCCAGCATCTTATTCATCTTTACAAATGAAGAAACAGAGGCATGAGTCAATGAAGTTCCCCACCCTACACACAGGTATTCCAGAAGAGAAAACAGGAAGGTAATCTAGAGCCTGTGGGGAAAAGGTCAACGGGGAGAGTTTATGAAGAGCTGAGGCCACCAAGCCCATCTGGCAGTAAGGTGGTGGTCACAGCACAGAACTGTTCTAACCTACCGGAGGTTAGAAAAGAAACAAAACCCGTGACAACCACCGAAACCGACTTGTGGTTGCAGCGTGACTCGAATTTCTCTCAAACACAGGATGGAAGCAAGCTCTGCAGTCTAAACAAACCCATCAAACAGTCCCTAGCATGTGATTAAAGTGAAACTACCTGGAAGACACTGAATTCCTAGGTCAACAACTATCCTTGTTTAAAGAAGAGTAAAAGACAAAGCACACCATGTGGTTTCAAAATGACAGTGGAAACTTTTGTTTATCTCGGCCAGAGGCACGTTTCATCAAGCTATTCAGCATGGGCAGAGTAGACCCACCCTTCGGCAGACAGGGAGAATGAGCACATTTGGGAAACCCACACCCTCTCTCCAGGGTCGCTCAAGACCAGAGGTGCTGCAAGAGGAGGACTGAGCAGGATCGGAAGTGCTCCATGAGGAAGGCTGAGCAGTCCCGGAAGTGCTCCATGAGGCGGGCTGAGGGAGCTGCAGCCAGAGCTCTTCCCCGCCCTGCTCACCTTAATACTGGGCTTCCCAGGGGGCGCTAGTGGCCAAGAATCCCCTGCCAATGCAGGAGACATGTAAGATGAAGGTTCGATTCCGGGGTTCGGAAGATTCCCCTGGAGAAGGCAATGGCAACCCACTCCAGTATTCTTGCCTGGGAAACCCTATGGACAGAAGAACCTGGAAGGCTACAATCCATGGGGTTATAAAGGGTCAGACACGACTGAGCGCGCGCGCGCGCACACACACACCCACCCCTTAATACTGAACTTGTAAAGGGGTGGGTGGGACCAGGGAGGGAGAAGGATCCCCTAGTCCCACCTTGGTGGTCGGCTTGCACATCTCCTTCAGGGGTAGTCTCCTCCACTCTTCTTCCCTAACCTTCGAAAAATGCAGCCTGAAGTGTGTTGTAATCTCTGGGCAAAGGCCTAGCAGTCGGTGACCTCCTCTGTTCTAACCCAGATTTGATATGGGATCAACAGTGAGTCATTAGCCCTTTTTTCACATCTCAGTTTCCTCTAGGAAACAGGATCTGTCATTCTTTCATATCTTTTTATATGAAAGAGGCTGTGCCTGGGTTACATCAACTTTTCACTAGGGAGAAGAGAGCATTCAAAAAGTGCAGTTCCTTGAGTAGACCCCAGGGGTCGCTGTGGAGACACAGGCGGCTCCCGGAGCCTCTGCCAGGTCAGCGGGTCCCCACCTACTCCTCCAGCTTAACAAAGCCCAGCCTCCATCCGGTTGGTAGGGACTCCTCAGAAAAGGAGAGCGGCCTCCCTTGGCAACAGAGACGCCCAACTGCTTCAGTTATAACCAGTGTATTTCTTTGAGGGTTTTTCCCAGACTGTGAAAAGTAAAAGAAAGAAAAGAGGAAACCCTGGAAGAGAAGAACGTGGCCTAAGTTAAATGTGACCACAATTAGGCACTAGAGTTAGTACAAGCAATGATGCAATTCAATACAAGTGGGAGAATTAAAACTTGGTCTGCTGTGTATTAATAACTCAGTCATTGGGGAAGTCTAGGGAAGAGGTTCAAGTCTGTCTCTGATCTCTGTGTCTCTCTTTTTCACACATCCACACACACAGAATCTTCAAAAACAAAATCCCTATCACTTGGCTGTACACCTGAAACTAACACAATATTATAAATCAACTATAGTTCAATAAAAGAAAAAGAATCCCTTACTGTCCAGCAAAAATACTACTATATTCTAGCAATTGCTAGCGTTTTCCTTCACTGGTTGACAGTCCAGCCATGTATTGGAGAAGGAAATAGTAACCCACTCCAGTATTCTTGCCTGGAGAATCCCATGGACAGAGGAGCCTGGTGGGCTACAGTCCATGGGGTTGCAAGAGTCAGACACGACTTAGTGACTAAACCACCACCACCAGCAATATATACATAGAAAAGATATACCCATGAATAGAGTGTTAAGTTGCACCCCTGCCCCAAATCATAGTGCTACTACTGTGTCCATTCTATGTTCCATGATTTCACTTGGCAATTTACAGGGGAAATAGAAAATGAGATTGCCTGGTATTAAATGTTTAGCATTTATGTGAGTCAATTACAAAAGAAACCTCATCATGATATCTCCAGCTGTACAGTTGAATTTATCTAATTCAATATGACAGAATAAACCAACATGATTATTGACTTTCTTCCGTTGCGTAGCTTGGAGATTCCACTCTTCCTGAACATGAGCTGCTTATTTTCCTTGCAAGGAAAATCCAAGATAATCCCACACTTCTTTTTTCTCTGTCCCGACTAACATCATACTGCTGCTGACTGAAGTTACAGATGGGTGGGGTGACGCTACTGCTCAGGCTAAATGAATGGCAAGTTTTGATGCCTCTCATTGAAGCCCTTTAAGACCATCATAATATACTATATATCATACAAAAGAGTGAAATTCATGTTCCAACTTACTTAAGAAAACTTACTGATTATTTGTCTATTCCATGTTAATGTCCTTTTGAGCCTAAAGATGTTTTGTTTTTAGGTTATTACTTTGGAGGTGGTGCTACTGCAGAATTTAGCAATCCCAAATAAATCCCAGGGTTACCAGGCTTCTCTACATGGGAATTTCATAATTTTTTTTTTATTTAAGGGGGTTGGGAATGGGAAGAGGACCTGTCCTGTGCATTCTAGAGTGGTTAACAGCAATCCCTGGCCTCTCCATCCCCAGTCATGACATCCAAAAATGTCTCCAGACATTGCCAAACATTCCCTGAGGGTGGGAATAGCAAGAGCGGTAACATCACCACAATAAGAACCATGACACCTGCCTGAAATTTGTTACATGGGAAAGAGAGGAGAAAGAAAGAAAAAAAAAGAGTTTTGTCTCATCCTTTTTCCTTTTTTGACTGTCCAAGTGTCTACATATTTCAATTGTTAATCATTTGGATTCTTACTCCATTAAGTGGAATTACTCTTTCTAAATTTCTAAAGCCTACCTAGTACAGTGTCTTTGGAATAGATGTGCCTTGAGGTTCCAGTGGATTGTCAAAGGATGAGAAGTCCGCTAATTCCCACTGGGTAAAGTGTGGGTAAACCTTAGTATAACTCCACTTTGAGCCTTAAACTAACAGCATGTGAAAAGATCAATATGAATAAATTCAAAACTAATCAGACCCCTTCTTCCAATGTTGACACAGTATTATAACCCATACATACCTTCTTGACTAAAATTCATCCTAGGAGATTGGCACCTGGCCAGTTCTATTCATATTTACTGTATTTATATAGTACACTGGTCCAAGGATAATATTTAAGACAAAATATGCTTCAAGGCATATACAATATCTCTTATATTTTTACTTTTAAAACTCCGCATTGCTAAAAATATTCGTCTGAACTGTATAAAATGTCCTGCAAAGGACTATCAAGAATCTGTAATGATATATAGCTCATTGAGTATAATTAGAGCATATTTGTAATATTTGAGTTGAAGTCACTCCCTGAACGCTAATAAGTTGGTGGTAAAAAATGAACCAGTGATCTTTCCCATGCCTCCATCCCTGGGGCTCGTGACCCTCCTCGGATTTCCTTTGAGAAATGACAGGCACACTCCCTCCCCACAGCAGCTTCAGAGAGGACCAAGTTAAAAGTTAGGCGGAACAGTCCTCAAGAGGGAGACTTGGTATATAAGCCAATGCTGTCCTTTCAATTTGCCCTTTAAAAAATATAGTGGAGTGATTTTTTTTTCTTTTCTTCCTTTTTTTTTTTTGGAAGGGTTCTCTATATTCCAGTATAACTAGAAAGTGCTGGAAAATCAGTTAACCTACTTTCTATAAAATTATCCACAGTCTTAGCACAGTAGTATCAAATCTGCTATTAATAAGACTTTCTGCTCCTAAACTTTCTTTTAGACTTTAAGAAGCCTGCATTCTTTGTAGGAAAACTGATAGTGTATATTTTATCCTGTGCTGATCAGAGGTTTTCAATTTCTTTGTAGCTGGGAGTGGAAACAGAAGGGAATCCACACACCCATCTTTAATGCCAACCTCTGAAATCCTAATAATCTGAGAATTTTCCCAGTTTGGTGATGATTATGATCCTGAGTGGGATCATCTCAATTCTTGAGATTGAAGAGGGTTTGAAAGAATGAACCCTCTTGGGTAACTTGCTCTCTCTACACCTATATCAGGAAAAGATCAGACCTCCTCCGTGTTATGAAAATACCAGCAGTTCATTAAAGCTGTTGCAGGTAAACACTGAAGGGTTGGCTTGTTCTGATTCTACATAACTGCCTGCCTGCCCAAATTCCAGTAGAACGTCGCACGTGCTAGAGAAAGCAAACTGACTCAACTCCCTGTTGGATCTCAAAGATTTTGGACTAAATTACAATGAACTTTCTTTCCTAATATCTCCAGGGCTCCACCCCAGATAGAAAGCTTTCCTTCTTCCCACCCCCCTTACCCACCTCCCCCCGCCCCGCATCACGAAGATGGAGTGTATATTATCACCACTGTGGTGAATGGTGCCATAATTACAATAATAAATTCGACCCCCTTGCCAGGATCTCCTATCTCGGCTCTGCTCTTAGACAACAGATGATCCTGCAGCAAAACAGAGGTCGCCAGGAACACTGGGGTTGTATACGTCAGCGATATTCTGAGACCATCAGATACAAGACACGGCAAGTCCCGGAACTACGACTTGTCAAACTAAATATAAATATTCAAAAAGAAAAGCACCTCTCTGCAATTAGAACCTCTACGATAAAATTACCAAGATGGCCATATTATCTCTGTAGGCAAGACACAGAGACTTTGTGAAGGCAGCCAGAGAGTATATAGGGCATGAAAAGGGGCGGAGAGAAATGGGCAACCAATGAAAAGTGTATTTTCTTGGGATTTGGAATACGCAAAAGTTGGAGCTTTTTTTTTTCTTTCTTTCTTTTTCTTCTTCCTGGTATTTAACCCTCTCAGGTATCAATATATGCTGCTTCTTTGCTTTTTCTTTTTTTAAGAACTTGGAAATCATTCTAAGCTAACTGCCCTTTTCCCTTCCGCCCAAGGAACTCCAACAATAAATCATTTCACTTCCATGGCTACTGTATGCCAGCTGGTTTTGAGGACACTGCCCTCAGAGAAGCCAGTTTAAAAAAAAAAAAAAAAATCGGCTGTCTTCTACGCTGAGATTCAGGAATGCAACGAAGTGACTGCAGGAAGCCTATGAAAGGGCAGGGAACACCGGGCTCCAGAGTGAGAAAGATAAACGATAAACGCCTAAGAAAAAGGATTTGCTACACCGGCGATTTTAAGAAGGCAGGTTTGAGAGGATTCTGGAAAAAAAAAAAAAAAAAACATGAAGGAAAAACTCTTTTAAACGTAGCCAGAAACGAAGCTGTCCTCTCTACCATTCCAGGTGAAATCAAAAGGGGACGTGGTTACAAGATCTCGCCTTGGCGGGGACGGGGGGGATGTAAACACCCCGTCGAGGTCAGAGATTCACGAATTGAGGGGTTGGAGGTAGGTTTTTGGAGGGGTCGCCAGATCGGGTTTCGTCTTGGCGATGCTGACATTTTTCGGGGAGTTAGAGACAATAGGGAAGGCTTGCAGAATCAGCTGATAGGTCGGCACGGAATGGGGCGCCTTCCGGTGAGGCTCGTTTTGAGCCACTCTTTTTTTTTTTTTTTAACCCTTCCTGCCCCAGTTCGGCGGGCTCCAGGCCAATCGGAGCAAAGAAAACAAACCCACCGAGGTTTCCCGGTTTAACTCGGCCCCGGGGAGTGCCTGGAGTTTGACAGAGGAGGGCTGACTCCTAGCCGGTGGCCGAGTCGAAAATTCCAGGGAAGAGGGAAAAAAAGAGAGAGAGAATAACGCCTTATAAAGGACGGGGGCGTTGTGGGGGAGAGGAAGAAATGGAGAAAATAAAGTCGCAACTCCACGTTTTAAAGCCTAATGTTCTCAAGCACACAACTGGCAAGGAGGTGGGTGGGACGGAGGACCGGAGAAGGGGAAGGAGCGAGCCGGGGACCCCAGAGGGCAGGGCTATCCCTGGAGTGGCTGCGGTTCTGGAAGCCTCGGGCAGCGCTAAGCCCCGGGGAATGGAAGCGAAGAGCGGTACTTACTTTCCGAGGGTAAGAAGGACGGCATGTCTATTTTGTAAACCTCCTTGGCGTAGTATTCCTCGTCGCTCCGCTCGCGCTCGCAGGCGGCCGCCCTCCGGCTCGCCTTCTCCTGGAGCAAGTCCCTGGTGCTGTTGTAGATGGAGATCACCTCCGGGGGGACCTCCTCGGGTTCGGGGTAGTCTTCTGGGGGGCTGGTGAGCTTCAGCTTGCTCAGGATCTGCCCGCGGATCGCCTCGATCCTCTTGCGCATGAACTGGTCCATGTCGAGCGTGCTGCAGGTAGACAGGCTGAGCGCGACCGTGACCAGATGCAGGAGCAGAAACGCGCTCAGCACACAGTAGTGCATTTTTTTAAAGGTGGAAAAAAATTTTTTTTTTCTTTTAAGTAAAAAGTAAGAAAAAAAAAAAAAAACAAAAAACCCTAGCAACTCTCAAAGTACAGATCAGGTAGATTTTTTTTTAATGCGAAACTTTTGCAAACAATCGAGAGTCAATGTCCGAGAGAAAAAGGTATCTTGCTTGAATTCCTTTCAAAAGAAAAGGCAACGTCGTTCCCCAAGTGGAAATATTAATACACGACGGGCAGGGGGAACCTGCACTTGAGGGAGTCGGCAAAAGTTTTCTTGGAGCGACGAGATGGAGGGGAGGGGGGGCGGAAAAAAGAGACGAGTGGCTATTAGGCAGAAATAAATTTAGCAGGAGGAAACGGAGTTCAGTGTGTCAGTTTCGGGTGCGGAGTGGCGAATCTGAACTCGGCTCCTCCGGCCAAAAGGGAAGAGATGAAAAGGTCCCGGGGCTGGCAGCGGGCGCGCCGGCGGGAGGGGCGCGGGCCGCGCTGTCAGAGGGGCGGCCGAGGCCGGCCGGCTCCAATTTATATATTTCAAGAAGGAGCGGCGCGGCGCGGCCCTGCCTTCCACTGCAGCGCTGAGAGCAGGAGCGGCAGCAGCTCCGGAGCGGAGGAGCGCACACGTGTGTGAGTGTGTGTGTGAGTGTGCGTGTGAGTGTGTGTGGTGTGAGTGTGGGCGCGCGCGCGCCCGGGTGCGCGCGCTGGGGGCGAGCCCGGCCCGCGGCGGGGAGGCGGGAGAGCTTCGCTCGGCGCCCGGGACTCGGCCGGGTCCGGCGCGGGCCGCGGAGGCCGCGCAGGGAGGCGGCGAGGATCCTGCTCCCGGAGCTGCGCGCGGGGGCCGACACCCCGGCCGGCGCGCCGACCCGCCCGCTCACTCCACGTTGCCGCCGCTGGCGAACGCGTCCGGCCTCCAGCTCCCTCCTTCTGCTCCTCCTTCTGCTCTCGCTCCAAACGCCAACCCGGCAACAGGCGAGCGGCGGCCGCCGCCGTGGCTCTCGCCGCCGGCGGACCGCAGCGGCAGCCCGGCGACGCGCCGGCGGGGGAGTTTTATTCCTAGCGGGGTGGCGAAGGGGTTCCCTCGGACTCCCACCCCGACCCACCCTCGCCTGGTTTCTCTCCCACGTGGGCTTTTCTCGCTTAGGGCAGCAGGCACTTGGCAGCCCGCAGAAGGTCCTCTCCTGCTTTCTCCTTTCTGCAGCCGGACAGCCCCCTCGGTTTGCTCCCGAATGGCTCCCTAGACCGTTATCCTAGCTCTCCATCCCTCTCCCAGGGCCTCCTTCACTTGCGCTCTCTCCCTTCCCGGTGTGTCGCTTCCTTTCTGCCTCTCTCTCTCGGTCCTTCTATATCTCTCTGGCTGACCTCTCTCTCTCTCTCCCTGTCTCTGTCTCTCTCTCTCTTCGGGAGCTTCTGGAGCTCCCCTCAGAGCGAACCTTCTGCTGGCAGCAGATAACATCACGATCCTGCCTGGGAGGAGAGATTTATAAGTTCTCCCCGAACCACGTGTTTGCCTTCAACAAAGTGACGTGCTAGGATTACAGTCAGGAGTCCTCTCGTTTACTTAGACCACGAGCTCTCCCTGAACCGTTGAGGGGGTGTGGAAATGAGGGTGGCTGAGAGGCAGGGAGAGAGGAGGTGCAGTGTGCGCCCTGACAGAAGTGATTTATGGTATTTACTTTATATAGTCATTTTGGACCCGTCTGGTGAAGGACAGGCGACCAAGCCTCCCATTTTTACTTCATGTGGCTTGCTCCCGGCTTCCCAGATGGGATCACTTGCTTTAGTCTTCCCATATTGTACACACACACACACACCCGCACACTTAGGCAAATGAGCATCAAACAGTTGACTCTGGGCCAGGCCAGCCCCTGAGATAGGTCATCCAAGCTCCACTTTCTTTGCTGTTGTTCACTCACTAAGCCATGTTCCACTCTGCGACCCCGTGGACTGCAGCTGCCAGGCTTCCCTATCCTTCTCTATCTCCCGGAGTTTGCCCAAATTCATGTGCATTGAGTCGGTGATGCTATCTAATTTCTCATCCTCTGCCACCTTATTCCCCTTTTGCCTTCAGTCTTTCCCAGCACCAGGGTCTTTTAGTGGAGTCATTTTCTGAGATTCCACAGCACCTGCGCTGCTACCTCTGTCCTAAAGCTTATTATGGTTTTTTTTGTTCACAGCCTGGTTCTGCACTTGAAACAGAACTTTATCTTGTGCACCCAGAGAATGAATTGCATTTATTTTGCTGTTTGAATGGATATCCTCTTAATTTGCTGCCAAAGGCTTTCTCTTCACCTTTTTCCCCAGCTAGACCTGAGTGACCAACTTCATTTTTTTCCACAGCATATATCCAGGAAGCTGGGATTTTAAGTGTTAGATGTCTGCTGTTATACACTACTTATAACTTGACATTTTCTATTTCAACCTAGTCCAAATGAGATGAATAAAAATAATGCTTGCCCCTGTTCACTTTTCCCTTTTTCTTTTCTTTTACCTTTACTCAAAAAACATTTTCATCATGACTGTAGCCATACCAACTAGACAGATGATTTAAACTGCAAACTGTTGAGTTTTCCCCCAGACTCAAGGCCACTATATCATTCTGTAGTTTAGATGTTCCTTTTATTACAGAAAGGTCACAAGGAACTTTCTCTAACTTTTGGAATTTAAACTTTCCATGTGTATGGGGTCTATATCATTAGTAAGTAGAGAGTTAAAATAGCTGTAGTAACAGTAGCAGACACATTTTACACTTAGTAACGTGCTGTGCTGTGCTGAGTCACTCAGTCGTGTCCGACTCTTTGCGACCCCATGGACTACAGCCCTCCAGGCTCCTCTGTCCATGGGATTCTCCAGGCAAGAATACTGGAGTGGGTTGTCATGCCCTTCTCCAAGGGATCTTCCCTTCCCAGGGATTGAACACAGGTCTCCTGCATTGCAGGTGGATTCTTTACTGTCTAATC
Organism: Bos indicus x Bos taurus; assembly: GCF_003369695.1. Classification (NCBI taxonomy): domain Eukaryota; kingdom Metazoa; phylum Chordata; class Mammalia; order Artiodactyla; family Bovidae; genus Bos; species Bos indicus x Bos taurus. Next base: position 21,147,619 of record NC_040091.1, on the reverse strand, counting down.
CACTAGAGAAGCCGGTAGATCCTTAGATGTACATGTTCATTTAATCTTCACAAAGTATTTTTATTATCTCTATTTTGCAGATGAAGAGACTGTGGTACAGAGAAGCTAAGTACCTTTTTCAAGTAAGAAGCAGAGCTGGATTTTGTGAACAGAATCCATTTCCATGTTCTCACCCACTATGTATTTCTAAGAAGCACTGGTTCCAGAACATGTCTGATAAACAAGGATTCTGTGGTGAAGTGAAGTTTAGGAGATACTGGGTACTGTTGCCCTCTCAGGGGTTCATATTTCCCACCATGTTAAAGGCTGAGACTCTTCTGAACTCCTGTGGACATGGGATTTTTCCCTATTCAAACACATTGGAAAACTCTGACATAAAGGAATGGTTCCAGCGCACTCTGAATAATTCTGAAAATTACGTATAAATCGACATAGGTGTGTTCTTTTCTTTAGGTCAGCTGAAAATTGAAGCAGCTTGAAAGGAGTTAGGACAACCAGCTACAATTCCAATAGTCAAAGCAAATTAGAGGCCCTACCGTGGGGCGAGCAGTTTCATCAAGTTGTCATCCCTTTGAGTTAAGTTTGTGAACTGCTCTAATCTAGCTAGACACAAATGAGGAACACTGAATATCCTTACACTGGGGGCAATGACAGAACATAAAGCAGGAGGGACTGAGTGAAGATGTGGCTTTGGAAGGCGCTGGTTACCTCAGGCACCATACTCTGCCAAGGACATAGGTTCAGCCTCCCCTCAAATTAGGGAGACTACCTCTGAGATATAAAGGCAAACACACCTGAGGTTAAGTGGATTCAGATTCCAGTGTGGATAAAGCAGCAGAAGTCCATCTCCATCACTGCTAGGAAAACAAGCTAAGCCATAAATCCTTCTGACAACCCCCTTCCCAACATACACACACACACTTTTGTCCATAATATTTAGTTTGTTGAACACATATTGCTTACTTTACAACTCCTTAGACTCCTGGCCTATTCATAAGAGGCTACTTTTAGTACTTCCACAGCCTAAGAAGGGAGGACAGCGGAGGGGTTGGTCACTGTAGTGTGACTGAGCAGTGTCTTGAGTATAGCAGGAGGAGCCCCTTTCTATCACTCAGGTGAGCAATCCCTTGAAGATGCAACAGGTAAGACTTCAAGAGCTGTCTCCCCACTTTGCCATAGCCATATGGGTATTTAACCTCCACAGACCATCCTGATTCCCTCAAGGAGGCAGGTGAGCATTGTGGTTAAAAAAAAAAAGAAGGTAGGTTCCAGATTCAAGTTTTCTTGGATTCAAATATCTGTCACTTTCTGGCTTTATGATCCTGGACAAGTTACTCAGACACCTTGTGTTAGTTTCTTCATCTATGAAATGGGGATAACACACAGCTACCAAGAATATAAGATGATTGTGAATTACACACGGTACGAAGAGAGCTTCTAACACAACCTGGCACTTAATACGTGTTCATTAAATGTTAGCGACCATTTTTGTATCCTCTTTCAGCTTCAATTTGTCAGATCTTTCCCCAATATAAATAGGATGAAAAACCCAGGGAAGATGCTGCTAAGAATTTGCTTCGTGGTAATGCTTCCATGCAGTTTCTATAAGCACAAGCTCACTGTTATTTAAATGTTATGATATTTTGCCCCTACTAGTTATAGGAAGAAAGGATAAGAAAATACACTTTTTCTATGGTGAATAGAACACTTAGTGATTACCAAAATCCAATTAAGTCCAAATCCCAGTTTCAGTTCTTATTATTTAACACCCTAAAATAGAATTCTTTGTTTTCCAGATCAGAGCAGTAGAGGGTACAGCTGTTTCAACTGCTAGCCCTTCTTTGCTCTATTCATTTAACTTACCTGCAGTTCCTACAAGATCCTAAACAAATGCTTGATGTCAAAACAATTACCCCTACAGAGGAGTTTTTCCCCTAAGGATCACAGACAAAAGTTTATAACCTAGTAGGTCCTTCCTAAGTCTGGTGGAAGAATAACTTCATTTGTAACAATTCTGAAAGCCTCCCCAAGGGTTTCAAGCCTTATAAACCAGGAGGTACAGAAAAGAAATATATGGAGCAAATGTAATTGATTATACTCTCAATAGTTACACTTGATAGATGAAAAATAACTCTTTAATGTGAAGACATACCAAAAGCCTTTTTAAGTTCTAACTTATATCTTTGGTTTTGTCTTGTTTACTTGCTAAGTTGTGTCAGACTGCAGAATCTGACTCTACTGACCCCAAGTACTATAGCCTCCCAGGCGTCCTCTGTCCAGGGGATTTCCCAGGCAAGAATATTGGAATGGTTTGCCATTATGTTTGGTAACACGATTCAAAAACAATTTTTTGGTCCACACCATGTTTCGTCTCATGTTCTGTATACATGTCTATCCAAGTTTCTGCTCTCAAAATAATGAAATGATATAGTTTTTTGTTTTTCGCCATGAAAAATCATCCAATTATCATTTCCATTCTGTATCTACAGGTTTATCTTAAGAAAGAAGTGATGGAAGGATGAAGGAGGAACACTGGTAGGGAGGAGAAAAGCTGAAAGAGAAGATCAGAGGTGGTAAAAGATAAAGGGGTGAACTCAGGAGACAGGGACAAGGGAAAGCAGAGCGTATCAGTAGGTTGTGAGGTTTCAAAGAGACAAACTCCTCACACTTTGATGATGCACCGTGGGAACACTGGTCTTAACACCCTGGAACTGTGACTAGTTGATGGATTACTGCTGGTGGCTTTGCGGCCCTTCCGTCTCTACATTTTCTTCAGTTCCATGAGATTTCCAACAAGGGGGGCAAACCTCCAGAGGCCTGTATCCTGTCAATGCCAGGGCTTACAGAAATCAGCCAGACTCTGGTTACTCTGGTTCTTACCCCGGGTGCAATTCAGCCACTCAAATAGCACTTGGTGACGGATATCAATGAATAGCATTGAGTGATAGATACAAATACATGGACGTTATGGGGACAGTGCTCATATAGTAAAATATGGATATGTGCTTGATGAAACCCTAATGCTGATCAAATGAAGCCAGCAGCAGAGTTTTCCTTCATTTTTAGGGCAGGGTTTGACACTTGCCTTTACTGAATCTCCGCTCCTACTTCACTAACTGCACTAGGTCAGCAGTCCCCAGACTCTTCACAAAGCAAGAGACTGGAATTAGGCTGCTGTGGGAAAAGTGTGACAGAGTCGTATGAACAAAGTAAAAATGTAAGAATGAGGAAGGAAGAGAAAAGGCAAAGGGTAAGAGAAAAACAGAATGATATTCTCATAATTAAAATGAGTAGGACAACATAAAGTAGAATTTTTATCATTTAACATATACAGTCTTTAAATGAATGTGTCATCCTTTCAGGGGGCTTCATAGATTGTGGAAAAGTTTGAATGGGCAAATTTCCATGAGCAAAGGTACCAACCATGTTTCCAAAGCCTTCCCTTTCTGCTGCTTCAATTATCCTGCAATTAAAAAAATGAAAATAAAACAAGAACCAACAGGCAGTAGCAACTGCACATCAACAGAAAACCTGGATGTGGTTTTTTTTTTAAACATTAGAAGGAAGAACTAGCAAAGGACTATCAAACCAGTCCTTTAAAAAGCAGTGTAAATATATTTTAATAAATATTGTAAAAAGCAAAGCCACATGGTAGTAATGGTTTGTAAAAATGGAGACTAAGAGCCACAAACTTTTCCTGATGTTTGTTTCAAGTCTCAGAAAAGGTTAGTCCTTACATCGAGGGCAACAGTATAATTCATCACACAAACCCAAAAACCTTCAAGAGTGAAGAGGATGCTTTTCATCAACACATTGGACAACAGGAGGAAACCAGGACTGTCCCAGGCTGTCACCCTAAAATGAAGCTACCTTCAAATCTGAACCTGTAACAATGCATCAGTTAAATTTTCACCTTTTCTCAAGAGTGATATATCAGTATTATGCATATTTTCAAGCCTTTTTTTTCTTTGCTTATGCTACTGATGCTAATAATCACTATGAGAGCTATAATTTGAAAATGCTGAATTGTATGATTGTAGCGTTTATATAAACGTGCATCACCCCCAAGATGAAGCCCCTGAAAGGTACCTGGTCAAGATTCTTCTGAGCTCAATGAAAGCCCATTTGCCACATGGACAGGAAGAAGAGGATGAGGATGAAAATGACTGGGGATTAGCAAGTGTTTCTTGTATTCTGGGTACAGCCAAACTCATTTTTAAACTTTGGAAAGTGAACAACAGAGAAACAATCTGCAAGGTAAAAATAAAGTGTCCTCTCCCCATTTTAGTGTACAGAAAAAAAGAACAGAATGTTTGTGTCATTTGCCGCTTCCAGGTCATGTCATACTGACTTTTTACATGTTGATCTTTCCAGTTTAGTAAACAGTAAAGGCTGCAACAAAACCAGGGACACCTGGGAGCTGCACCTACATTTCTGGTTTCTTTTTGGATTGTTTCAGCTATATCTATGTGTCTTTCCAAGAACAAAGGCAGATCTTTACAGTTCCTATCAAATGGCAAACTGTTTATCAAAGACCAAAGAAATAAATCCAGAAAAGAGTGCATGCTAGGAGGCAGAGAGACTTCAGCAATACATAAAAATGATTTAGTTACTAGTTATTAGAGATAACAAGTTTTTGTTTTTTAAGAAGTCTTTGTTAATTAAGTTTCTTACAGTCACTAAACTACATATTGTTATAAGATCAATCTAGTTATGTGACCAGTTATAACAATTAAATGGAATCAACACTCCTGTTATTGGGGGGAAAAAAAGAAAAAAAAATCAGTTAATTCAATGAGAGCCTAACTCATGCCACCTAGAGGAGAAAAGCGGTATGTCTCACAACTTTCTATTTGTGGAGAAAACTGACATGCTCGATTTCCCTGGATATTTTCATCACGGCCTATTAAACAATCATACAGTGTCATTGGGCTATAATTTAAAAAGAAAACTGCAATTAAGCTTCACCTCAATAATATTTTCCATTGACTTCTTTTCTAGAGGAAAAATTATAAAGTTTTAGTTACCTGTTATCTCCTAGCCAATAATATCCTAAAATCTACTCTGAAAGCAGTTTGAATATCTAAATTCTTAACAGCAAAAATGTCAGCCCTTACACTTTCATAAGCCATCTAATATTATGAAGTATAACAACCAGAGTTATGGGCAACATATCATATTTTAATATAAAAGGAGCTACAGACCAGGGAACTAATCCACTCCAATAGTTAAGGTGGTTCCATTTCTGCAGCATCCAGATAATCAGATAGTAAAGTTTCAGTTGTCAGACATACTCAAACAAGACTTATAATAAATTCTCCAATCAGATCAGATCAGATCAGTCGCTCAGTCATATCCAACTCTTTGCAACCCCATGAATCACAGCACGCCAGGCCTCCCTGTCCATCACCAACTCCCGGAGTTCACTCAGACTCACGTCCATCGAGTCAGTGATGCCATCCAGCCATCTCATCCTCTGTCGTCCCCTTCTCCTCTTGCCCCCAATCCCTCCCAGCATCAGAGTCTTTTCCAATGAGTCAACTCTTCGCATGAGATGGCCAAAGTACTGGAGTTTCAGCTTTAGCATCATTCCTTCCAAAGAAATCCCAGGGCTGATCTCCTTCAGAATGGACTGGTTGGATCTCCTTGCAGTCCAAGGGACTCTCAAGAGTCTTCTCCAACACCACAGTTCAAAAGCATCAATTCTTCGGTGCTCAGCCTTCTTCACAGTCCAACTCTTGCATCCATACATGACCACAGGAAAAACCATAGCCTTGACTAGACGGACCTTTGTTGGCAAAGTAATGTCTCTGCTTTTGAATATGCTATCTAGGTCGGTCATAACTTTCCTCCCAAGGAGTAAGCGTCTTTTAATTTCATGGCTGCAGTCACCATCTGTAGTGATTTTGGAGCCCAGAAAAATAAAGTCTGACACTGTTTCCACTCTTTCCCCATCTATTTCCCATGAAGTGATGGGACCGGATGCCATGATCTTCGTTTTCTGAATGTTGAGCTTTAAGCCAATCTTGATTCCAGCTTGTGTTTCTTCCAGTCCAGCGTTTCATGTTGCGTAAATAAACTGACTGTAGCAACCAAAATAAAGCCTATCTTTAAACTGCTTAACGCCCAGGAAAATGCCTTTTGAAATGTGCTGTCCACCCCTATTTTCCACTAGCCATAGGTTCATGTCATGAGTATATGAGACTAAAAAATGTACTACGCTTTTTTCCCCAGGAACAAAGTACAAATTTCTAGAATCTCATTTTCTCTAAGACATTAATATCATCTAAAATGTGAGTAAACCATTGTTGTGTTTAACGGCGTCTATGACTGGAACTTGGACCGGATTGTATTAGTTGGCTCTGTATCCTGGGGCAAGTTATTTAAGCTACTGCCTGTTTCCTTAACTGTATGTTGGGGATAACAACAGCACCTCCTTCACAAGTTTATAGGAAGACAGACCGGATGAGTTAAGGGTATTAGAAAATGTTACATAGTATCTGGAACATGGTAATTACTGTATAAAGATTTGCTATTATCACTTTTTCTGATCCAACTCATATTTGAAAGGTTGCATCTCTCCAGTGGTAAAGAATCTGCCTACCAAGCAGGAGACGCAGGTTTGATCCCTGGATCGGGAAGATCCCCCAGAGGAGGAAATGGCACCCCGCTCAGTATTCTTGCCTGGGAAATCCCATGGACAGAGGAGCCTGGAGCAGGTTAGTCCATGGGGAGGCAAAGAGTCAGACATGACTTAGCAACAAAAACAACTGTCAACCCTTAGAATGTTGTATTAAGACAGTATTTAGTTTGGGTTCTGGAACAGCTGAAGTGGGTGGGCAGTAAATATGTCTAAGCTCTCATTTAAACATCAGAATCTTGGTACTCAGTATGAGACGTCTTTTCAGACAGTCAAAAGTTATTTTCTTAAAAAGAGAATGCATTATGTTCTTATATTCATCTAATGAATTTCTGGCATTTGAAAAATGTACTTAAGCTAGCCATAATGCTTGTAATCTTACATTTTTGGTCTACATGCATTCTTGACATGTGATTTCACCAGTCTTCACAGCCTTCATGTTAAACGGTAGCACACACGTGGAAGTTACCATAGTTGATAGACATTTTTATGTGTCCTCCTTTCACTGAACTTGTCTATAATCTGTTGCTGTTAAAAATAATGCTATTATATTGTTCACACAGCATTTTCTGTAATTGAGATCTTTTCCTGTGGAGGGTTTTTAGAAGTAGAATCACTGGGTGTTCACAAGTATCTACTATCTGCAAGGCTTTAAGCTTTTATGGGGGAAACTCGTTATCGAGAAGAACACTTACGATTACATAGATTAAAAATGAGTACCATATCTACATGTACTGCACCTAGTTCTCCAACCACGTAATACTGTTTTTTCAGACTCTCCCTACTGGAGCAGGCACTGTGCTAGGCAGCCGCTGTGCGTGCATTATTCCAATCCCTCCAATGTAAACAAACGGATCCCTATGCCTGAGCCACATGTGTGCTGTGCTTATTCGCTCAGTTGTGTCTGACTCTTTGTGACCCCGTGGACTGTAGCCCACCCGGATCCTCTGTCCATGGGGATTCTCCAGGAAAGACTACTAGAGTGGGTTGCCATCCCCTCCTCCAGGGGATCTTCTCAATCCAGGGACTGAACCCAGGTCTCCAGCATTGTAGGTGGATTCTTTACCGTCTGAGCCACCAGGGAAGCCTGAGCTACAAAATAGCCTCAAAAAGTTTTGACATCTTTGCAAGGTCACATGGCTTAATAAGAGTCCAAACTGAACTCTGAACTTAGTTTTGATTTCTTTTGTCATTTTTAACAATGAATACTGGCATTTCTAAAAATATTCCATGTAAATATAGCTTCATTCATCATTAAAAAGTATACTTGGAGTCCTCATGAAGGCCAAAATACGGCAGTTCTGTCATGCAACAGATATTCCTACCATTTCTACCATTTGTAAACAAGGATAATGTCACCTTGAACCTTCTGGACTCTTGAGCTTATTTACAATACACTTAAGAGAGCCCAGTGTTATAATACAAAGACAAATATTATGCACAAACAGCCCTGATGTTATGCTTGGTACTACTCAGTATTTCAGGGTAACTGCTGTGTCTGGCTGCCTGGCTGATGTTTTGAGAGCTGATGTCAACCCATTGTTTATGTCCATCCCAGGGGAGGGGATCCATTTTTACCTAAGACTGAAGCTGGTTCTGTGAGTGCGCAGAGGCAACTGTCTAGTAGCTCCGGGGTGAATCAACAGCTGCGAGGCCACCCACGCAAAGGACACACTCTCAGCTGTCTCTCCATTCAGAGCCCCAGTTGGTCCTGACCCCACACAAATTTGGTGTTCCTGCTTTGTTGTTTATGAACCGATTGCATTAAAGATGCAGGATAATGATTCAGGGGTTAGAGAAACTGTTATTTATACAAATGTGGTTAACACCTCATCATTTTAAACTGGCTGTGCTAATAATGCTCATGGTGTACTTTGTTTTCTGTTGTTTTTTTTTTGTTTTTTTTTTGCCCCAATCTGCAAGCTACATTTGCTCGGGCAGGATGTCAAGTGTGTGCTGGTGCAGATCAGAGCTGCCGGACACCGCGGGAGCCCTGCCACGGAAGGCACTTCCTCCGGAGACCCCCAAACTAAGGAGGCTCCTGACCAAAGTCCCCAGCACTGGAACACTGGCTTAGATGGTACCCACTACCCACTGCTCCTGCAGTTCTCAGTATGTCCTTTTTTGCGTATCACACACCTAACACCTCTTCTTTCAGCACACAGCCACGAGACTTCAAGTTCAGTGTGTTCATTCGGAAAGCCACAGGTGATAATACTAAAAGCTCAAATACTGTTTGGTACGCACAGTGGCCTAACATGTAAGGATAGATAATAGTTACACCTCAGGAAGTAATTACAAAGCAACTTAACACATCTCTTTAAAAAATACAAGTAGTGAAAAAGACATCAACCATAACTTAGTCAATAAAATCACACCAGTATTTGTATGTACATAGATTGTATCTATCAAAGTTTATGGGAGAATTCAAAGTAGACTGATGATTCCAAAATTGGCTGATGTTTTATTAGACTAAATATATGCTCTGGAACTTTAATCTGTTCACAGATAGACATATTACCACTAGCCACACGCAGCTTTTAAATAAAGAGATGCTCAACAGCCACTTGGACTCCCACACTGGGCAATGGAGATACACTCCCATCACCACACAAAGTGCTACTGGGCAGTACTGATGGAGGGACTACGACTGTAAGAAATTAAACCCACTTCTCTAGCATATACTCTTGTTCAACGACTCAATGAAAACCAAACAGCATTAACAGAAATACATACTCCTGCTATAGTGGGGTGGGGGGAGTGAGTGAGGTGAGCAATGTTGGGCCAGATATTGTTAACAAAACATACTTTGTAACTCTGTCTCTGAGTACAACTCATCTGAGTACAGAAGGTTCTTCACACACCTCCATAAAAAGCCTGAAGTCAAAACTCCCTCGAAGGATGCTCACTAGACCAGATGGAAGAATAGTGTGTGGCTCTAAGCTAGAAAACATCCTTTAGAGGACCTAAAATTGTTTAAGAATTGCTGGAAGATATCTTTTCAATCTACAGAGTTTGGATTAGTTCATTACAACTCTTAGGACTTGCCACCAGTCATTATTCTAAACATCTTGTCACCTATCTCAGACACAGTTTTACTTGCCAATGTGTTCAAGGATTCTTATGACTTATTTTTGAAGCATCAGTTTTTATAGATGATGGGTGTGTGCGCTGTCATGTCTAACTCTTTGTGACCCCCACAGACTGTAGCCCACCAGGCTCCTCTCATCCATGGAATTCTTCAGCTAAGAATACTGCAGTTGCCATTTCCTCCACCAGGGGACCCTACCAACCCAGGGAATCAAATCCACATTTCTTGCGTCTCCTGCATCGGCAGGTGGATTCCTCACCACTAGCACCACCTGGGAAGCCCCTCATGATTGACATTTTTAGTCAAGTTTCAGAAAAGCACACCCAAAGGAAAAATTCACTAGGGGCCTAACTTCACTGAAGTAGTTAAGATTCATCTATCCAGCTGGCCCAAAATCACAGATTCCTTTCTGTAGGCAAGGATGCGTCCTCTCTATTTCCAAAATTTGTTCTAACTGCCAATTCACCTCAAACAGTCTTCATACTGTTTCTGCAGAGCTTAACAGACTCTCTACCTATCACTGATGCACGGAGTGGAGATAAACACTAGTCCCATTGATCTTAACAGATGAATTTAAGGAAAGAGCAGTTATGAACTCTGCTTCCCTCAACTGAAAATTGTTTCCAAGTAAAAATGAACTTAACATCAATAGTGTACTGACAAATTAATCTATTTACAGACCTAATCTATTTAGTACAGACATGCTTCGTTATTCCATCTCTGTTTCTGTACAGTTATTGTACAATTCTACTGTAATAGACTTTTAATGTGCAATTTAATCTGAATCTTTAATCTGTGAAACATCCACTATAATCTTTAAAAGGTTATTTTTTTAACAAGTATTTTTTAAGTCATGGTAGGTAACTGATTTATTTCAAGTTATCACTGGTAATCCAAACTGCGGCAAGATTCAAATCACACAGTGGGCACTTACTACAGGAAGTCAACTTTAGAAAGGAAGAGGAGGTTTGATTTTTTTTTACAGGAGTAAAATTATTCCTTATTTTGCATAAACAATATCATCACTCAAATAATTCTAGCACAGTTCTTGGAACAGGTACTCAATTAATGCCAGATAAACTTAACTTTCTAATTCTATTGAAATTTAAATATTAGGAAATTTAAGTTAAGAAGAACAAGGGCAGCTACAGTTCTTTCATGTCTATGTACAAATGTACCGTTTGCTATTTCATACATTGCTATGGACTGGAATTTTGTATCTTCCCCCACAATGCATTTTCCAATTCCTATGTTGAAGCTCTCTATTCCTGATATGATAATATCGGAGGTGGAGTCCTTTAGAAGGTAACTAACAGGGTCATGAGGGAGGTGCCCTTGTAAGAGACACTGAGAAAGACAATCTCTCTCCCTCAAGTAAAGACACAGCAAGAGGTCAGCTGTTGACAAACCAGGAGGAGGGTGCTCATCAGACATCAGATCTGCCAGCACCTTGATCCTGGACTTTCCAACCTCCAGAACCACGAAATAACTGTTTGTTGTTTTTGCCACCCAGTCTACGGTATCTGATGTAGCAGCCTGGATTAAGACACACACTCCATCCCCCCCAACACACACACACACTTCCTTAAGAAATTACAAATATCAAAAAATACTTACTGATTTCTTCAAATGTTTGTTTTAAAAGTGAGATTCATGTGGCATGAATGTATTAATAATAATATACTAAGCATACTAATGGTCCTCTGTGGGCATCTAAAAAGACTGAAAAAATAAAACTCCCATCCCATTTCACTTATGACTCCTTCAACACATATATTCATAAAAATCTGTAACAAAAATAAGTATATAGAGAGATAGAGGAAAATATATATAGAAAGAGGAAAAAAATTATGCAGAAGACGCCAAAGTGTCAACTTATTTGAGCTCCTCTTATCTCTTTTAAATAAATATTTAAGTCTTATGAAGTCTTCTGCAGGCGTTTCCTTATTACTCCTTTCACCCCTCAGCAACACCGTTTGTCTTCAGTTTGTCCATGCTCCTGCTCACACGTCAACCTCAGGACTTCTCTGCTGTTGTATGTTTGACAGGGGCATCTTTGGGTGTCTATAAACTGTAATTAGATGGCCTCATGGTTCAGTTCTTCATGGCCCTCAAGACCAGCATGGGCGGCTACAGACTAGGTTAGTTGGTAGCCGCTGAATAGTAAGTATGTTCACATGTGCAAAAACACAGTGACTGAAAAGTCCTAAGCGGTTTTCCACAATTTAAACATTCCCTCCACCCACTTATTATAGAAGGACTGGACTTTCCCGTCAACCAATATTCTGCAACTTCCTGCAGAGCCATTTCAGGTTATAAGTACTGACAGTGAGCCTTCAGACTAGTCCATCCAACGTATTTCCCAGATATATTTTTGTAATGAGTAGAATAATACCTGATCTAGTCGAAGTCTAAGTAACTTAAAAAATTCAGTATTTTAAAGTACTAAACTACTGTAATGATTCTAAGTTACTGTCAGTCTATAACTTCATGAGATTGCAAAGCCTAAAAACAAAAAAACAAGTAATTCTAAACTATGCTAATACTGAGAATATTCTCCCTAGCTATCTGAACATCCAGATAAGGGAATATGATAATACCTAGTAATTGCTTTCTTGCTTACTATTTTCCATTGTGCTTTCTAAACAAAAATAAAATCTATTTATTACTATTACCCTAAACAGTTAACCAAAACATATGCCCAAATATTGTTATATTTTAGGTGTCAGAAGAATTTAAATGTGGTAGGGTAAAATATTTAGGGTAGAGATGAGAGATTACTTAAAACATTCACCTAAAGATACACACTTAGTTTCTAAAATAATATGCTAATCCTTAGATTCATGTATGGTGGTATTTTGCTCAATTATTTGATAGTCAATATGCAGAAATACTAATACACAAAAAACATTCCATCTTTTATAATAAAAATTATTTCACATAATTTAAATATGCTTTATAGCCTTTTAGCATAAGTGATACATTTTTTTCCTTATAACAGCACTTCAATTTTATTTTGGAGTAAAACAGCTTCTGAGAGAAGAAAATCTACAAATATTCTCTTACTATCAGTTTGAAGTTAAACCAAGGACTATACAAAAACAACTTTTTTTTTTTTAACTAAATGAGAAGTTATTTACCCATTTCTATCACCTGATGTTAGTACAGGAGAATTTTTGCAAAGCTTTAATGATTCAGAAACAAATAGCAAAAAAAAAAAATTAAAATCTTTGATTCTGAAAAGGTAAATTTTTAGGTGCTGCAAATTTCTCAAAATTATCTACGTATTAGGTTGCACTGAAATATTTATGTGTGTTAAGTTATATTGAGATATTTAGATGCTCGTGTTACTACTGAGGAATATCTGTTCACATTTATTTATATTACATTGACAAAATAGCAGTCCTATAATTCAAGAAAACACTAAATTTCAAAAGTTTGGATAAATATAAAAATGCATTTTGAGCTCTGCTGGTTTAAGCATTTGATATCTGAGATGTATACCTTCCTTTTAGGATAACAAATACCAGGCCATGGACTAATTTGACTCTGGTTACATAATACTTGTAACACTCAAATGGGTTTGCAAATATAAACATCTCTGCTCTAGCATAGTTCTGAGGGGAGGATTATCCTTCCATATATAACACACGCAAACAAGTGCAACTGGGTAGTAGGAGGCAACTATTTTTATTATGGAAAGATGGCGAAAGAGATGAACTCTTTTATAAAAAAGAACAGATGACTTTTATTAAATAATTCCCCTACAAACTTTGCAGCTTAGGCCCAGTGTCACAGAAATTTTAGAATGGTATTTAAATAGTCCTGCTTTCTTATCTCTTTCTGTTTAACATCTAGACTTTAAAAGTCACCCAATTTAGTAATCTTTAAGGCAACTATAAGGAATCAAGTGTCAACTCAGATGCAGCTTTCTGATGCAGACTATCTGTTGTCTGGGCTTCCCTGCTAGCTCAGTGGTAAAGAACCTGCCTGCAAGTCAGGAGCTGCAGAAGATGCTGGTTCGATCCCTGGGTGGGAAAGATCCCCTGGAGGAGGGCATGGCAACCCACTCCAGTATTCTTGCCTGGAGAATGCCATGCACAGAGGAACATGGTGGGCTACAGTCCATAGGGTCGCAAAGAGTCAGACACGGCTGAAGTGACTAAGCACACACCTACGCATCTATTGTCTACCATTTCACTGGTCAGTCCGTCCATAAAAGAGTATTTAAGCTAACTCAAATATAGGAGGAAAAACTCAAAAATAGGGAAAATAAGAGAAACTAGAACATGTCAAATATGCTTCCTAAGAAATTATGCCTCACTGTGTAAGTTAAATATGAGAATTTCCACCTCAGTAAATCTCTCATACAAAAATAAACAACATTTAAAATAAATCTAAGTCATTATTTATATACATTACTTAGCATATAAAAGGCAACATATAAGTAGAAATTTTATACTTCTTAAATCATTATTTGCCAGAGTATCTATAAATAAAATCATTACCCCAAATCAGAAATGCTATGATTTAAAAATTTTGTTATTAATACATAGGTTTTCTCAATACCTCACAAAAACCACCACCCACCCTTTCCCACAAAAAATATACATATTCAGGCCTGTAAGTTAGAGGCTTAAAAACACTAACATCAAGGAGTTCATTTTAATTATAAATTGATGTTGCATTTCCACAAACACCGGTGATAGCTGAAATACCAATATCCAAGAGCAATATGTAAACCTATAGTGAACCTAGCAAAATGCACCTCTCAAGTAGAAATATTTCTTTTTACAAATGTTCTAAGGAACAATGCTTAAAATCATATAAGGTTTGAAATGTAATTTTAACAAAGTTTACATGAAAAAAGGAAACACCAAAGTTGGTAATAATGAAAGTCTTTTGGCTTTCTTACAAATGCAACCTTTATAATTTCCCAACCTTCAGAGTATGAACTATTTTTCCAGGAAAAACAAAATGTAAACTGTGTTTCTTATACAGCGTTATGTGTCAGAGTCACTTCCACACCCCAGTCTGCTGCCATCTGGTCCATCGCTTTCTTTGTCCCAGTCTTTCATGGACGCTCCCATCATGAAATCATCACGCAAGATCGTCCATCCTGGGCCCTCTTCTGATTTCGCTTCAGTCTAAGGGAAAGTACATGATCAAAATATTCAAAAGTCAATTTCACCATAAGGAAATTTTAAAATTCTAGGCTACAAAACAAACCTGTCAACACTTTGTTTTATAATAGGAGTAAAACCAAGACAAACGATAGATTAACTGTATGCATTATGATCATATACACACAAATATGTAGTACTGTGTTAAAAAATGTGAGCCTCATACAAGATGTTCAAGCTGGTTTTAGAAAAAGCAGAGGAACCAGAAATCAAATTGCCAACAGCCGCTGGATCATCGAAAAAGCAAGAGAGTTCCAGAAAAACATCTTTCTTGACTATGCCAAAGCCTTTGACTGTGTGGATCACAAGAAACTGTGGAAAATTCTGAAAGAGATGGGAATACCAGACCACCTGATCTGCCTCTTGAGAAATTTGTATGCAGGTCAGGAAGCAACAGTTAGAACTGGACATGGAACAACAGACTGGTTCCAAATAGGAAAAGGAGTACGTCAAGGCTGTATATTGTCACCCTGCTTATTTAACTTATATGCAGAGTACATCATGAGAAACGCTGGACTGGAAGATACACAAGCTGGAATCAAGACTGCCGGGAGAAATATCGATAACCTCAGATATGCAGATGACACCACCCTTATGGCAGAAAGTGAAGAGGAACTCAAAAGCCTCTCGATGAAGGTGAAAGTGGAGAGTGAAAAAGTTGGCTTAAAGCTCAACATTCAGAAAACGAAGATCATGGCATCCGGTCCTATCACTTCATAGGAAATAGATGGGGAAAGAGTGGAAACAGTGTCAGACTTTATTTTTCTGGGCTCCAAAATCACTACAGATGGTGACTGCAGCCATGAAATTAAAAGACGCTTACTCCTTGGAAGGAAAGTTATGACCAACCTAGATAGCATATTCAAAAGCAGAGACATTACTTTGCCAACAAAGGTCCGTCTAGTCAAGGCTATGGTTTTTCCTGTGGTCATGTATGGATGCAAGAGTTGGACTGTGAAGAAAGCTGAGTGCCGAAGAATTGATGCTTTTGAACTGTGGTGTTGGAGAAGACTCTTGAGAGTCCCTTGGACTGCAAGGAGATCCAACCAGTCCATTCTAAGGGAGATCAGCCCTGGGATTTCTTTGGAAGGAACGATGCTAAAGCTGAAACTCCAGTACTTTGGCCACCTCATGTGAAGAGTTGACTCATTGGAAAAGACTCTGATGCTGGGAGGGACTGGGGGCAAAAGGAGAAGGGGACGACAGAGGATGAGATGGCTGGATGGCATTACTGACTCGATGGACGTGAGTCTGAATGAACTCCGGGAGTTGGTGATGGACAGGGAGGCCTGGCGTGCTGCGATTCATGGGGTCGCAAAGAGTTGGACACGACTGAGCGACTGATCTGATCTGATCATACAAGAACCATGGAGGCAGAATTATATTTTTTATCTGCAGTGTTGGGGGGGGGTGGGGGGGGCGCATTGTTTGTGGTGATATAGTATAATCTAGGTTTGGGATCACTTTTTTAAGTCTTCTAACAATCAAAACAGACTTACAAAATATTTCACATTCAGTGATAACCTATTAGAAAACATTTGGCAAATTATTTTAACACACAGAAATTTTTAACATGGTATTTTAACCCAAAATTAATTGAAAGAGTGAAAAATGAAACTAACCTGATACTGTGCTAGGTGTTTATAGATGCTCTCACATTTAAAATTTGATAAAAATCTGGACCAAATGTTATATAAGTTATGATCTCACTGCCTCCCCAAATCATGGACTCAAAAGACTAGTCACACGCTAAAACCGTAAATAACCGAACCAGGCAATAAACATAATGGTAGTCAATTCATTTTGTTTATTCATAGGATTTATATAAAACCATGCAAGAGAGTCTGAGAATTACAGCCTTTTATTTCATGGTACAACAGTACCACCTTGTGGCATTAATTAAGTAGTGCAGGAGGCTGAACTAGTTTCTTCATTCCACAAATATTCACTGAGAACTGCCTATCAAACACTGTCCCGAGTGTGAGAAAGAGAGATGAACAAAACAAAGTCCCTGTCTTCATGGAGCTAACAGTCTGTGCTTTTCTACTTACTCCATGCACAGAAATACACAATGTGGGGGAAATATCTAAATATATAAGAACCCATTTGGTTAGAGAAAACCGTTACTTTATGGGAGCCTATTAACCTATAAAAAGCAATTATTAGGAGAAAAGATGTTAAAAACACTTACAGGGTTAAGAGATTACTTATCTAATTCTGAAGCCATTTTTTTTTAATTTAAAAAAATATAGCCCTGAAACAATAATACCATTTTTTTTTTTAAAAAGGATGCTATCACAAACAGGAAAAAATGTCCTTCTGGCTTATTCGTCAAAGCTTTTTCCTAAATAGACCCGGAAGACTGGAGAGCATATAAATGTGAAAAAGTTTTCAGAACTGACTTAGTGAATCAAACAGTACACTTTGTACTATAATTTAACCAGCATGAAGAAACGAGAGACATCTGTGTTGGTTAAACCCATCAGTTCCAATGCTTTCTGTGCCGCCACTGACAGAGGGCGACGAAGCAGAAAGGCAGTGCATAACGCTGCTCCTGGGCCGCCACTGACAGAGGGCGACGAAGCAGAAAGGCAGTGCATAACGCTGCTCCTGGAGGACGCCCACAGGCCTCCATTCCTCATCTCTACAGGACCACACCCGCGTTCCTAAACTTCTGCTTCTGTGAGATTCAGTTACCTAACTGAATAAAAGGCCATTTTCCCTGAGTCAGCTCAAGTTTTCTCTGCCAATCTCACCTTACTTAAATAAGCCAGAGCTGTTCCCAATGAACAGAGATCCACTTTGAACCATTAACTGTAACACCTCTGCCAAGTTAATTACTCAAGTTTAGTCACTAGCAAAGTGAAAGTCACGCAGTCATATCTGACCCTTTGGGACTCCATGGACTATATATAGTCCATGGAATTCTCCGGCCCGTTGGACACTCTGCGATCCCATGGAGTGTAACCCGCCAGGCTCCTCTGTCCATGGGATTTCCCAGAGGCAAGAGTACTGGAGTGGGTTGCCATTTCCTTCTCCAGGGGATCTTCCTGACCCAGGGATCAAACCTGCGTCTCCTGCATTAGCAGGTGGATTTTGTACCACTGTGCCACCTGGGAAGCTCAATCCATGAGGACAAGATCCAAAGAGAAAACAGCAACACGATTTTAGAAGGTAGAAGCAGATGGATCATGTCTTGGCAAAGCCAAGGAAGGTGAATCCTGCAACTCCAACTGTCAGTCTGACAACTAATCCAACTCACCCTGCAGACTTTTCAGGGGAAAAAAAACAAAACCTAGGAATGGGCAGTTCTGGTACTTTTGCAAGTAAGGATAGAACGGAGGAATCAAGATAAAGAGAACTGGGTGAAAGTTAGATTGAGAAACAAGGAATCAAGATAAAGAGAACTGGGTGAAAGTTAGATTGAGAAACAATCAGATTGTTTCCCCTGGATTCCCCTCCCCACTCTCCTGGCGGAAGACTAGAGGTTTAACCTCTGGAGGGGTAATGGGCTAGCCCAGATGAAAGCATGGGGCGGTACCAAAACCAGGGGATTCAGTTCCACACAAGCACATACACGTCACCTCCAATAAGGAGTCCCGCCAGTCCCATGGTGGACTCCCAAAATGCTGGCAGCCAGACCTTTTTCCTCCAGGGAGGAGATCAGGAACACTCCATAGAAAATCTAACCAGTGACTACTAAATAACACACTAAGAGAAGGCTACATTAAAGCTCACGTCATGTGGACAAACTCCACATATTCAGAGCATCCAATCAACTTTTCTAGGAGTATTTGTTCTAATCATGAACAAATAAGATTTATCAAAAAGAAGAGGAAGAATAATATAAACAAACATTTAAAAAGCAACTTCTAAGAAAAAGAAAGTATTCAAATAAAAAAAACAACTTAAGGGAAAATACCATTAATATCCCTGAAGAGTTAGGAGATTATATTGTATCTACAAAATAAGAACAGTTGCTATTTTAAAAAAGAAACATTAAGAGACTAACAAAAAGCTTAGAAATAGAAGCATGATGGCTGAAAAAAAAAAGTGTAAAGGTGAGAAGACAAAGCTAAGGAAATCATGCAGAAAATAGAGCAGAAAGAAAAAAGTAATGGAAAATATTACAAAAAGATAACTGGACAAACAGTCTGGGAGACTCCAGCACAGTGCCTACAGTCAGGCAGCGAGGAAAGCCTGGAACAGTGACCTCAAGGAAGCCAAAACCCCCGGGGGTGCTGCTGTTGTTCAGTCACTAAGTCGTGTCCAACTCTTTGTGACCCCATGGCCTGAAGCCCACCCCATCCCCTGCTCATGGAGTTTCGTATGCTTTACCAAAATAGTGGGAGTATCAATTTACATTCCCACCAGCTATGCAAGAAGGTTCCCTTTTCTCCACACCCTCTCCAGCATTTGACTTTTACCAGCAACACAAGAGGGTTCCCTTTTCCCCGCACCCTCTCCAGAATTTATTGTTTGTAGACTTTTTTTGATGGTGGTCATTCTGACTGATGTGTGGTGGTATCTCATTGTAGTTTTAATTTGCATTTCTCTCATGAGTGATGTTGAGCATCTTTTCATGTGTTTGTTAGCCACTTGTATGTCTTCTTTGGAGAAATGTCTGTTCAGGTCTTTTTTCCCACTTTTTGATGGGGCAGTTTGTTTTTCCAGTATTGAGTTGTATGAGCTGCTTGTATATTTTGTAAATTACTTCTCTGTCAGTTGGTTCCCTTGCTATTACTTCCTCCCATTCTGAGGGTTTCCTTTTCACCTTGTTTGTAATTTCTTTTGCTGTGCAAAAGCCTTCAAGTTTAATTATATCCCACTTGTTTATTTTTGTTTTTATTTCCATTATTCTAGGAGAAGGGTCACAGAAGATCTTGCTTTGATTTATGTCATCGAGGATGCTGCCTATGTTTTCCTCTGTTTTATAGTTTCCGGTCTTACACTTAGGTCTTTAATCCATTTTGAGTTTATCTTTGTGTATGGCATTAGGAAGTGTTTTAATTTCATTCTTTTCAACCGAGCTGTCCAGTTTTTCCAGCACCACTTACACGGGGCACTATGGAAGATGATGAAAGTTGCTCAGTCATGTCCAACTCTTTGTGACCCCATGTACTATACAGTCCATGGAATTCTCCAGGCCAGAATACTGGAGTGGGTAGCTGTTTCCTTCACCAGGGGATCTTCGCAATGCAGGGATCAAACCCAGGTCTCCAGCATTGCAGGTGGATTCTCAACCAGCTGAGCAGCACATGGGTGCCATCTCAAAAACAACAGAATGATTTCTGTTCATTTCCAAGGCAAACCATTCAGTATCACAGTAATCCAAGTCTATGCCCCAACCACTAATGCTGAAGAAGCTGAAGTTGAACATATACCCCAACCACTAATGCCAAAGAAGCTGAAGTTGAACAGTTCTATGATGACTTACAAGACCTTCTAGAACTAACATCAAAAAAAGATGTCCTTTTCATCATAGGGGACTGGAATGCAAAAGTAGGACATCAAGAAATACCTGGAGTAACAGGCAAATTTGGCTTTGGAATACAGAATGAAGCAGGGCAAAGGTTAATAGAATTTTGCCAAGAGAGCACACCGGTCATAGCAAACACCCTCTTCCAAAAACACAGTGTCTACACATGGACATTACCAGGTGGTCAATACCAAAATCAGATTGATTACATTCCTTGCAACTGAAGATGGAGAAGCTCTATACAGTCAGCAAATATAAGACGAAGAGCTGATTGTGGCTCAGATCATGAATTCCTTACTGCAAAATTCAGACTTCAATTGAAAAGTAGGGAAAACCACTCGACCATTCAGGTATGACCTAAATCAAATCCCTTACGATTATACAGTGGAAGTGACAAAAAGATTCAAGGGATTAGATCTGACAGAGTGCCTGAAGAACTATGGGAGGTTCGTGACACTGTACAGGAGGCAGTGATCAACACCACAGCCAAGAAAAAGAAATGCAAAAAGGCAAAACGGTTGTCTGAGGAGGTCTTACAAATAGCTGTGAAAAGAAGAGAAGCTAAAGACAAAGGAGAAAAGGAACCAACCATCTCATACTCTGTCATCCCCTTCTCCTCCTGCCTTCAGTCTTTCCCAGCATCAGGGTCTTTTCAAATGAGTCAGCTCTTCGCATCAGGTGGCCAAAGTACTGGAGTTTCAGCTTCAACATCAGTCCTTCCAATGAACATTCAGGACTGATTTCCTTTAGGATGGACTGGTTGGATCTCCTTGCATAAGGGACTCTCAAGAGTCTTCTCCAACACCACACATGAACACAATATACTACTAAATCATCTGTTATAACCTAAAAATTACACAGTAGAATGAGTACTAAAATACACTGAGAACTGAAGCACACTTTAAGTTAATTTCTATCAAAGTCAGAAGTTGGGCAAATTATCTCACACAACAGATACACATAATTGCAACTTACTGAATCTTTTCCATAAAGATGGCTTTCCATTAAGTATAAAACTTCCTTTAAAAAATGGAGCACCCACAAAGAAAAGATGGATCAGAGATTAAGAGAAAGAGAAAAAGTGTGAGGCAAATTCCAAATGTGTCATTCATTGGTAAAATTTGCCTAAGGTGATCGCTAGATACTGTTGTTGTTCAATCACTGAGTCGTGTCTGACTCTGTGTGACCCCCATGGACTATAGCTCATCAGGCTCCTCTGTCCATGGGATTTCCCAGAGACAAGAGTACTGGAGTGGGTTGCCATTTCCTTCTCCAAAGGATCTTCCTGATCCAGGGATCGAACTTTCATCTCCTGCATCAGCAGGCAGATTCTTTACCACTGAGCCACCAGGGAAGTCCAATCCCTAGAGAGATTTCATTAACTTTTGAGACATCATGAGAATTAAAAGTTTTTGTTTTGTTTCTAAAACAGAAGCAATGGCAAACTGATGTATTACAATTACAATAGGAATAAAAAACCCAGAGAGTTCTGGATTTGAATTACTAGTTTACTGCTGACTACAACAACACTACAAATGAGAAAGTTTAGATAGAGGTCTAGGATTGGAAAGAAACTAAATATACTTCCCATTCTTCACCTTGATATAAATATAATGTTAAGAGACAAGGCTCCAAACTGTATACATGAGACTCGGATATTTACCTCTGTCAGATGAAGTTGTGTTGACTGATCAAAATTTACCAGCTTATGAAGTCTGTCAGATTTACTGCAAGGCAACAATGACTCAATGACCTAAAGCAACCTACAGGACAACTCTCTGTGCCTACATCAACTGAAAAATAAAACTGACTTAAATGCAAAAACTTAATGAAAACCATATGACACATGGAAACAAAATAGGCCCCACCCTCACTGGCCTGGCTCTGTGCAAACATTTAATCAAGATCACACAGAAACAGTCAGTGTTGATTTTGAAGATGAAGACAACCCTTCAAAATGTTAATCAGCTTCCATTTCAAGGATCAAACACAGACACTGGCAGCTACTGAAAAGGAAAACGGAAAACAGAACTTTGGAATGATTCTTTAATCTAATACCAAATAATTAAGAACCTGAACTCATTTCAGTTTTGAAGGGGGAAAAATTAAGTCAAATCCTAAAAAAATAAACATGATAATCATATCTATATTTAAAAGCAACAGCTGATTTCATTGCTTCCCCTAAGAAGACCGTTATGTTTTCATTTTAATTTATTTTCACCTAAACTAAAACAGGTTCACACCACTGGCTAAATTCATCTTAATACCTTTGCTGCTGTAATTTTTTTTATGCAATTTACAACTGTAGTTAGTAAATCTCCCCTACATGTGTGAAAGACAATCAAAATGGAATCAGTAGTGTGCTAAGAGAGCCCTCTAAAACGGAGCCAAGAAGCCATTAGAGAAGTATGACTCATGTATACCTCTGCCTGGATGGAATCTGACCTTCTGATCAGAAGAAGCCATTCAGGACACTTGCCAGAAACTCATGACAGCAGAGTCTTATCTACTTGTTGGACCTCCTACCCTGAAACAACTCATGATTCCTTAAGGACAAATCCCTGACTTGAGTCAGTCGATCACAATTCTCGGCGGGTGACTTTTGTTAAGTCCCTGTCTCTTTCTCTTCCAGGATTATCCAAATCTGCCTCCCTCAAATTGTAGTTCTTAAGATCCAACAAATAAACTCTTATTTGCAGCCTCCTGCACTGAGATGTGGTAGTGGTGATGACAGATCCTATCTTAAAGTTCTGCCTATGAAATTAAGAGCATACGAAAAACCCCTTCATATTAAAAAAATGTATTCTGGTAGAAATCAACAGAAGTAAAATATAGCCCCAAATCTTTAGAATTTGAGTAAGAACATCAATGATTTTCTAACTGTGTAAGACACTGTGACATCCCACCAAAGAACTGAAAGTTGAATCATAAGAATTGAATATTTTCAATCTTGAATATAAGAGAATTTCAATGAAGAACCTACTGATTCAAGATTATATGGAAGATCCCATGTCTAAGCAAACTTTTCTTTAACTCTCAAAGAATTCTTAATAAGCAATTCCCAAGTGAAGAGCAACTAAAGAGCCTCCTGATGAAAGTGAAAGAGAGAGTGAAAAAGCTGGCTTAAAACTAACATTCAAAAACCAATAAAATGGCATCTGGTCCCATCACTTCATGGTAAATAGACAGGGAAAAAGTATAAACAGTGGCAGATTTTATTTTCTTGGGCTCCAAAATCACTGCAGATGGTGACTGCAGCCATGAAATTAAAAGAAGCTTGCTCCCTGGAAGAAAAGCTATGACAAACCTAGACAGTGCATTAAAAAGCAGAGACATCACTTTGCCAACAAAATAACATCTAGTGAAAGCTATGTTTTTCCAGTAGTCATGTACGGATGTGAGAGCTGGACCATAAACAAGGCTGAGCACCACAGAATTGATGTTTTCAAACTGTGGCGCTGGAAGACTCTTCAGAGTCCCTTGGACAGCAAGAACAAACCAGTGAATCCTAAAGGAAATCAATCCTGAATATTCATTGGAAGCACTGATGCTGAAGCTGAAGCTCCAAGCCTTTGGCCACCTGATGTGAAGAACCAACTCACTGGAAAAGACCCTGATGCTGGGAAAGATTGAGGGCAGGAGAAGGGGACAACAGAGGATGAGATGGTTGTATGGCATCACCGACTCAATAGACATGAGTTTGAGCAAATTCCGAGAGATAGGGAAGGACAGGGAAGCCTGGTGTGCTGTAGTCCACAGGTTCACAGTTGGACACAACTAATCAACTGAACAACTGTCTTGATCAATTTCTGCCTTCTCCTTCCTTTACAGGTCTTTTTTTTTTTTTTTTTTAGTTCTTTTAACTGTCTTACTATGATGGTATTCTGGGAACAAGCCCACTTGAGCTTCATTTTTGTTAACTTTTTGTTTAATTTCCTGATTCTCTGCTGCTGCTACTGCTAAGTCACTTCAGTCGTGTCCGACTCTGTGTGACCCCATAGACGGCAGCCCACCAGGCTCTGCCATCCCTGGGATTCTCCAGGCAAGAACACTGGAGTGGGTTGCCATTTCCTTCTCCAAAGCATGAAAGTGAAAAGTGAAAGTGAAGTCACTCAGTCGTGCCCGACTCTTAGCGACCCCACAGACTGCAGCCTACCAGGCTCCTCTGTCCATGGGATTTTCCAGGCTAGAGTACTGGAGTGGGGTGCCATTGCCTTCTCCATCCAGATTCTCATATAGATTACAAATTCAGATGGATAATTTCTAAGATCCTAGTAAACTAGAAAAAAGCATTTAGTAGTATATCCTAGGTGAAAAAAGATCAAGATGCTGAAACCACATCACCTTTAATTATAGCCTAAGCATATATTAAATGTACAGAGCTCTCTAAGAAAAACAAATTCTGCCTGGCTTTCCAAGAATTCAGGCCTCATACTCCTGGAAAACACGCTTCTTCGATGCATTTTTTCATCCACATACTGTCTTTTGTTTATTTTTTAATTCCATTTGCTGCCCTTGACTTAACTATGGACTTAATTAACACTTGCTGCTAAGTCACTTCAGTCGTGTCCGACTCAGTCTGACCCCATAGACGGCAGCCCACCAGGCTCCCCCATCCCTGGGATTCTTCAGGCAAGAACACTGGAGTGGGTTGCCATTTCCTTCTCCAGTGCATGAAAGTGAAAAGTGTAAGTGAAGTCGTTCAGTAGTGTCTGACTCTTAGCGACCTCATGGACTGAAGCCCACCAGGCTCCTCCGTCCATGGGATTTTCCAGGCAAGAGTACTGGAGTGGGGTGCCATTGCCTTATGTCCTTGCTCAATGAAGACTCTGGTTTCTTCTATTCTAACTTGTATCCATTCAGCTCCACAGAATTAAATTTTAGGAAACATTCCTGAAACTCCAATTTTCTTCATTGTTTATAATCTCTGAAGGACTGCTAATAAGTAGACAAAACTGCCTAAAAGGACAAAAGTAACATCTCAAGGAGTCTTTGACACAAGTCCTCTATTCATTTTCATACTTAATTAGGAATGTGAGATATTCAGAATGCACTCCACCAGTCTCTTAAAGTACATCATTATTTTTTATCTGCTACATTACACAGTACACATCAATGAGAATTCAGATTTGTAACAAATGAGCAGAGCTGTGAATTTATCTAGAAAATAGATACCAATGTTTTAGTATCACAAACTGTTAAAACCTTCAATGACACAAACATACATAAGCCTCTCACATGCAAGCCTCTCTTCTGTGTGAGAACAGAGCAAGAAGGCACCTCTAATGATAAAGGAACCATGTCCTCTCCAGACACCAAATCTCCCAGTGCCGATCTTGGACTCCCAGCCCCCAGCACAGTGAGAAATGAATGTCTGTTGTTTTTAAGCCACCCAGTCTGTGATAACCTGGTGTAGCAGTCTGAATGGGCTAAAACAGTACGTGACCTGACAGTTCTCTCTTCTGAAATGTGAAGGATGATAATAAATACCCCCTCTCTCACATATTACATGCACAGCCAGCCATATGGGTCACTGATTATAAAAACATGGCTGCTTTTACCACCAAACAGACTCCTTGTCAGTCTTTTAAATGTAATACATGATGATTCTCCCTCCATTCTTCTCTTTAACTTGTTGAAGAAGAGCAACCATCAAGGCCCTTGCAGCAACCGAATGCAGAGAATTCTTGCTAGTCCAGCACTGCAGTTAATGAGACAAGGTATCAACAAACAAAAAATTTAAAAAAAATTTTTTTAAGTTCTTTGTAAGACCATGAAAAGCTATACAAATGAAATGAAGTTTTATCTGGTAGATAATATGCGTAATATCAATCTACTGAAGTCAAGAAAAGACTTAAAAATAAATGTATTGTCTCACTAGAGTTCCCTGTACAAATAGGTGATTCCAAATCTGGGATACAGGAAGTTCAAGGTTCAGTCTGGGACATCTTGCTGTCCCAGAAAGCAAGAAAGCACTCAAAGAAAAATGAGGTCATGTCATAAGGCCATGAGGGTTAGTATGCACTGGTTCCCATTACCTCATTTGTGAATTTAAGTGTCAAAAAGCACAATGATTGTAAAGGACTGAACAATAATAACTCCTGTGTCCATGATATTAAAAAAAAAAAAAAAAAAAACCCAAAAGGGGAGGGAAAGAAGGTTCACTCGCCACAACTGGAGATGACTGTTAAACCAACTTCTCACTCCAAAAAGCAATAATTAAAGGGAAAGGAATCTTAGCCCCCACCTTCAGGAACTTAAATTCAGTCGTAGAAAAACAAACAAAAACTAAAGGAGAAAGTCATCATTCTATAAATGACACTAACTGTTTTAGGCAAGAATAATCAACTGACGCTAAAAGGCAAAGATATACAGGCAAAGGTAAACTAGATACTAGCTCCTTTCAAAGTACACACCCCAGAAATGACTTTATAACTGTAGGGGGGACATGCACCCTTAATAAGGGACTATTCATTACCACTGTAACCAAATGAAAAACCACCATCACTAATATGAGATGTGATGCAACATGAAGTACAGAGCATTTAAGTCTCACACCTATGAAACAGGCCGAGCTGCTGCTGCTACTGCTAAGTCACTTCAGTCGTGTCTGACTCTATGCGACCCCATAGACTGCAACCCACCAGGCTCCCCCATCCCTGGGATTCTCCAGGCAAGAACAGCGGAGTGGGTTGCCACTTCCTTCTCCCAATGCATGAAAGTGAAAAGTGAAAGTGAAGTCACTCAGTCGTGTCTGACTCTAAGCAACCCCACAGACTGCAGCCTACCAGGCTCCTCTGCCCATGGGATTTTCCAGGCAAGAGTACTGGCGTTGGGTGCCATTGCCTTCTCCAGAAATAGGCCAAGAGTCCACCCTAAACCCTAACCTTTAGCCCTAACTTCAGGGTTACATAAAAAGGACACAGAGGAACAAGTTAGTAGAAGACATTATGACAAAATCATCAGACAAATTCAGAATCTGGATTCATCTTCAAGACAACTGGTTTCTCTCTGTATAGGGTCTCCTTAAAGGGGGAGGGGGCACGCGTGGGATGAGGAGGACTGGTCAGGAAGAAGAGGGAGGAAACAAGATTAACACAACCAAACGTAAGGCATGAACCCTGACTAGATTTTGGGTCTCAAAGTTTCAAAAGCATTCTTTGAATTTTGCAGTATGTGATTCATATCTCAATAAAGCTCTTTCTTAAAAAAAGAGTCTCTGAGACAGTATAGACAGTACCTTCAAGTAGTCACCCCAAACAAACAAAAACCAGATGGAGAGAGAATAGGCAGACAGCTATATAAAATAAACACATGGACAACTGCTAACAATTTTAGCAACTAGGTGAGAGAAATAGTGGTCCTTCATACTTTTTTCCATTTAAAAATCTTCTATAAAATAACTGAGGGAAAAAAAAAGGATTCTAAAATTTCTATTAGGCAAACAATTAAATGATATCCAATAACTTTACAAAATTCCCTGATAAATGAATGGAAGTCAATTCCAACAGTAAACTCATAAAGAATTTTCTCTTCTTTGGCCACAGTGCATGGCTAGCTAGATCTCAGTTTCCTGACCAGGAAGTGAACCCAGGCCCACTGCAGTAAAAGCGCAGCGTCTTAAGCCCTGGATGATGAGGGAATTCCCTAAAGAATTTGCCAAATGAGTTTAATGGATTTCATTATTCTGAAGTGTTTCACTATGATAATATTTTATCTTGCTTCCTTCTTAGCAGTTTTGAGGAATAAGATTTTAAAATGAGTTATTTCCAAGTGCTACCATGCAACCAGCGAAGGGGAGCTGAGACTCGGGAGAACTGAGCAGGCTGCTTGGCTCACCGCCTGGCCCAGTCTGGGCAGGTGACACTGTGGCTCGCCAGTCTGGGCAGGTGACACTGTGGCTCGCCAGGCAGCCCCCTTCTTTCCAGCTTATCTAGGTGAGAGGACGGAGACAGTCTTCTGCTCTGCTTCTAAAAAAGTACCTCACTACTCTAAGCACACAGGCACTGACGGCTAAAAGATGGTTCTGAAGCAACATAGCCTGGGTTTTGATCCAGAGTCTGTCCATTATTATCAGTGGGACCTGGGGCAGGTCATTTAACCTCATTTTGGGTTTCTCTAAAATGGAAGTTCTGGTATTTCTTAAAGTGATAATTACAGAGAAACACCTTCCATAGTACCTGGCGCAAACAATAAGACGACCCCTCCCAGCCCCGCTACCACAATTCCTACCTAGAAATGCCTTGAGTCGTCATGTACACACACAACTCCCAAATCAGGACATCTGTGATATTCTGATGATGCTCTGTGCTTTGCTCACAATGATGAGAATGCTCAAATAGTAGGAAAGCACACACTTAGAAATCAAAGTCTCCCTGGTAAAAAAAATCTTTTAAGTAACACATTTCAACCACAGCTTGAAGTGAGGAGTAAGAAAAAGTGGACACATTTCTAGGTCCTCAAATCTAGCTTTATTATTTTGTTAAGAATTACGCGTTAGTAAACCAGATACACCTAAAACGAGAGGTGTCGTTGCTTTGTTGTTTAAGTCGTGTCTGACTCTTTGCAACCCCAAGGACTGCAGCCCACCAGGCTCCTCTGTCCATGGGATCTCTCAGTCAGTACTGGAGTGGGTTGCCATTGCCTTCTCCAGGTGATCTTCCCGACCCAGGGAACGAACCCGTGTCCCCTGCACTGCCAGGTGGGTTCTTTACCACTGAGCCTCCAGGGAAGTGCAAAATGAGAGACAATTTTGCAAACACAATTTTTATTCAATTATTGGATAATTTTTGGACTACCTTGTAATTCAGCAGAAGTAACAACAGTTTCCCTTCAAAATAGCTTTCAACTTTAGATTCATCTTTGACTATTCGTTAGGAAAAAAATAAGAACTGAATATAAGAAACTCATTCTAATAATGACATGCAGTTGCAAACGTTTATATAGCGCTAACCAGATACTAAGCATTGTTCTAATTCTAAGCACTTTACAAATACTAATTCACTTGACCCTCACAGTTATCTCTGTGAGGTGATGATAACCCCTAGAATGACTGTCTCAAACAGAGGAAAAAACGCGAGGTTTGGTGAGGCTAAGCAACCTCTCTTCACTAAGTGGTAGACCAAGTATTTGGAAGCCGTTGGTCTGGCTCTGGAGTCTGGCGTCTCTGCCACTATGTATAATACACCATCCGTCTCCATACACATACTCAACTGCCGACAACACAGAAACGATGAGTTTTAGCGAGATACAATAAAATATTCTTTTGATTTTTAAAAATGCACCATAAGTGCAAACACATGCTACAAGACATACCTTATGCAGGACATTTAAATTAAAAAAAAAGCCTCAATCTCCTTGATGAAAATTTTATGTAGGCAGCCACTTCAGCAACTTCAAACAGAACATTTTTTCAAAGAGGGCCAGAATATGTATGGCACCATTATTAATTTTTATTTTAACAGTAACTAAAGATTTCCACAGCAGCTCCATAATTATATTCTTCACTTATACCCGTATTTTCCCCACGTCAATGCTCCACGTTACCACACTGCCAAACCTAAGTTCACTGTGATTACAACTGCTGTTCACATTAGAAACCGGCCTACATCAAATTTTCTTTTTCCTACATCAAAATTAAACAGCATATTTTAAAAGTGAGTACAAAGAGAAACTGGCTTTCAAGTGTTCCCATCAACAGCAGTGTGCACAATCACGTGCATTCTCATTTCAAACTCCAAGTCCCTCTTTTGTCTAAGCTCCAATCTATTTAGGCATTTTCAGTAAACAAACATTAAGCTGAATTATTTACAAAGTTAGCATTCCACACATTCCTGTTAGAGCAGCTTTTATGTGAGAGTAAAATACTGTTGCCTTGCAATGTAGGGGCAACTTAAGGACAGCATCTTTCTCTACTTCCCCACCCCCAACTCCTTTTCAAACCTGAGGCCTGAAAACTGCTGGGGGACCACTGGGGAACGTGTGTGAGGAGTCCTTCCGTTCCACTCCCAAGGCGTTCTCCTTTGGGAGTAGGCATTCAAGAGGTCTAGGAACCAGCATGAATGCACGATTAAAAGTACACAGCAATTAAGAGTCTAGGTCTAAGTTACCAAGACACCAAAGAAGCAGGTATTGCAAAAGTACTCCCACCACTAAATATCTAGCTGTGAAGAAGTTACATGGCTGCCATTTACGAGAAACAGAGTTCCCTAACTTATCTCTGTGTTTGACACATATCTGTGTTTGTGCTCCTATCACAAAATCAGAAAAAAAGTAAATACCTTATCTCTTCTAGTAACTTCTGCCCTTGATTTTGATGGAAATTTGCTGCCCTGCAATCACTAGGGAAGCTACTTTCTAACAGAAACTAGCTGGCACTTACTACAAGATTATCATTGTAGTTTCATTATCACAAAAGCCAAAATGGACATACTGGCAATTTCAAATAGATGAAAACCTTGCAGAAAGTCTGTAACTCAAGAGTGCTAAGTAACAGTTAGTCAATGATCTCCTAACAGCAGCCAATATATTCTCCTTAAGAGACTTACAGATTTAAATTGCATCACGCTTGCTTCAATGCCACCTTTAAGGAAACAGGCACTTAAATGCCAAGAAATCTGACTGAATTTCAGTCAACTTTTCAAGAAAGGAGCAAAAGGAAAAATCACAACTTTAAAGGTATGGAAAAACATGAGCAACTCTAATTACCAAAATCTTGGGTTATTCAACATACTGGGAAAACAGATCACTCTAGACGGGTACATGTTCTGAAATGAGGATAAGAAGGTACTATTTCCTTAAGGCGTAAAACAAATCTTTCTTACACAAAATGTAAGTTTTTGTTGCTTCCTTAAACAGAGTGTCCTAAATACAATTTAATCTTTGTTTAAAAAAAAATTCACTCAAAGTTAACATCAAGGAAGCAGCTAGTGTGCCCTGCCATATGTTGGTATGTGGCTGGTACAGGGCTTCATTTATTTGGTCCAATAGAGGGATTTATAGATTCTAGATTAAAGAATTCCCTCCAAATAGGTGACAATTACTTATTTGAACCTAAAAATGTTAACATTTCTAAAATATACTACTGACATTCCCCGACTGTGTAAACTGGCTAATTGTTCTCCGGGTGCTTGGGACCCTACAGAGACAGAAAAATTGGCCCACACACACACATGCACACATATCACACACACACACACACACACACACACACACACACATGGCTATCCAGGCTGCCTGCTTCTTTGTGTCATGTTTCCTGCACTAACCCAGGGCCTCTCCCCACAGTTGATGTTTTTAACCTGATCATTGCTTCTTGTCATCCATGTCATTTCCAATTACAACCTGGAGCAGGCACTGCCTCCATAAGTCTTGACCTCTCAGACACATTCCACTTTTTACAGTCTCCATTTGGTGAAAGCTCTCACCATCTGAATCTCCCAAGCTGTCACCCTCACAGTCCCTCCCCCTCCTTCATCCTTCTAAATCCTGTCAGTCCCAGACTCACTCAACCTCCAAACTGCCTTTCAAGCCTGCTTCCTCTTTTCTATTCACCCCCCGACCCACCCCATCTTATACAACCTTAGTTCTCCCCTCTTCTCTGATTACTGCAAGAGCCTCCCACTTATTGGTCTTCTAATACAGGTTTTACATCCTTCAGCCTTCCTTTCCTTAAAAATAATCAACTCTGATCACATCACTTACTTGATGAAAAATTACAACTGGCACCCAAATGCCAAAAGGATAAAGTCCAGATTCCTTAACTAAAGGCACAAGACTAAAAAATCTGGTCCCAACTTCCCCAGAATCCCCTTTTCCAGCTCCCCATTGCAAAGAATCGGACACAACTGAGCGACTTGCACTTTCAACTATCAGTAAACACCCTATATCCCAACCTCTATGGAGGAAGAAAAGAGGAAAAAAAAAATTATAAAGAATGTGAAAAACTGGAAAACTGTTAGGCTTTTCCGCCTTCGAGTAGTACAGTGATTGGCAATTCATTTTTCCCTAACCAATGAAGTAAAAACTAGATGCACTAGCTCCTTTTCCTTGAATTAATAGTAGGGAAAACGTCTACTGATTATGGCATCATTCTCTGATGCTTACTTCTAAGTGTTTTCAAAGACTGTCTCAATATAGGCTGGTTTCAGCAACACTGAAAACTTGGTCTTTGTGACCGTAACTTTTCCAACATTTAAGACTCTAATTTCATAAGCAAGTATCTGTACTACCTAGAACACATACTACATCAACTTTCCAAATGGTTTCTCTTCTTGTTTCTATATGAACTATTTGGTGGACTGATTCATTCAAAGAAGCAAACCTCCATCTACTGAATTTGATATTCAATACTTTATCCAAAATTTCTATTTTTTCAGGTAAGAATCACTCCTTTCTTAGGCTTTCTCACTTTCACTAATGATGCTCCTTTTCATAGCCCTATCTCACAAAAAATTAATAAAGAATAAAAATAAAGTAAGTCTGCCGTATTTAATAAGATTTGCTGTATCACAATGTGATAGGGAATAGAGAAAACAAGGGGCATTACTGAGAAGTGAATACTGTGTAGCAAACTCACCAGTAAGTGATATATTTCTGCACATAAGCTTTACAATATTAGGAACTTTTAATACATCCTCTGTACAAAGGACCTGGCTTAACATGATGAAAGAGATACAAAATTATTAAGAAAACAAAAATAAGCCATACATATTTAACTGAAGAAACAGCTCATTTTTAAGAGATGAAAAATACTCAGAATAATAACTGCCCCAAGCACAAATGAAGGCTTTTTTGATTTATAAACATTAACTGTTATCTCTTCTGAAATGAGCCCATCAAGTACCTTTTTGCTTTACTTCGCAGTACCCCAGCTTACCTCCAAGGAGTATAGTAATTAATTACTCACATGTAATTTAATATATCTGTGTGACATGTTTTAAAATACTTAAAAACCATTTCAAAATCTCTTTCCCTAAAAATGATCTTGGAAGAGCAGTTATACCTCTTCTGCCCTAAGGAAGGCTTTCTAACACGAGTTCCCAAGTACTCTTCTGCAGAATAATGACTACACGTGAAATAATTGGGGCGGGGGCAGGGGTGACTCTAAGAGCAATAATATTATCCAACTCAGCAGGATCAGAGGATGAAAAATGTCCTGATGAACAGCTAATGATATCAATGGCAGTCTTTAGAACGTATCAAAAAGTACTCCAATCTATGTACCAAAAGCCTTAAAGAAGATCATGGTTTTAAATGAAATAAGCAGAGTTTAAATAGCTAGGCTGTAGCTCACAAAAACAGTAAATATGAAAACATGAGATAAGTCAACTGTAGATGTACATAGTGCATAAACAGACTTATAAATCAGATATGTGACTTATAAAGAAATGAATTCATAATTCTATTTTTCAGACTAGATAACAAAAATGATCGGACTAGTCAAAATTTTTAAAACACATACACTCTTTCCTTCTTTATTTTCTAAGAAATAATGCTAAACACACATGTGCCAGAGCATGAATCTAAATATCTAAAGATTTTCAAAAGAACAGAGATAATCACAAAGATTGTTTCCAAAGAAGAAAAAAACCCAGAGAAAGGAGGTATATACACCTGCTTTCTGTGGGCATCCCTTCTTTATATGGCTAAAATTTTAGGAAGTATTTTTTTTTAATTAATTCACTTCACTTAAAATGTCCATTATCAAAATTTCAAGGCTTACTATTTGTGAAATACCTTATAATCAACTTAAGACTACCAACAATTCTATTAATATGATAAGATCAACCTTTTTGCTGTCAAGATAAAAAGGAAGTCTTTCAATTAAACATCAGCCATGCATTTTATCTCCAATTTTTATGGAGAACTTTAATTAAAATAAAGGTATAAAGTTATAAACATACAAGGAAACAACACAGAAGAGAAAATAAGAGTAAACACAATAAGCCAATTAATTTGGAGGGGGAATGAAAACTAGATAGAGTAGCAGCAACCAATTAACAGAAAAATAAATTGACATTTAAGTGAAAACCAGTGGATCCATGCTCAGAAACTGGAAGAAACGGGCAGAGGTGGGGAGCAAAGCATGTGATAAAAACAGAAGACTGGCTGACAGTCCGTGTAAGAAGCAGCTATTAAACCTCTAGGTCCCCTCTCCAGCCTATGGAGGCAGTGACTGACTCTAACATAGACAGTAGTTTACTCCCTGAAGATAGTTAAATCAGAGAGGTCTTGGACTCCAGAACATTGGTTAACACAAACAGCTTATACTGAATAAAGTCTTCATACTGAATGCTGGAGCCCCAAAGACTATTCTTATATCCTGTTCCAAGAATACTGGCAGTAGTAAGTTCTTAACCCATACATAGGCAGCAGATTGCTAAGAGTCTTCTCTAGAAAAGATAAGTTCCCAGAAGAAAGTCCTACAGAAAACTGATATTTGGACATTCCCCAATGAAAGAACCAACGCTCTTAACTCTTCCACAGCTGAGCTCACCAACCAGTAAACTCTGGGCTCATCCGGGAATGTGCAATCCATCCTCTTTACTCTTAAATACGAATGGACAGTGAGGATCACCATGTACTAAGGAAGGCCTCCAACTGCTGAGTGAGGCCAAGACAAACAGCATGAATGAACTCAAAAGAGATTAAAACAAGGCAGAAAAAAGAAAAATTTAAGATGGCTATAATTAATTCCCCACAGAGAACAGACAGTGCATTTGTGAAATAACAGGGTCCCAAGAACAAAAACAAAACAACAAAAAAAGAGTTCTTCAAAAATAAAAAATATGAAGTCATGTATTTTTAAAATTCAACGTAAGGGCTAGAAATCAAAGAACTTCCCCAGAAGGTGTCAGAGAGAGAATTAGAGGGGAAAACGTGAGACTAAGAGGATCAATCCAGAAGATCTAACAACCAATTAGCAGAAGCTCCAGAAAGGGAACACAGAAAAAAAGGGACAAAAATAATCAAAGATATTAATTCAAACAAACCAAACAATGTGTAGAGAAGGGAGGAACGTGAATTTCTCACTGGGTAGACAAAGTCGCCACGGTGCAGCACAAGGAGTGAGCAAGCTGCACAGGGCACTTCACTGCCAAGCTGTGGACCAGCAGAGATAAAGAGACGACCTGAAAGGTTTCAAGGAGTACAGAACCAGAAACCAGAGAAGCACCAGACCGCTAACCAGCAAAAAAAAAAACAACAAGAAAATGAAACAGTAACTTCAAAGTTCTGAGGGAAAATTTTTTCTAACACACACATCTATATGGTATTAGTTTCCCATGGCTGCTATATGATTACCACCAACTGGGTGGCTTCAAACAACAGCAATATATCCTCCCACAGTTCAGAATCTGGCGAGGCCTCCCTTCCTGGGGACTGTGGGCACCCTTTGGCTCATGGCTATCATTCCAGCCTCCGCCTTGGCTGTCACCTTACCAGCCTCCTGAGAAACCTGTATGCAAGTCAAGAAGCAACAGTTAGAACCAAACATGGAACAACAGACTGGTTCAAAACTGGGAAAGGAGTACGGCAAGGCTGTATATAGGCGCCCTGTTTATTTAACTTATATGCAGAGTATATCACGTGAAATGCTGGGCTGAATGAATCACAAGCTGGAATCAAGATTGCTGGGAGAAATATCAACAACCTCAGATATGCAGATGATACCACTTTAATGACAGAAAATAAAGAGGAACTAAACAGCCTCTGGATGAAGGTGAAAGAAGAGAGTGAAAAAGATGGCTTAAAACTCAACATTCAAAAAACAAAGATCGGAGGAGAACAAGATGGTGGAGGAATAGGTGGTCGTGGAGTACATCTCTCTTCACAGAACATCAGAAATACACCTTCAAACACAGAACTACATGCAGAACACCAGCTGAGAGTAGACAGGAGTACCTGACCAGCGGAAAAGAGTGTATAGAACCACCCAAAACTCGGTAGGATGAAGGAACTAGGGGGCAAAACAGGAGTGTTAGGAGGACTGGACCTGCCCTCAGTTGGGGGAAGAACTGAAGCAGGGGTCCAATCCCCACATCAGGGCAACTGTCTGAGTCAGAGGAGGAACATTTAAGGCTGAGAGTGAAACAGCTGACCTGTGGCAGCCTAAATGGAATGAGAATCAGACAGTCCTTGCCGCAGCCATACGTTACCCAGACAGGGACGCAGGTCCGCTGGAAGGTGCAGTGGCTGGGAGCTGGAGTTTAGGGATTGTGGAGCAACCCCAGGCGAGGGCTGCTGTTGACTGTGGAGAGACTGGATCTGGGGGATGTGAGGGAGGAGATTGTGGTGGGAAAGGCCTGTGGAGAAAGCCAGACAGGCAGCCATGGAAGCCAGGCAATACTGCTGAGTCACGCAAGGGGGTGGAGCCATCACCATAGCCTCTCACCCCACACACAACAGCATCAGCAGCTGAACAACAGAGGCCGGCCCATCAAATGCCTGAGGCACCGAACTACAAAGCAGGACCGCACCCAGGGCGCTCCTTTATGTGACTGACATGCAGATCTACAGAGCAGGACCCTGACCTGCCGAACAACAGGGAAGGACCACTAAGTGCCTGAACGGGTGGAGCTACGGAGAAAGACTGGCCAAAGGGGCCTTCTGATCATTAGCCACAAGAAGCTTGAAAAAAGACCCTGACAGGGCCATAACTCCTGCACCGGAAGCAGTCCATGTGCCTGCACACTTGGCGCCGCCAGGGTCCTCACAAGCCAAGAAACCATGCCACCTTCACACTCAACTCTCACTGGGAGAGAGCTGCTACAGGTGCAAAGTCTTCGTCTATGCGTGCAGTGTCATTTTGGTCATGAACAACTCTTTGCGACCCTGTAGACCCTGGGCTGCCAGGCTTCTCTGTCAGGGAGGGGGTTCTCCAGGCAAGAATACTGGAACTTACTGGCCAATACTGGTCGCCATACCCTTCTAAAGCACTATACTTCCTGCTGCCCTAGCTGCCAACTCCCCTGAGCACCTGGTGCTGCCAGAACCCCTGGGACCCAAGCAGCTGCACCACCTCCACACCTGGCCCTCACAGGGGCAAACCCAAGTCCTCCAGGGCAGCCTCAGGAGCAAACCCCAGTGAACAACCCACATGCAGAGGTGGAAATAAAACCACAGTTGAAACCCAGGGGCAGTGTGACTAAGGAAGAAGACCCAAAACCTTCCCACCAGCTCTACAAGCTGCAGATTAAATCCACGCTATCAATTAGGCAGACTCTGTGTCTATGGAATATTCAAAATGACACTGAGAGCTCCCACAAAAGAAAACGCACTGGTTCTGATAGTTGTGGACACTGGAGGAAAGAACACACAGTAGGACCAGATGAGGATCTGAGATGCCCCCACAGCAGGTCCAGAGACCAGCACAGTGTTGGAGGGCATCCCAGGGAGGTAAGGTGGACTGCGACGCCCAGCAAGGGAAAGGACTCTGACAGCAGTGACTCAAGATAAACATTTGTTTTTCTTATGTTTTGACTTATTCTGTATACTCTTTTGGATTTTATCTTTTTTTCCCTCCCTTTCCCCACCCTGCTCTGTTGTAGTTATTGATTTTATTGGCACTATGAAATCTAATTAAGATTTTGAGCTTTTTTTTTTTTCTCAGTCACATTTTTTATTGTTGTTATATACCTCTGCCTCTACATTGGGCTCTGGCAGTTCTGCGGAGTTTTTCTTCTTTTTTCTTCCTTTGTTTTTTTCATTTTTTAATTTTAACTTAAACCTATTATTTCTTCTACATCTGTTTCTTTGCTTTTCCTACTGCTCTTTTCCCCTTGCAATTAATCTTTAATGTATACAAATCTTTTTTATCTACCTCTATTTAACTTTGCATATCTTTCTTTTCTTTCTTTCCTTTCCTCTCAACAGATTTGTTAGTTTTATTTTCCTTGCTTTATTTCCCAGTTGGCACCATGCTTTAGTTTTGTTTTCCAGTCTGTGCGTTAGTTTTGCTCTTAACTAGTAGATATAATTTTTGGTTTCCTTTGTTCATCAGATCAATCTTTTACAGTTTATTTTTTGTTCTTTTTTTTTCTTCTTTCTCTTAAACCTATTACTTTTTTCTGCATTTATTCCTTTGTTTGCTTTTCCTACTGTT
This sequence comes from Bos indicus x Bos taurus, assembly GCF_003369695.1. Lineage (NCBI taxonomy): Eukaryota > Metazoa > Chordata > Mammalia > Artiodactyla > Bovidae > Bos > Bos indicus x Bos taurus. The sequence continues at coordinate 21,109,123 of NC_040091.1, read as the reverse complement.
CTTTTCCCCCAGCAGTTAATCTTTAATGGATATAAAACTTCTTCATCTACCTCTATTTAACTTTGAATATCTATTCTTTCTTTTCTTTCCTTTCCTCTCAACATATTTGTTAGTTTTGTTTTCATTGCTTTATTCCCTACTTGGCACCTTGCTTTAGGTTTTCCAGTTGTGCTTTAATTAGTTTTATTCTTAACTGGTAAATATAATTTTTTATTTACTTTGTTTGCCAGGTCAATCTGTACTTTATTTTTGTTGGACTATTTTGACTTTGTTTATGGGTGTGTGTATATTTATATACATGTGTGTATGTGTGTATACTCCATTATTTTAATGATTATTTTCCTGATTTTGTAACTGCCATTTGTCTGGGGTTCATCATGGTTTCTCGTTTCTGGGTATTTGTTTTAATCTCACTTAATGTCATAACAAACCACTTGTGGAATCTCTGTTCCTGATCAGAGATCAAGCACTGAGCCTTTGGAGTGGGAGCACTGATTCCTACACCCTAGTCCCTAGACTACCAGAGAACTAAACGTAGGGAGTATTAAATAGTGAGAACTCACAAAGGAAACCATCTGAATACAAGACTCAGCATCACCCAACCACCAGTAGCACCTTGTGCAGGACGCCTCATCTAAACAACAAACAAAGCAAAAACACAAACCCAATAGTCAGCAGACAGGATTACCACCTCACTCAGCCTTGCCTTCAGAGGAAAAACAAAGAAACAAACAAAAAAGTCAGTGGAAATTTCACCCTATATGAACCTTACACAAACCACTGGTCCAACCTCAGGAGGGCAGAAACCAAAAGGAACAAAGAATTCAACTCTGAAGCCTGTGAAAAGACCTCAAACATAGTAAGCTAAAAAAAAAATAATAATGAAAAGGCAGAGAAATACTACACAAATGAAGGAACAAACTAGAAACACAGAAGTCCAAATATATGAAGAGGAAATAGGCAAACTACCTAAAAATAATTCAGAATAATGACGGTAAAGATGATCAAAAACCTTGAAAACAAAATGGAGAAAATGCAAGAATCAATTAACAAAGACCTAGAAGAATTAAAGAATAAACAGACAAACAACACAATTACTGGAATTAAAAATACTCTAGAAGGAATCAGTAGCAGAATATCTGAAGCAGAACAAAAAATCAGTGAGATGGAAGATTAAGTGGTAGAAATAACTTCTGAAGAGCAGAATAAAGCAAAAAGAATGAAAAGGACTGAAGACAGTCTCAGAGACCTCTGGGATAATATCAAACACACCAACATTCGAATTACAGGGGTCCCAGAAGAACAGATAAAGAGTACGAGAAAATGTTTGAAAAAATTATAGTTGAAAATTTCCCCAACATGGTAAAGGAAATAGTCAATCAAGTTCAAGAGGTGCAAAGTGTGCCATAGAGGATAAACCCAAGGAGAAACACGCCAAGACACATACTAACCAAACTAACAAAGACTAAACACAAAGAATATTAAAAGCAGCGAGGAAGAAGCAACAAGTAATATACAAGGGAAACCCATATGCTTAACAGCTGATCTTTCAGCAGAAACTCTGCAGGCCAGAAGGGAATGGCAGGATATATTTAAAGTATTGAAAGGGAAAAATTTACAACCAAGATTATGGTATCCAGCAAGGATCTCATTCAAAATGGATCAAAAATAAAAAGCTTTTCAGATGGGGAAAAGTTAAGAGAATTCAGTACCACCAAACCAGCTTTACAACAAATATTAAAGGAACTTACATAGACAAGAAATACAAGAGAAGGAAAAAGATCTGCAAAATCAACCCCAAACAATTAAGAAAATGGCAATAGAAACATATATATCAGTAATTACTTTAAATGTAAATGGATTAAATGCTCCAACCAAAAGACAGACTGGCTAAATGGATACAAAAACAAAGCCCATATATATGCTGTCTACAAGAAACCCACTTCAGACCTAAAGACACATACAGACTGAAAGTGAGCGGATGGAAAAATATATTCCATGCAAATGGGAAGCAAAAGAAAGCTGGAGTAGCAATCCTCATATCGGACAAAACAGACCTTAAAGTAAAGACGATTACAAGAGATAAAGATGGACTCTACTAATGATCAACAGATCAATCCAAGAGGAAGACACAACAATTGTAAATATCTACACACCCAACACAGCACCTCAATATGTAAGACAAACACTAACAGGCATAAAAAGAGAAACGGACAGTAACACAATCATAGTAGGAGACTTTAACACCCCACTTACACCAATGGACAGATCATCAAAACAGAAAATTAATAAGGAAACACAAGTCTTAAATGATACATTAGATGAAATGGATCTCACTGATATCTTCAGAACATTCCATCCAAATGCAGAAGAATATATGTTTTTCTCAAGTGCACATGGAACATTCTCCAGAATAGACCACATCTTGGGTCACAAATCAAACCTCAGTAATTTTAAGAAAACTGAAATCATATCAAGCATCTTCTCCAACCACAACGCTATGAGACTGGATATCAATTACAAGAAAAAAACCATAAGAAATATAAACACATAGAGATTAAATAATAAATTTCTAAATAACCAATAGGTTATTGGAGAAATCAAAAAGGAAATCAAAATATTTCTAGAAACAAATGACAATGAAAACACAACAACTCAAAACCTATGGGATGCAACAAAAGCAGCTCTAAGAGGGAATTAAATAGCAATACAAACCAACCTCAAGAAACAAGAAAAACATCAAACAAAGTAACTTTACACATAAAACTGGAAAAAAGAACAACAACGACAAAAAAAAAAAATTAGAAGGAAAGAAATCATAAAGATTCAAGCAGAAATAAATGAAAAAGAAATGAAAGAAACAATAGTAAAGATTAATAAAACTAAAAGCTGGTTCTTTGAGATAAAAACTGACAAATCTTTAGCCAGACTCATCAAGAAAAAAAGAAGAATCAAATCAACAAAATCAGAAATGAAAAAGGAGGTTACAACAAACAATGCAGGAATACAAAGGATTCTAAGAGACCATTATGTACAACTATATGGCAATAAAATGGATAACCTGGAAGAAATGAATAGATTCTTAGAAAAGTTTATTTTTCCAAGACTGAACCAGGAAGAAATAGAAATTATGAACAACCCAATTACAAGCACTGAAATTAAAGTTGTGATCAAAAACCTGCCAAAAAACAAAAGCCCAGGATTAGACGGCTTCACATGAGATATTCTATCAAACATTTAGAAATGAGCTAATGCCTATCCTCCTAAAACTCTTTCAAAAAGTTGCAGAAGAAGGAACATAGCCAAACTCATTCTATGAGGCCACGGTCACACTGATCCCAAAACCAGACAAAGACAATACAAAAAAACTACGGGCCAATATCACTGATGAACACAGATGCAAAAATCCTCAACAAAATTTTAGCAAACAGAAATCAACGACACATGAAAAAGCTCATACACCATGATCAAGTTGGGTTTATTCCAGGGATGCAAGGATTCTTCAATATATACTAATCAATCAATGCGATATACCATATTAACAAATTAAAGATAAAAATCATATGACAATCAAAGGAGATACAGAAAAAGCCTTTGATGAAATTCAGCATCCATTTATGATTACAACTCTTCAAAAGTGGGCACAGAATGAACCTACCTCAACATAGTAAAGGCCATATATGATAAGCCTACAGCAAACATTACTGTCAACAGTGAAAAACTGAAAACATTCCCCCTAAGATCAGGAACAAGAAAGGGTTCACCACCTTCACCACTATTATTCAACATAGTTCTGGAAGTCCTAGCTACAGCAATCAGAGAAGAAAAAGAAATAAAAGGAATCTAGATTGGAAAAGAAGTAAAGCTTTCACTGTGCACAGTGATGTGCAGTGAGTATGACATGATACTGTACATAGAAAACCCTAAAGATAGTATTAGAAAATTACTAGAGCTAATCAGTGAATTTAGCACAGTTGCAGGATACAAAATTCACAGAAATCACTTGCATTTGTATATACTAACAATGAAAAATCAGAAAGAGAAAATAAGGAATCAATCTCATTCACCACTGCAACAAAAAGAATTAATTATCTAGGAATAAACTTATCTAAGGAGACAAAAGAACTGTACACTGAAAATTATAAGACACTGATAAAAGAAATCAAAGATGACATAAACAGATGGAGAGATTATCCATGTTCCTGGGTAGGAAGAATAAATATTGTGAAAATGACTATACTACCAAATGCAATCTACAGATTCAACGTGATCCCTAGCAAATTACCAATGACATTTTTCACAGAACTAGAATAAAAAATTTCACAATTCATATGGAAACACAAAAGACCCTGAATAGCCAAAGCAGTCCTGAGAAAGAAGAATGGAGCTGGAGGAAACAACCTTCCTGACTTCAGATTACACTACAAAGTTACAGTCATCAAGACAGTATGGTACTGGCACAAAAACAGAAATAGAGACCAATGGAACAAGATAGAAAGCCCAGAAATAAACCCATGCACCTATGGGTGCCTTATTTTTGACAAAGGAGACAAGAATGTACAATGGGGCAAAGACAGCCTCTTCAATAAATGGTGCTGGGAAGACTGGACGGCTACATGTAAAAAAATGAAATTAGAACACTTCCTAACACCATACACAAAGATAAACTCAAAATGGATTAAAGACCTAAATGTAAGATCAGAAACTATAAAACTCTTAGAGGAAAACATAGGCAGAACACTCGATGACATAAATCAAAGCAAGATCCTCTATGACCCACCTCCTAGAGTAATGGAAATAAAAACACAAGTAAACAAATAGGACCTGATTAAATTTAAAAGCTTTTGTACAGCAAAGGAAACTATAAGCAAGGTGAAAAGACAACCCTTAGAATGGGAGAAAATAATAGAAAATGAAACAACTGACAAAGGATTAATTTCTAAAATATACAAGCAGCTCATACAACTCAATAGCAGAAAAACAAACACCCAATCAAAAAGTGGGAAAAAGGCTTGAACAGACATTTCTCCAAAGAAGACATACAGATGGCTAACAAACACTTGCAAAGATGCTCAATACCGCTCATTATTAGAGAAATGCAAATCAAAACCACAACGAGATATCACCTCACCCCAGTCAGAATGGCCATCATCAAAAAGCCTACAAACAATAAATGCTGAAGAGGGTGTGGAGAAAAGGGACAGCTCTTGCACTGTTGGTGGGAATGTAAATTGATACAGCCACTATGGAAGACAGTATGGAGATTCCTTTAAAAACTAGGACTAAAATCACCATATGACCCAGCAATCCCATACACCCTGAGGAACCATGGTTGAAAAAGACACATGTATCCCATTGTTCATCGCAGCACTATTTACAATAGCTAGAACATGGAAGCAACCTAGATGCCCAATGACAGATGAATAGATAAAGAAGTTTTGATACATATACACAATGGAATATTACTCAGCCATAAAAAGGAACACATTTGCGTCCATTCTGATGAGGCAGATGAACCCAGAACCTATTATATAGAGTGAAGTGAGTCAGAAAGAGAAAGATAAACATCGTATTCTAACATACATATACAGAATCTAGAAAAATGGTACTGAAGGATTTATTTACAGGGCAGCAACGGAGAAACAGATATAGAGGATAGAGTTACAGACATGGGGAGAGGGGAGGAGAGGATGAGATGTATGGGAAGAGTAATAAGGAAACTTACATTACTATGTGTAAAATAGATAGCCAAAGGGAATTTGCTGTATGGCTCAGGAAACTCAAACAGGGGCTCTGTATCAACCTAGAGGGGTAGGATGAGGAGGTAGACAGGAGGGAGGTTCAAAAGGGAGGGGATATATGTATACTTATGGCTGATTCATGTCGAGGTTTGACAGAAAACAACAAAACTCTGTAAAGCAATTATCCTTCAATAAAAAAATAAATTAATTTTAAAAAATAGAAATAAAAAGAAAAAAGAGACAGATGTCTCCTGGCAGAACAGACTGTACATGGAGTGAGGGCCCTCTAGAATTGCCAGAGGGCTGGAGAAGGGGACTCTGGAGTGGTCAATTAAGGGCAAGTCGGGGCACTGGTCCTCTAGGGGAGCCACTACCTGGGCCTGGAGGGGACTAGGAGGCCACCAGTGGAGCTGCTAAATTAAAACATGCACTGTCAGTGCATCAGAAAAATAAGGAATAGTTGCATCTATGTATGGTGGACATGTGATAAACCAAAAATAACACGTCAGCAGTGGGAGGATCTGGGTGGTGTCTTTATGGATATTCACTCTACAATACTTTCAACTCTTACGTATCCTTGAAAAGGCTCATAATTAACCAAACAAAATAACATACTTGTAGCATCTGTCTATAGCTGCTATTACTCTAACTGGCCCTTTAGATGGCTGCAGGGTGACTGGACACTGGAAGGGTGAGTCTGGCCCCTGCACGGGCACATCTGCTGTGGCCGTGAAGCTGGAGCTGTGGGAGATCAACTTTCTTACCTATCATCACCACATCTGCCGTCAGCAATGTCCCAAGTAGCAGGAAGATGGCCCCCACCTTGCCCCTCCTTGCTATCTTTCCTGCAATTCTTGCAAGAGTGCTTTAATTTGAAGAAAATTAGTCTGACTCCTTAATTCAAGGAAATCTGAGAATCACGGTTCTTAGCTTCGTAGTGTCTGCAGTTTAGGGATATACAGAAGGAAATTATATGGAGTGAAGTTAAGTGGGACAGAGAAAGACAGTTGTATGATTTCACTTACATGTATAATGTAAAAAAAAAGTCACAAATGAACTTATATACAAAACAGAAACAGAGTCACAGATGTAGAAAACAAAGGTTTTACCTGAGGGGAAAGGGGAAGGAAGGATACATTGGGAGATTAGCACTGACATATACACACTGCTATATATAAAATGGATAACTGATAAGGACCTGCTGTATAGCACAGAAACGTCTATTTGATACTCTGTAATGACCTATAGGGGAAAAGAATCTGACTATACTTCAATAAAAATTTTAAAATATATATACTTTAAAAAAAAAGATTGTGGCATCTGGTCTTATCACTTCATGGCAAACAGATGGGGAAAATACGGAAACAATGTCAGATTTCATTTTCGTGGGCTCCAAAACTACTGTGGACAATGACTGCAGCCATGAAATTAAAAAATGCTTGCTCTTTGCAAGAAATGCAACGACAAACCTAGACAGCATATTAAAAAGCAGAAACATCACTTTGCCAACAAAGGTCCATCCAGTCAAAAGCTATGGTTTTTCCAGTAGTCATGCACGGATGTGAGAGTTGGACCATAAAAGAAGGCTGAGCACTGAAGAACTGATGCTTTCGAACCGTGGTGCTGAAGACTCTTGAGAGCCCCCTGGACAGCAAGGTGGTCAAACCAGTCAATCCTAAAGGAAATCAACCCTGAATAGTCATGAGAAGGACTGATGCTCAAGTATACTCCAATACTTTGGCCACCTGATGTGAAGAGCCAACTCATTGGGAAAGACCCTGATGCTGGGAAAGACTGAAAGCAGGAGGAGAAGGAGGTGACAGAGGATGAGATGGTTGGATAGCATCACCAACTCAATGGACATGAGTTTGAGCAAACTCCGGGAGATAGTGAAGGACAGGCAAGCCTGGTGTGCTGCAGTCCATGGCGATGCAAAGAGTCGGACACAACTGAATGAGTGAACAACCACCATTCAACCCACTGCATGTACCCAATCAATACATCAATTTAAAAAATGAGGATACCTAAACCCTTTCCCAGAAAGCTGCTGGTAAATGTAACTGTCAAAATGAGAGAGAAAGCCAAGAGAAAAGAAGACATTTAGTCCCAGAAACAGAGGTTACTGCACAGGAAAGAGACAAAGGGAATTCCCAGGACAGTGATAAAGCAGAGCTGAAAACAGACAGTGCATACCAGGTAAAAAACAACCAGTCTGGATTGTAGCAGGATGACCATGAAGAAAGTAGTACTGAGAAGGGTTTAAGAATTTTTTTTGCAGAGTGTAGGAAGGCTTTGGTGCATAAACTAAGCAAATGAGAAGAGGCGGCCATTAATTCCAGGAAAACAAAAACTATAAGGAAATAAGTTAAAGAAAGAAAATAATATTACTGAGCATTACTTTGCACAGCAAAGAACAATGTTTACATTGAATATTGATTTAGCCAAAATATGAATATATCATACTAGAAAGACCAAGTATTAGATATATGGGGGTGAAGGAATGTTAAGAGTGCCAATTCTTTATCTTCCATTAAATATAATAATATTGAGAGTGAGATAGTATAAATATTATTTAATATACAGAGGTAAATACTAGTAGAAAGATCTATTACTTTGGGGTGAGGGAATGAAACAAGGAGTAGAGGCAGATGTGGAAGGATACTGGCTATTTTATTTTGTAACTGTGTTCCTATTGCTTTGAAAACAAAATTAAACAAAACTACATGATGCAGGAAAAAAGAAAAGGTTCTGAGAAAAGGATTTGTTCAGGGCCATGACACAGTTAAGAAATATGTCACAATGTCTCAAAGTTTCTAATAGCTTGCAGGAGTATGGAAATTCTTGAAACAGGGTTCTTCAAAAAAAATAGTAAGTTTCCAAAGGCATAAGTCTGCCTAAGGAGTCAAAAACAATCAAACCACACACACCACCACCAGCACTCCTGAAATATGCTGACTAACAGATCCACCCTCTGTTACATTATTATAACTCTACCCAGCTTTGCTTAATGTAACACTGCTGGCTCCTTTTCATTTTTTAACTTTATAACTCACAACCATAAGTAACTGGTGGAACCAGGTAAAGGAGTTGAAGATATAATCCAGACTGGGATTATCTGGGAAGATACCTGCCAGTGAATCCAGTCTGTATGTGAATGGACTCTAAAGACTGCACAGTATTAGGAGGATGAGATTAAAAGCCTGTGTTCTGAATACACCCAGAGAGGGACAATGAGCAGCTTCCATAAAAGCTCTTCTGTCAAGCTTGTATGAGGAGAGGAGGAGAGGCTATTAGGGAAATGTGTGGCAGCAAGGGTGCTAGGACAAGGTGAAACAGGAAAGGGAAATCTTACTCTCTACTTAATCAATGTCCTCCTTTATCCAGTTCATTAATGTCTGACTCACTGGCACACCAAATCTATTTCCACTTTGGCCTTCCCTCCTCTTCAGTTGCCTTGAAAGTCCACCTACTTCCACTAGACACAGACTAAACTGCTCTTATGTCCTAAATGAATATTGGCTACTTTGAAATTCTCCCCACAAATACGGACAGCCACTTAATTACAGCTGTTATACTCAGTGTAACTGACAATAACAAACAGTCTAAATGGACCAGTTTAGAATCTCTATGTTGTCATGCTAATCTTATTTACTTATTTTCTTGAGGTCATGTGTCTACCTGAATTGTAAACCTTTAAAAGATACAAGGATAGCACCAGGTACAAATAGGTATTTAATGTTTTCCTATAAATGTATGAGAACAAATATTTTTAAAAGAAAATGTGTCAGGGTAATTAATCACTGGTGTGAGGTAGGTAGCTCTAGAAATAAGTTTTTAAAGCCAAGCCATTTTGGTTAACATCTCAAGCAGTTTTTTGACCTTGTCACAGATTACTACCACACCTGTGATCACTGTAGTAGGAAAAGTCGAAGGTCAAGAGCAAAAAAGCAAATGGTAACAAAGAAAATACAATGATGCCACTGAAAAGAACCCTTCATATATTTTCATAACTCATGAAAAAATTAATCCCAAAGCAAAAACAAATGCTTCTATTAAAAGTTATTTTGAAACCAACAAGGAAAAGGGGAAAAAAAAAAAACCTTTTTTGATGGAAAACATCAGCTCTTTCTCACCCAATGCTGCTTGATCTTTCTCCAATTCTTACAATAAAACACTCTTATCATAAGTGAGGACAGTCTGTTAAGACTTTTTAACTTACAAGTGTAAATGCCCAATCATAGCATTCATGTCTTCATAATTACTTCTGACAAACTTTAAAACGCAGCACTAGTGAGCACACTTACATAAATATGCAAAATGTGAGTCCTTTTGATATTCAGAAGGAATATATATCAAAATATTGACATTTTGATATTCAGATCAAATTCAAACAGCTTAGAAAACTTTTGTCAAAATTAGATAAAATGGCAATTTAATCAAGAAACTTGAAGAATACTTCAACTCTAGAAGAGCATGAAATTCCTAAATGCTCTTCTTGCCAGAGTTTCTTTTGTTTTCCCAAAATACAAACAAAAACTTATGACAGAAACTCTAGTTTCCTGATTGAAGTTCTCTTTGTTGGCAACAGAAAGCAAGCCTTAAAATACAACTATGTACTTTGCTTTAATTTAAAAAGTAAATAAGCCCTTTTGAGAGTAAAGCACATTTCAGAACCTTTCACCTGGTATAGTAAAAAGAAAGCTATTGGGATTCATAGGTCAGAGGGCTGGAGAAGAGGAGTTGCATGCCAAAGATCATGAAAAGCATTTACGTTCTTTATCTCCCAACCAGTCGAGTATCATCAAAGCTGCCTCAGCACAAGGATGAGTTTTCATCATACTTCCTAAAGCTCCAATTCTTCATTTTAGAAATTATGCACCATGTCAATTATCACTGTGGGTTAACAGTCTCAATTGAAGATGTATCCCTCACTTGGCCTTCTATTCTACAAAATGCAGGATTTCAAATAGGAGACCGTCCTATCTCTAAAAAATTTACCTAAATCTACCAGTTCCTGAGTTTTAACAGCAAGGCCCTGGCATATGCAACTGGCAACTTCCATATTGAATAAGTCACCATGAAACATAAGAATACAGAGTTAAAGTAGGCTGTGGGCATGTGGAAATCTTAATAACATCTGAAAAGAAAAAATATTAATTCTATAGTATGCGTTTTTTTTTTAATTTGGCTGCTTCAGGTCTTGGTTGTGGCACACACGTATAGTATGCTGTTCAACCTCCAAACTCTAAGAGCTGACATATATCTGATGTGCTGAATCCTGTGTAAAAGTCTTACCTGTTTGGCTTTCGAGTTCTTCCCAGCAGAATTTTTCTCACTTGCACTTCCGTCCATCCCTCTCAGAACACTGATGAAGTCCTTCTTGGAAACCGAGGATATCAACTTAGCTCGTTTTCTAATAGAGCCTCCAGCTTCTTTAACCTTTTCATCTACATTCTTTTGATGCTTTTGAACAGCATTAAATAACTGCACCACACCCCTATGGAACACAAATGACCAGAATAATTTCACTAAATAACAATTACACTAGAACACAAGCTCTTGAGGACGGGCGCAATCTATTTTCACTGCTCAGAAACGAGGCAATCATCTAATACGCGCTCAAGTGAAAAGCACAGAATAAATCTGAAAAGTGAACATACATTTCAATGAAACTGAATAGAAGTATCTGAATAGAGAATAAACACATGTGAGTTGATTTGTAGTTTTTCTCAGCTTCACTCTTTCTAAATCAACTTCTGAACAGATACTTCTCAAAATCTAATCATATAATGGCTGAAGACTTTAAGTGTCAATGGGATGAGCACAGGCTTTACAGTTAGCTATCTGATTATGTGACGCTAGAAAGATCTCCTGGATCTTGATTTCACCTGTAAATGGCAAAAATAATACTCAAGAAGCTTAGAAAGTATTCAGCTACCTTATCTGCAAGTCTTATGATATAAAACTATTTTTTTTAAGTCTATTTGAAGTACTTTATTCTGAAGTTAAACTCATTGAAATTCTGAAGATTAAGACTTGTAGTGTCCATTACAGTAGTCACAGGTTACATGTAACGAGTGAACACAGGACATACGGCCAGAACAATGTTGCAGTGTGCTCCAAGTTTAAAATACACACTAGACTTTAAAGACAGTATGAGAAAAAGATTTTAAATTTCATTAATACTTGTTTCTTATTACATGTTGAAATAATTTGAATATATTGAGTTAAACAAAATTTATCATTGACTTTAATTTCACTTCTTTGTTTTTACTTTTTTCAAGGAGGCGCTCAGAAAATTTTAAGTTGCATGTGTGGCTCACACTGGATTTCTAGTCGATTTCTACTGGCCAGCACTGCTTTACACCATTGACACCCCTTCCAGCTCTAAGCTTCTATCATCTATTCATGTTCCTGCTATAACCATCATCAGTGCAGACGATCCGCCACAGGTGCTGAGCATCCCTGCACGTTCCTGCTGGGTTCTGAAGAGCACAACGCCTGCTCTTTACCAGGCCGTTTCTCAGGGTTGTGTCTGCAGTACGCAACCTTGAGAGATGAGGTAATGTCTCCCCCCAGACAAAGAGCAGGCTTGTTACCGTTCCCCATAAAAGCAATGGATCCCCAGATGCAGAGTTCCTCTCCTGTAACACAACCCACTGCACGCACAGGCATCTGTCGAGGGCACCTGCGCCACCCCCGGGGACACGGGGAACCGGTGGGAACGTGAAGCTCTGGCTACGGCTTCAGCTGTGAGTAACAGTCCTTTGTCTCTGACCTACAAGCGTCTTGTCTTCTGCCAGAATCCAAGAAACCTTACCAACCTAGCTTATTTGTTTATAAGTTGGGTAAAATTCCATACACTCCACAGCAGGGCTGGGACCAAGGTGCCGAGACGGAGGTGCCCAGGGTATAAAATGTAAGGGGCACTTACTCTCTGGCACCAATCCTGTACTCTTCTCAGCTCTGCGTGGGTATTAATTCATTTAATTCTCAGAGAAATCCTATAGCATAGGTATAACGTTCTCGCTTGTTTCCACAGATAAATAAACTGAGACAGAAGGAAATTAAGTAACTGCCCAGGGACACCCAGCAGCCTGGCCCTGCTCTCACTCCCTCAGCCATCCAGCCTCACTGGCTCACCATCCAACACCCAGATGGATTGCTGTAGGCAGCTAGGAAGTTAAAAGGGATTTCACTGAATGTAACTGTTGTATTCTTTAAATGGTAATCCAACTGCTACCTCCTTCATGGAGCCGTCCTCAACTCCATACACAATCTCCCATTAGATGTTCCCAACACGCAGGACACACCTTTACTCCCAAAGAGACTAGAACCCCCACATATAAGTGGGCAAGGACCATGCAGTAGCCACCAGATTCTATTCATCTCTGGGCACAGATGGCATCAACTAAATGTTGGTGCCAATATTAAAAAAAAAATGCTGAGTGGAAGGACAACACGAAGCTGCTATAATGTGTAATTTGTTAGGTCATAAGTATAGTGCAAGATAACAAAAATGATCACCTCGTGCCATAAATTTAGATAAGCATCCTAAGAGAAACACAGGCAGAGGTCTGATTATAATGTTCTCGTGACCATAAAACACAAGATGATCCAAAACAGGTTCATACCACATACACACTTAGCCCATTAGACTCTTGCCTCACGAGACCTCCAAAATCTGTGGCTGAATCCAGTATCAGGTAGGCAGGCTGAGATATAAATCACTTGGCTCTGACCAGGCAGAGCTTAAGAACCAAACCTCGTCAGAAATGGATCACTATAAAGCTTTAGTGCACTTAGTTTTTAAAGGGCAACAACACTGTCTTACCTCGTAGCAATTCTCTGAAGATTTCTCTCCGTTTCTTTGTCTTTGACAACATCTGGCTTTACTCTGCACATCATTTCCCATTCCCGCTTCTTATCAAGCTGTGTTATAAATAGTGTTATGTGAAAGAATATTAGGCATTTTTGAAAGTGCAGCACACTTTGATATGATACTCTGTGAAAGGACAAAGGTAATAAATCATTCGAGCTTTAGTTTGTCGTAGGGCCTTTCAGAAACCCACCCTTTCGGGGGTCCGGCTCCGGGAGCCTGCGGTTAGTGCTCAGCGTGTCATGCGAGAGGCACCAAGTAAGCAGCCGGCAGGCTCTCCGACAGCAGGGGCCTGGAGCACTGCCAGCGTGCGGAGCCAGGAGGGCCAGGCTGGGGGTGAGGGAGCCCCGTGCCCAACCTGCCATCGCCAGAAGCCTCAGAGGGCAGCATCAGCAAGACGCCAAACCACCCTCTTCCGTAACCATGAGTTTAAGCACCGCTTCTCTTTATTTTTAGAACCTGACTTCCCCAGCGGCCGGAATTATTAAGAACTTGTATCAGCTTTTAAAAGAACAGCATGGTGTCCTACTAGCACTGTAACAGATAGAGACTATTTAAACAGTGACTGTTCTTCTTTCCTCTTATGGCACATCTGACCACTGTCCTTGCCGTATATGGCTTATCAGTCACAAACTACAGCAAGCTGACTCTCTGCGATAATGCAGACATAGAAACGGATTAGGAAATAAGAATATCCCACAGACAACATCATCTCATTCAAAACTGTTCTCAGGGGACTTCGTGACCTCAGGTCCTTGATTCGATACACTTGCTTCTCCAGGTCCCCTGCTCAGGTCAACATATCACCAAACATCAAATATACTGAATATGATAAACTAATTATCAAGAAGCTGGTAGTAAGCATCAAAATCAGGAAGAACCAGTGGGGAAAAGTCTCCTTTTATCTTTTCCTTTTCTTCATTCATCTGATCTCTCACTTTGTATTAATGAAAACATCTGTTTACGGTAAAACCAAATCTTTGCTCTTGCTATACTCTGGAGCCTTTTTAAAGAAACAGATTCTTCCCCAAATCAGGTATTTTAACTATAATGAAATTCATTGTCAGATTATACCCGAAATAAAAAACCTTACTTTTAAGTGTAAAACAGTCAATCCTTAATTATCTCTTGTACGGAGGGGATAACAGGCATGCATGATCCCCAGGTATTTTTTAACTCTGAAATGTATTTCTTTACCTATAATTAGAAACAGGTAGCCAATATTCTGGAAACCAATAATACTTAACGTTAAGAAACAAACACATTTACGCAGACTCTACCCGGAAGTATATACTGAAGAGCATCTGTGGCTGCTGTGTCGTGTTCCCGGGATCAACACACGTGCTCTCATGCATTATGTGGACAGCATCAGCTCTAGCACTCAAAGCTCTGGTCTAGAGCAGAGTCAGGAATTTCTTTATGTTGGCTTTAAAACATTGTTCTCTTACTGGAACACTGGGACTAGGGGTAATTAAGGATTCTGATATTTTTAAAGCCTCCTCTAGTTTTTGCCAGATTAAAAAAAAAAAAAGGTTCGAATTTTAAGTTGAAAAGCTATCAGTAAGACTCAGAGACAAAGTTGATCTTAAATAAAGTACAATGAGAATACTGAATTAGTAATAGAGTACGTTCTGTTTTGAAGGGCAGCACTTGAAAAGTTCCATCTTTATACAGCCTCCAACAGAGGGCACCCAGTATTAGGAACAAAGGAAACATTCATCTTGAAACAAGATAAGGGGATGGTGAACTTAAAAGGAAACAAATGCCAACTGAAACTTAAGTTTTCTCTCCTTTTTACATATAAAGTATCTCTTGGAAATGAGCACTTCTATATTGTCAGTATGACCGTAGAAAGTTATTTTTCTTTCATTAAAAAATAATATCTATTTCAGCAGCCAAATAGTTTAGACATATTCTTGTTCTACTGTTCATTTATCTTTGCGATACACAACAGCAAACTTAAAGTCCAACTTCTGGCCTTTCATTAGCAGACAGCACCAGTCTAGCTTCTTCCATCAGTGGTTTAACAAAAGATAGAATGAACTCAAGTTTATCCATCAGTAAAATAGTTTGTTTCAGAACTGCAACCAACCCTGTCAATGACATCATCACAGGTTTATATCATAAAATAGCCTTTAAGCTAAAAGTAACTAACATGATTCTATTAGTTCAGAGTTAACTTTATTAATAAAGTTAGCATCTGAACAGGTAAGTTGAATAAGATATTCAAACCCAGGAGTCACTGGCACAGGTATAAGTACTTGACTTTTAAAAGGATACATTTCCTTGGAGTTCACATTTTTATTATTTTGCTTAGATGAATAAAAAACATGCTCAAGAGAATGATTCAGACTAGGTTTCTGAACACAACCTTGGTTATCCACTCACAGATAAAACACAAGTTACGCACTGGAATGCTAACTGGACAAACACTGAACGAAGCAATGTGGTGCCAACGAGAACTAGCCTTGACACCCAAGGTACAGAACAACTGGCAGGACACACCTGTTTTCTTTTCTCTAGTCTCTCTTGCTTTAGCTTCTCCTTTTCCTTTTCCAGCTCTTTGTTTCTGACCAGGATGGTGGGTTTGCTTTCAGGAATCTTCTTGCTCAGGATCCTAGCCATGGCATCTGCCCAGCCCGCGTTAGCCCCCGCAGTAGCTTCTGCAGCACTGTCGTTGTCATCCTCGCGGGGCTCAGCTTCATCTTCGTTGTCAGCTTCTACTGCTTCATCACCAGAGGAAAAGTGATCTTTTTCCAATCCACAGCTTCCTAGAGAACCTAAAGTAGAAACAAACTAAACTTTAATATTGGAGGCAGAGTTTGGCAAGGCCATGGTGAGACCCCCCAGGGGCCTTCCTAAGGCTAATGGCTCTCCATCTGTCTCCATTCTCATTTCCGAGTCCCACAGCTGCCCTAATAGTGGAGAATGGCAGGACCCTCCATCCTACCGTCGCCCACCCGCAAAGACCTGGCCCGGCCATGTGGACAGGGGAGGCCGCCACAGCGTCAGCGCCCAGGGCCCAGTGAGTGGAAGTCAGCCCACCAGCCTCAGGGCATCCTGTGGTCCGTGGTGACAGATGCTGCCATGGGGCTGCTGCAGGGTGTGCTCAAACCCACAGGCTTTTAATTGTGTTATTAAACTACTTGAAGAGACTAACAAATATTATTTTAAAAACAAGTAACAACAAAAAACTAATCTGTCAAGAAAATGGAATAGTGTTTCCACGGCACAGAGAAGTCAGAGTAAGTTCTCTGAGGGCTTTGGCCCAGATGTTTAAAATCCTGAATCCTGGTACGGGAAAATCTAAAGACTTGTTTCCTTTTATAGAATCTGCCTATAACATTAATAAACTGGGTGTTGCAACATTTTTGAAAAAATAATCTAATGAAGTGATATGTGCCCAAAATTTGACTGCACTGCTGGATGGCCGCATGAAAATATCAAGTTTTGAGTGAAGGATACAGATTTGTACACTATAGAGTTGTATCATGCAGAACCACTGAGAACCACCCCAAGCATACACATGGAACTATGTCATCTGTAAGATTCAAACGGCTGAGATCAGAGGAGTGGCCAAAACATGATCCAGTTGGTGGCCTCGCTTGAAAACCAACTTGCCGAGAACCCCTGGGTACTTTAAGTTTTGCAGTCTGTCTCAAATTCTGAAACTCATTGTAGTTTAACAACAAGAGCACAAAGTGCCAGCGAAATCTGTGTGCAACTATATGATCCAGAGCCTTCTGAAGAGCTTCTGCTTTGCTCTTCAAAAACCTGTGGAGCTAAATTAGGAAATACTTCAAAAGTAGTTTTATATTAGCTCATGGCTACAATCAAAGGGAATGGAACTGACTGTACAGTCAGCTCTTCCACTCTGAGTGATCCTCCCTAACCTCTTGACTTGAAGTCATGAATTAAGACAGAACTGTTGAAAAGACTTGACTTAGCTAGTCATCACTACACTTGCTTTTTGGTATTACGTTTGCCGAATATCTTTGTTTTTTTGCTTGCTGAGAACTCATGAAACAAAAGGATGGAAAACTAAGTATTTAATACATTTCAAACAAAAATTTGCAGGATATTAGAAAATGGCAAATAAAAATATACTAAAAAAATCAGTTTATATATATATAAAATGAGTCTCAAGCATAGGAGTAAAAATGAAGTATCTTCAAAAAGTAACAGAACAATACATTTAAACACAGACAGCAAAATAATACTTTACAAAAGCATGATCTTACATAAAGTATGTTAATGGTATCAAAAAAATTAAAGGACATGATAAAGAAGCAAGAATCATTAATAATTCTACTGCCCTAATGTGTTGTGTATTTCTTAATAAAGAAAAAAAAATTTGAAAGAGAACTTAATTTGACACATAATTTGAAGCCTCTACTGTATCCTGTATGCCTGGCAAATTTACGAAATCTGAGAACGTGACAAGGATGTGACATGCAGATTTGGGTGACATAAAAATGCTCACTGCCTGCAATGGAAGAAAAAGTATACAAATTTCGCCAAAAGCTGAAAGCACTACCATTCAATGAAAATCTGCGTGTCTACTATACACCAGATTCCAGAGCCCAGAAGTATCTCCTAGGACCAGTGTTCCCTGGAAAGTACATTGAGAAACAGAGTTTGGAGAACGTAGTTAAGTGAAAAACATGTATGTTAATACAGAATATGTTTATTCCTCAGAGTCAGCAGCACTGGACAGGTACTAACAACAAAATAAACAATTCTTTGAAAAGTACTTCTTCTAGGTACGCATTCATCTAAATGTAAGGAGGCACAATGGTTTACGTCAATGAAGAATCTCAGAGTGATCAGAAGCAGAGGTCTTTACTAGTTTCTGGTAAAAAATGTCAAACTCCAACACTGACACCTAGTGTTTTGTCCTAAGGAAGTCACACACAAACTGCAGTGAATTTCACATTCACCTACACTGTGAAGGCAGCCAAAGACTCTCTGTCTAAGCCACTTCTCCATTTCTAAACCTGGGCTACTTTTCTTTAGTGTGTTTCTTACCCAGCTTGACTACCACAACGTGCATGCTACGGACACAATGAATCCATGACGTTTTATAACACCATTTCATACAACCTGCACTTACTCCACCAATTCAAAAAAAAAAAAAGTCCAGAAGAATTTGCTGCAGTCATGGCTTTTTATTTTATTATATTTTTAAGAGGCCCTAACTCAGAAGTTTTCCGTCATGCATTCATAGCCAATGGAAATGATGGTAAGTTCTAGAAATAAATTTAAATATGTCAATGTTATGAGGTCAGCTAGCATATTACAAAACAAAGTTTTCTTCTGGAATACCAAAGCGAATCACTACACAAGTCAGAAAATAGAACTGGCCCTTAAAAATTTACTGTGGCCAATGAAGACGAGATTTTTTTGAATTTACCACAAACTGATACTCAACAGAAGTGGATGTAACCCAGGGATCTAAGGGCCCCAGATAAGTAAAAAATTCCTTTGAAGTCCTGTGTGTTATTTTAAATATTAACTCTAATTTTGCATTCTATTTCAAAAACCTGGAAATTAAGGAAGGGTAATAAAGAATGCTTACTGGAAGTAATAACCAATGGTTCCAACAGAACCTTCTGTGCTTATGGAAATGTTCTCTTATCAGAGCTGCCCACCAACCACAAGAGCCCAGTGGGTCCTTCACATGAGGCTAGTACAATGAAGTCACTGAGTTTTTTTTTTAACTTGACGAAGTTTTAATTCCTTCAGCGTGACTAGTGGCCACCACACTGCGCAGGGCAAGGTTAGACTTCTGAGGTAACCACATAGGCAGAGGCGTCTCTCCGTCTCTTGCTGCACTTTCCCCAAACTTCCACCAGTCTTTCAAACTTGCCATCTGTCTCTCATCCCAGATATGGTGAGCTGCTGGCAGAAAAGTGAGTTATTTTCCTTAGCTTTTGGAACTGGGATAAAGTTTTTCAAAAAACTCACAGTCCTTCAATATTTACCAAGTGCTCGTGAATGAAGATGAAGGAAGGAGAAAATGAAAAATCTAGATTTTCCCCTTGAGGAAGTAAAATATTTAGTAAGATACATAAATCAGTTAACACCAATAGAAAATTTTGGTTTAAAATTTATAAGCATTCTTCTAATAGAAAAATAACGAAGAAAAAGGTTTAGGGGTATCTTTTACATAAGATGATTTCAAGTTATTTCTTAAAGGTAAAGTAAGAGCTGGAATGACAAGAAAAGGAAAAAGCCAAAGAAGTAAGATTCTACAATAAGGCCAACCAAAAGAGGCATGGGCAAGACCACTGAATTGAGAACCAAAACTTTATAGATTTGAGTCAATGCTCTGTATTAAAGTTAAAATTACTATTGTAATCATCACTACAACACTCCAGGCAGAAGAAACCAGCATGTCCAAAATGCTTGGGGATGTTGAAGAAGGTAAGTGAAGTGAAGTCGCTCAGTCGTGTCCAACTCTTTGCAACCCCATGGACTGTAGCCTACCGAGCTCCTCTGTCCATGGGATTTTCCAGGCAATAGTACTAGAGTGCATTGCCATTTCCGTCTCCAGGGGATCTTCCCAACCCAGGGATTGAACCCGGGTCTCCCACATTGTAGACAGACGCTTTACCGTCTGAGCCACCAGACACATCTATAAAATATAAAGAAGTTCACATAGGCTGAAACTGGAGATGTGGGGATTGAACAATAAGAACAGGGTGTGAAAAGCTGGTTAGTTTATATAAATAAGCCAATCTGATTTATCATCCAAGAAAAAATACATACATCAAGCCCCAGGTTCTGCACTATACGTGTGTACTTCCAGTAAGTGGCCAAACTGCTACTGCTATTTTCACCTCCCACTTACCTCAGATCCCTCCTTTTAAGAAAGTTTCTCTACTGGATTAAGAAGGTTGTTCTTTTAAAATACAATTATCATCTGGGAGCACTAAGGATATTGCTTAACCTTGATCTTCAGTTCAGTTTAGTTCAGTTCAGTCGCTCAGTCATGTGCGACTCTTTGCGACCCATGAATTGCAGCATGCCAGGCCTCCCTGTCCATCACCAACTCCCGGAGTTCATTCAAACTCACGTCCATCAAGTCAGTGATGCCATCCAGCCATCTCATCCTCTGCTGTCCCCTTCTCCTCCTGCCCCCAATCCCTCCCAGTATCAGGGTCTTTTCCAGTGACTCAACTCTTCGCATGAGGTGGCCAAAGTACTGGAGTTTCAGCTTTAGCATCATTCCTTCCAAAGAAATCCCAGGGTTGATCTCCTTCAGAATGGGCTGATTGGATCTCCTTGTAGTCCAAGGGACTCTCAAAAGTCTTCTCCAACACCACAGTTCAAAAGCATCAATTCTTCAGTGCTCGGCTTTCTTCACCGTCCAACTCTCACATCCATACATGACCACAGGAAAAACCATAGCCTTGACTAGACGGACCTTTGTTGGCAAAGAAATGTCTCTGCTTTTGAATATGCTACCTAGGTTGGTCACTTTCCTTCCAAGGAGTAAGCGTCTTTTAATTTCATGGCTGCAATCACCATCTGCAGTGATTTTGGAGCCCCAAAAAATAAAGTCTGACATTGTTTCCCCATCTATTTCACACCTTTAGAGTTTACTGTAAATCAAACAGAACTTATAAAAACTTGAGATCAGTTAGTAGTGGTTAAAGAGTAAAGACACAGAATTCAGGCTGCTTGATTCAATCTTAACTCCAGACACAAACCTACGTGACTTTTCTGAAGGTTTTTACCTTCTCAATCTTAGTTTCCTTGTCTGTAAAAATGGCAATAAAACAGTACCTTCTTCATGAGGTTTTATGATAATTAACTCAGTTTCTTAAAGGAGTGTCTAGCCCATAAGAAACGTTTACATGTCAATTGCACCCCTCCCCGGCCCCCACCCCCATACCCCTCAAGACACACATAATGTGGCTGCAGAGAAGACAGGAACAAAGAACAAACAGCGCTGGTGGCTGGAATCTGGAGGACATGTGCGGTGCTGAATGGGAAGCTTTCGATGACCTGTTACAGCACAGGGGTTAAGCACTAAGAATATAAAATGAGCAGATGTGGAGCTACGCCCCACTTCCATTCCTTCCCACAAGCATAATCTTGGGCAAGTTACCTAACCCCTCTGTGTCTCAGTAAACTGGGAACAAAAACAGTACCTACCACAGGAAAAGCACTTAGCACAGCTCTGGCACACAGTAGGCATTAAATAGATGACAATAATCAGAAGACAAACAAGGAGACTAAGAACCTGGGAGCCAGAGCAGGGAGGCATCCCAAAAGTCCTAAAAAGGATTGACAAAAGACAGGGGGAGGGGGAATAAATTCTCCTTCCACTATAATTCCACCCAGTCTTGGCTCTCCTCTAACCCATACACAAGGGGTTCATGGTGAGCAAGACACCTTTGATTCTGTTTCAGAAGCGGTCGATATCTCTGTCCTATAGCTTCCCAAGCACTCTAAAACAATGATGAATATTAACTAACCAACAAGTGTTTAGGGCTAGGTACTATTTAAAGTGCTTTTTATGCATTATCACTTAATCCTCACAACACGCGTTGAGATGCTATTATTATTCTATTTACAAGGAGAATGCTTCTGAAGCTTAGAAAGGTTTTAAAAATGTCCAGAGTCACAAAGTGAACAGGTGGGGTGACAGGGTGCTGATTTTTAAGGCACTACAAAGCTCTGAATCCACCATTCAACTCAGACTAAGGTAACTGAACTACTGCAGAGAGGAGCCACAATACATCGGGTTGGCCAAAAAGTTCATTTGGGTTTATCCTACCAAAAACCTGAACAAACTTTCTGGCCAACTCAATAGCTTAATAAAGCTTGAATTAAAGAGGAATTTCTCTCTAAGCCATAGCTAACCAGAATGGCCAGCACTCACATCCCATTCTCATTTCGCCCCTAGTCATTCAGAGCTCTAGGAAACCACTGCTCCCCAGTCCAGGTATTAAAACATCTGTTCTATCTCGCCATGTGCTCTTTCCTGCCCTTCACTACTTAATTTAGAATATTCAAAATTGATACTTGAGAACTTTTTAAAAAAGCATTTACCTCTAAAAAAAAAAAAAATGAAGTTACTCAGGTTTCCATAAAAATAACCAAAACTAAAATGAAAGTTTCACCATGGGACAAACTGTCGGATGTGATTACTATGTGCTATCTGGGCAAGCCAGACAGAGCCCGGAAGTAGTCTGTTTCCTGAGCCTGTTCTATAAATTGCTACTCCAGTAGGACTATGACATACTTCATTTCTTAGGCATGTTCCTTTGCTATTTTAAGTAACTTAAATGATGCAGAAGCTTATAAGTTACAGTTTGATAAAAAGTTTATTTATCTGCTAGGTTATTACATCTTAAATACTACTTTGTAGTTTATCAAAAAAGGAAGGGATTCCTCCTAGGACCTTCTAAACTGGATTGTTATCAAGTCTTGTTTTAGAAGTATATGGCCATTATTCAAATATGTGACCAGAATAATTCAGAAAAAATGAAATTAGCATTCCTCCTTCTAGTTTATAGACATATGGGCACATGCTATGAGGGAGCAGTCAATCACTTGATGGCATGGGACCAAGGCTTTTTTTACATGGGTTGATTTACCGACTACAGAGCTTTTTTTTTTTAAATAAAGATTACAATCTTAAGCAAGTAGGCAGTGCATATAAACCTCCAACAGTGCATAAATTCTGTAGGTCTGAGTAATTCAGTAACTCAGAGGTAGAGGTCATCATTATTGTTGTTTAGTCACTAAGTCACATTTTGCAAGCTTGTGAACTGTAGCCCACTGGGCTCCTATGTCCATAGGATTTCCCAAGCAAGAATACTGAAACGGGTTGCCATTACTGCTCTTTATAATACTTGATATCATCACCACTGTTTTCATTTTTTTCACCTGAATTGATCTACTGAATGGGAAGGCTGTGTTTTTTATTTAGACTACAAACATAAGAGCCAAGCATACACGGTATCTAAACCACCAACAAGGTATTAATTCAATAAATCTGAGTAGCTCCAGGTTAACTCATGTAGGGGTGTCATCCTCTCCTTTATAATGCTTGGCATTTATGTATTACTCTAATGCTGACTAAGGCATCTTACCTTACACATATTTCTGATTTGGGATCATTCGTAATTTTACTGTGACCAAAGTTCAAACCCTACTGAAGAGTAAGTATTACAATTTATCAAAACTTACAGTCTGAATCATTTTGCTATCATTCAAGTTTATATCACATATAACTTCTGCTAATCTGTAACCTCAGTGATATCTGGTACATGAGAAGAGAGTGTAAAAATCACATTAAGAGAAGTTTCCAATTTTATAATAAATGGATATCGAGTACTACATCATGTATCAGGATTCATGCCAAGTTCTGAAACACAGCTTTTACCAAAGCTTTAAGGTAAGGGAACTAGGAAACTTCTGCAACGTCTGACAAACAATATCCAAGAGTTTTACACTCATGAAAGCACCATTTTCTACCTTTCTTACACAACATGTCAAAAGAAATTAAAGCCAAAAGATAAAAAATAAAAGTGCAAACAACACATGAGCTATACTTGTGTGTTTTTCTAGGAAACATAAGTAGCATCTCGCTGAAGGAAGCTGCTTTCAAATGTTGATATAAGGCACATCCTTATCAATTTTTATGAACCAATTAAAATTCAAACATAAGTGTCTAACTCAACTCCCTGATAAAATGAGCTGTACACTTCAGTAACAAGCCTGTAATGTGCACGCTGATTCCTCATGTGTCTGAAGGCCACTTCAATTGCCTGCCTTTATAGTCTTTCAGAATCCAGTCTCTGTGAACTTTTTATAACAATATAGTTCTGCCAAGGCCACACGTACACAAATATCTGAACAAAAAAGCTATTTCTGGGGACTTTCCTGGTGGTCCAGTGGTTAAGAAATCTGCTTTCCAATGCAGGGGACACAGGTTCAATCCCTGGCAGGGAGCTAAGATCCTGCATATTGTGGGGCAGTTAAACCCGCTTGCTGCAATTAATACTCGAAGCAGCCAAATAAATAAATTAAAATTTAAAAAAAGAGAAAGCTGTTTTTATGTATCATCTTTCCAGAAATACCTGATTTCACAGGAGGAAAAAAAAATCCATTTCTTATATTAAATAGAAAATTCTGAGTTAAATCAAAGGAAAACATCTCCATCCAAAGGGCCTGCTGCTGCTGCTAAGCAGCTTCAGTTGTGTCCGACTCTGTGCGACCCCATAGACAGCAGCCCACCAGGCTCCCCCGTCCCTGGGATTCTCCAGGCAAGAACACTGGAGTGGGTTGCCATTACCTTTTCCAATGCATGAAAGTGAAAAGTGAAAGTGAAGTAGCTCAGTCATGTCTGACTCTTCGAGACCCCATGGACTGCAGCCTACCAGGCTCCTCGGTCCATGGGAGTTTCCAGGCAAAAGAGTACTGGAGTGGGGTGCCATTGCCTTCTCCGAAAGGACCTACATTACTGAATTTATTACATAAAAGGTCTTTTATTATTTGTCTTTTATTGAAGAGACACATTCTAAATCCTGAAAGAAAAGGCAGAGGGAGACAACTAAGTAGAAATCTAGACAAGCTGGTCAAGAGAAAGTGAAGGGAAAAAGAGAGTACCTAGTGGGCCAGCACAAGCATGGCGAGGAGGGCGGAGAGGAACTGTGTTCAAGAGATGAGGAGCTCAGATACCGTGTCACCAGCAAGCCAAGGGGCAGCAAGATGTGTGCCCGGAGGAGTAAACAGCCGTCAGGTCACATGCAGATCACCAGTGCACAGTGACACAGGCCATCCTCCTCATCCACTGGGTTCTGTTTTGAAGATGAAATCATGAATTCAGCCTGGCAAATATTAAGTGCACGCTATCCACAGAACAACTAGACAGAGACAATCCATGGTTGTCAAAATCACTATCCCTAAAAAATAAATAGAACCACTATTCATGCCTAATTTTACCACGAAAACATGACTGAATGGTTAATTACAGAGTAAGAAGGACAGAATTAAGAGAGAACACCTGGCATCTATGGACGGACAGTTTTCCACTGAGAGGCTTTCTACTATAATGGAAAACGGTATCTCCAAGCCTGTTTCCTCATCTGTAAAACAGAAAGGCCATCAGCTCCCTTGTAGGGTTACCTGAGGAAATTTTAACCTCTTTTCTGGAGAAAGCTCCACCGCTGTTATCAAAGGCTGGAAGGCTTATTGGGTGGCTGAGAGATGGGACTAGAAGTTTTGTTAGATCAGAAAAGATGTCACGATCATGACTCCAAATATTTATGAGTAGGCTGTTGTTGTTTAGTCGCTAAATAGTGCCTGACTCTTTGCGAAACTATGGACTGTTGCTCACCAGGGTCCTCTGTCCATAGGATTTCCCAAGCAAGAATACTGGAGTAGGCTGTCATTTTCTTCTCCAGGGGATCTTCCCAACCCAGGGATCGAACCCTCATCTCCTGCACTGGCAGGCAGATTCTTTACCATTGAGCCGCAATGGTATGGTATTTATTTTATGGTTGCCATGTGCCAACCATTAAATTAAATGCTTTACATACATGAGCCCATTGAATCTTCACAACAATCCTGAGGAGACACTATTACCACATCCATTTTATGGATGAGGGAACTGAGGCAAGTTCCCTACTAAGAAGCCCAAAATCCCTCTGAAAGGCAGTACAAACACAGATGCCTCTTATACAACTGAGAAAAGAGTGATCATTTATTTCTGGAGATAATACACAGATTTTAGGAGAAAAGAAAGGATGGAAGAAGAGAGGAAGGAAGGAAGACTACAGTTATAAACGGGAGAAAGACTGCTATAAAATCTGACCACAAAAACACCCCTTAGTGATCAAACCTTAGAGAGTGGAACAAAAACCTGTCTCAATACCATGGTCTGCTCATAACCAATTCTTGCTTTAGATTCTGTGGCCCTGGTCTTTTACTTTCCAGAAAGTTTTGTTTTGTTTGATCATTTCTGTACTCCTGGTTCCTCAACCTTATCAGGGAACTGTAGTGTTGGAGAAGACTCTTGAGAGTCCCTTGGACTGCAAGGAAATCCAACCAGTCCATTCTGAAGGAGATCAGTCCTGGGATTTCTTTGGAAGGAATGACGCTAAAGCTGAAACTCCAGTACTTTGGCCACCTCATGGGAAGAGTTGACTCATTGGAAAAGACTCTGATGCTGGGAGGGATTGGGGGCAGGAGGAGAAGGGGACGACAGAGGATGAGATGGCTGGATGGCATCACCGACTCGATGGACTTGAGTCTGAGTGAACTCCGGGAGTTGGTGATGGACAGAGAGGCCTGGCGTGCTGTGATTCATGGGGTGGCAAAGAGTCGGCACGACTGAGCGACTGATCTGATCAGATCTGATCTGAGGGGTCAGAGAAAAAGCTCCAGAGCAAGCTCCAGTGCTGGTTGTGTCCTCTATCAACTTATCAGCTTGTGCACTGCGGGAGCAAGATATAAACTCTCTACATCTCAGTTTCTTACAAGTAAAATGAGGATAATATTAACAATAACCCTGTCTTACAGGATTGTTATGATAATTAAAGTGACACAGTACCTAAACTATTATTATTACTACCTAATTCCTCTAACAGAAATATACCCAAAATCTATGGTGCTACAAATTTATTTGGAAGTTGGTTGTCTAGAAAATTGAATGCTTTCCTTCTGAAAAACATTTCAAGTGGGGACCCTCTCTCTTCACTGTACAGTCTTCACTGTACTTTCCTAGTGAAATCCCTAGTGGAGCTTTGCAACTCTGCCTAACTGTTCTGGCACTCTATGGCAGTCACCATACAGTTAGCAGTGATACTTATAAAGAAGTGGCATTCTCTTGCTTAAAATGTCTCAAGAGCTCCATATTGCCTACTAATAGAGAATCCAATCTTCTTCATATGGCACACAGGGCCCTCTACAATCTGGCTTTATCCTGTTCCTAGTCTCAATAACACCTCTGAATAGCTAGAGCCACAGCCAATAATTCATTTCAACCTAACTAGCCATGTGTTTCAGGAGACTACATGCCGCTGTGTGTGCTTTCCCTGTGTCTGAGAAAACTGCGCTGTCTACCCCCAGACTTAGAAAATTAAGGCCCTGATGAAATGATTCCTTATTTATATTCAGCAAGAAAACTTACTTAGTACCAAAATGTATAAGGGAGGCCCCATGAGAATAAAGATAAAGAAGACATGTTCCAGCACTTAAACGACTTGTATCCATAAGGAGAAAGACACGTTAAAATAAAAATAATCATACAGTATGAAGTTTCTGTATAAGACAGAAGGAAGCAATGCCTCGACTGGGTTCTACAGGACATGGATTTCTCTGTCTCCATCCTTATTGTTAACTGGACCAGGATCATGAGAACTACCTTTGTAACCACCTCTCAATATATTAAGGAGCAATCTCTGAGCAGAAGATCAGGGGTCGTCTGCGATCCCATGTAACCTGAGAAGCCAGTGCCAAGAACGATGGGAAAGAGTGGCAGCATGGGCATATCATAGTCGAAAGCCTCAAAATACATTTCCTTCCTTTCAGTATAAACGTCTCTGAAAAAACATCTTTATCAACCGCTACTTTTATTTATTCTACTTTAACCACCTACGGTTTCCTCACTAGTATCCCATCCCTAATTCCCCAACATACGCACGCACCTACTGCACAAGAAAATTCAAGTATACCGGCCGTCTTCGTCTCTCCGCCTTTCCATCCTTGCTCCTTATAAGCCTCTCTCGGACTTTCCCTCCTTGCTCCCTAGGAGACCCAACTCATTCTTGTAATTTTAAATATCGCCCTTCCTTTCGCCCCTTGCTACCGTAAGCCTCCTTTTTTTTTTTCTTTTTTTTCCGCTGCTGCTATAAAAAAAGCAACAGACTCATCTTGCTTACAAGAAGTTAATTACAGTGACAATGAAAATGTCTAATAAACTAAGTTGGAGGCTTTAACACGCGAGAGCGACCTTCCTTCCCCTGAACACCACTTTCTCAAACCTTCTCACACGGAGCCAAACTCGCCCCTTTGCCGTCCTGGGGAGATGAAATTCGGGCTGCCAGAGGGAAATTCACTCGCACCCCCTGCTCCCGCAAACTCAGCCCGGCCTTTTCTCTGAGTAGCCAAAGCTCAGCCCAAGTAGGTTACCTTCATTATCGGAAGCGTCTTTGTCCTTATCTTCCAGCTCCGATGCTACAGACGCGACTACCATTTTCATCCTCTTCTTCCTTAGTGAAATTTTCAGCTTTTTCCCCGCACTCACACGTGAGTCTCCAACGGCCGCTGCCATGATTCCTAACCGGAAGCGTTCAGTTACATTTGCGTCCGGCAGTAACACAGGGAACTTCGGCATCTAGTTCTGACGAAACAAGGTTCCAGTAAAGCAAAGTTCCGGTGAAACAAGGTTCCGGGGCGGGGCCATCTAACGGGAGTTCTCTGGCTGGAGCTTCAGAATTCGGGGGAAGAGGACTTGTTAGTTGTCTTCCCGAGCTACCGGCTCCAGTAAAAAATAATAATAATGAAAAAAAAAAAAAAAATCAGTGAGTGTAAGTTCTCCTCCGAGTCTGCCAGCTCGCCCTGGTCCTGGCCCGCCGCCCCACTCTGACCCCAACCCGACCCTGCTGCTGCTGCTGCTGCTGCTAAGTCGCGTCAGTCGTGTCCGATTCTGTGCGACCCCATAGACGGCAGGCCAGCAGGCTCCGCCGTCCATGAGATTTTCCAGGCAATAGTACTGGCGTGGGCTGCCATTGCCTTCTCCGGATTAACCCCTGAGTGGCTTCCAATTGCACACCGACAAGAATCTGGATTTCTTCCCCGGGGTCCTGGGTGTGAAGCACTCCAGCCCCATCCTCCTGCCTCGGACCTAGCTCCGCCCGGTAGGCTTGCGGCGCCCTCCCGCGCGGTGTAGACCGAGGCTGGAACAGCTCTGCCCTTGGCAAGATGCCCCTGCCTCCCTCCCGAGGCCGGCTTCTCCCTGAGGTCAGCCTTTGTCACCTGTTTTCCCAGCCCCGCTTTCCCCAAAGCTGCTACCACAATCCGCCGCTATTCCTTTTCCCTGACTTGTCGGCTCCTTCTCAGTAAGGACCACATTTCATTCACCATCCTGCCCCCAAGCCAGCAATGGGACCTGGCCCAAGGTAGGAACTCAGACATACATTATTAGAAGCGATAAATGAATGAACGACAAATACCATTCACAAAGTTAATAAGTCGAAAGGATAATGTAGCATATTCTTACATTGTGTTCTATAGGCCGGGCATAGTCTAAAGGCTTTCTGTAAGCTTAGCATTTTCTTGGAAGAGCATTCTTGGTTTTTTTAATACCCAAAATTTCTAAAGGGGGAGGGAGCACACTTTTTCTTTGGGTGCTGTATCTCTCTACTTCTTTTAACTGCTATTACTATATTCTTTAGAGTTCTCTTCACTTATTAGCGCAGTCCCTTGCTATTACGATCCTCTGTGGAATCACGGGATCTTCCCAACTCAGGGACTGAACCCAGGTCTCCTACATTGCAGGCGGATTCTTTACTGTCTGAGCCGCGGGGCTCAAACTTATATTAAAATGTATAATCAAATTCCTAAGTGGTATCCATCTCCTGATTGGCCTTGACTGATACAAAGTTAGAATGGGTGTTGTGATGGAAATATTATCAGTACCCAACTACTGTCCCTGCCAGCCTACAGCACTGTTAAATGTTCCACTAAAGGTTATTCATTTTTGGAATAGTGGGAGGTATTAAGGGGGCTTCCCAGGTGGCAGTGATTGCCTGCCAATGCAGGAGATGCAAGAGACTCCAGTTGGATCCTTGGATCAGGAAGATTCCCTGGAGTAGGAAATGGGAACCCACTCCCATATTCTTGCCAGGGGAAATCCCATAAACAGAGGATCCTGGTGGAGATACAGTCCTTGGGGTTGCAAAAGAGTCCTCTCACAGGACTGACTAACACTTTCACACCATGTTCATGGATCAGAAGATGCAACATTATTATCACTTCTTCCCAAAGTGGTCAATACATTCACTGAAATCTCAGTCAAAATTCCAACAGACTTTTTGTGGAAATTGACAAACTGATTATAAAATCCTTATGAAAATTCAAAAAATCTAAAACAAAAAAAAAAATGAAAAAGAAGAACAAAGTTCAAGAGTTAGCACTATATAATTTCAAAGCATTATAAAACTACAGCTACCAATACAGTGTAGTATTACCATCAAGTAGACAAACAGATCAACAGAACAAAATAGAAAGTCAGAAAATAAATAAATACATATATATATATATGGAAAATTGATTTTTGACAAAAGTGCAAAGTCACATCAACAGAGAAAGGACAGTATCTCCCACCAGTGTTGTCGGAACAATTGGATATCCAGATGAGAAAAGATGCACTTCAATTCATACCTTGTACAACACATAAAAAAATTGATTCAAAATGGAGTAGGCCTACCTAAACATACAACTATAAATTTTTAAAAAGAAACCAGAGGAGAAATCCATTGTGCCCTTGAGTTAGGCAAAATTTTCTATAAGAAACCATAGGAGAAAACCATTGTGTCCTTGAGTTAGGCCAAGTCTTTGGTACAGCACCAAAAACATGATCCACAAGGGAACAAATTGAAAAATTAGACCTTATCAAAGTTAAAAACCTGCTCTTTGAAAGACACTAGAGAATGAAAAGAAAAGTCACATCAAAAGAAAGCAGGAGTAGCTGTATTAATTTCACACCAGCAGAATTCAAAGCAAGAAAAGTTATCAAGGATAAAGAAGGGCATTATATAATCCCAAAAGAATAATTCTCTAAGAAGACATAACAACTGTTAAGTGTGTTTACCTAACACCAGTTGTCAAACTATGTAAGACAAAAGCTGTTAGAATTGCAAAGAGAAGTGGATGAATTCACCAATCATAGCTGGAGATGTCAACACACCTCCATCAGAAACGGAGAGATTCAGGAGGCAGATAATCAGGAAGAACACAGTTGAATTCAGAACACCATCAACCAAAAGGATATAATTGCTATGTATAGACTCCATCCAACAATAGCAGAATTCTTCTCAAGATCACATGGAACATTCACCATGATAGACCACATTCTCAGCCATAATACACAACTTAATAAATTAGCACTGTAGCCTGCCAGGCTCCTCTGTCCATAGGGATTCTCCAGGCAAGAATATGGAATGGATTGCTGTATCCTCCTCCAGGGGATCTTTCCAATCCAAGGATCGAACCCAGGTCTCCCACATTGCAGGCGGATTTTTTACTGTCTGAGCCACCAGGGAAGCCCTGATAGACTTAAAGAAATAGAAATAATGCCATGTCTGTTCCTGGATCACAAAGGAATTAAACTAGAAATCAATGGCAGAAAGATAAATGAAAAATCTGAAAACATGTAAAGATTAAACAGCAAGCTTCTAAATAACATATGAACTAAAGAAAAAATCTTGAGAGAAAAATTAAAATATTTTGAACTAAATTAAAAACAACATCAAAATTTGTGGGATACGGAAAAAAGTAGTGCTTAGAAGAAAATTTATAGCATCAAATGCATACATTTATAAGCATATAAAAGAAGAAAGCTCTAAAATCAATCATCTAAGTTTCCACCTTAGGAAACTAGAAAGAGAAAAGCAAATTAAATCCAAATGGAAGAAAAGAAATAATAAGCATTACAGCAGGAATCATTAAAATTGAAACAAGCATCTCAAACAAGAAAATTGATGAAACCAAAAGCTGCTTCTTTGGATAAGTCTCTAGCCAGGCTAAGAAAAAAATAAGTTCAACAATTACTAATATTAGAAACAAAAGAGAGGACATCACTAGATACTATGAATGTAAAAAAGATGATGAAAGAATACAGTGAACAACTATATGCCCACAAATTTGATGACCTAGATTAAATGGACCAATTTCTTAAAAAGTGTTTTCTCCAGATTCACACAAGACTAGACAGTCCAAATAGGCCTCTCTCTATTAAATAAATGGAGTGAATACCCGACCTGTCTCTTGAGAAACCTGTATGCAGGTCAGGAAGCAACAGTTAGAACTGGACATGGAACAGCACACTGATTCCAAATAGGAAAAGGAGTACATCAAGGCTGTATATTGTCATCCTGCTTATTTAACTTATATGCAAAGTACATCATGCAAAATGCCAGACTGGATGAAGCACAAGCCGGAATCAAGATTTCTGGGAGAAATATCAATAACCTCAGATACATAGATGATACCACCCTTAAGGCAGAAAGTGAAGAACTAAAGAACCTCTTGATGAAAGTAAAAGAGGAGAGTGAAAAAGTTGACTTAAAACTCAACATTCATAAAACTATTACGGCATCTGGTCCCATCACTTCATGGCAAATAGATGGGGAAACAATGGAAACAGTGACAGACTATTTTCTTGGGCTCCAAAATCACTGCAGATGGTGACTGCAGCCATGAAATTAAAAGATGCTTGCTCCTCGGAAGAAAAGCTATCACAAACCTAGACAGTATATTAAAAAGCAGAAACATTACTTTGCCAACGAAGGCCCATCTAGTCAAAGCTATGCTTTTTCCAATGGTCATGTATGGATGTGAGAGTTGGACTATAAAGAAAGCTAAGCACGGAAGAATTGATGCTTTTGAACTTGGATGTTGGAGAAGACTCTTGAGAGTCCCTTGGACTGCAAGGAGATCCAACCAGTCCATCCTAAAGGAGACCAGTCCTGGGTGTTCATTGGAGGGACTGATGTTGAAGCTGAAGCTCCAATACTTTGGCCACCTGATGCGAAAGGCTGACTCACTGGAAAAGACTCTGATGCTGGGAGGGATTGGGAGCAGGAGGAGAAGGGGACGACAGAGGATGAGATGGTTGGATGGCATCACCGACTTGACGGACATGGGTTTGGGTAGACTCCGAGAGTTGGTAATGGACAGGGAGGCCTGGCGTGCTGTGTTTCATGGGGTCGCAAAGAGTCGGACACAACTGAGCAACTGAACTGAACTGAACTGAACTAAATAGAAAACACTAGGCCCAGTTGTATTCACTGTTATGGATTGAATTGGGTTCCCAAAGTTCATAAGTTGAAACTGTAACTGCCAATGTGACTATATTTAGAGATAGAGCCTTCAAAGAAATTATTAAATTTAAATCAGGGCCTATGAGTGGGCCTCTTTGAGCAAACTCCAGGAGATAGGAAAGAACAGACAAGCCTGGCATGCTGCAGCCAATGTTTGGTAGCAAGAGTCAAACATGACATAATAGCTGAACAACAATGAATGATTGGGCCTCAACCCAATAGGACTGGTGTCCTTAAAAGAAGAGGAGAAAACAGCAGTGATGTGTATACAGAGAAGGTGGCTACTTAGAAGCCAAAGAGACTGGCTTCAGAAGAAACCACCCCTGCTGGCACCTCAAAACCTCTTCAGTTCAGTTCAGTTCAGTTCTTCAGTCGTGTCCAACTCTTCTTGACCCCATGGGCTGCAGCACGCCAGGCTTCCCTGTCCATCACCAGCTCCCATCGCTTACTCAAGCTCATGTCCATTGAGTCAGTGATGCCATCCAACCATCTAACTTTGAGAATATAAACGTGTGTTATTTAAACCACTGAGTCTATGGTATTTTGTTACGACAGCCCAAGAGAACTAATTTTGCTGTTGCTGTTGTTTAGTCAGTAAGTCGTATCCGATTCTTTGTGGCCCCGTGGATGGTAGCCCACCAGGGTCCTCTCTCCATGGGTTTTCCAGGCAACAATGGGAAGTGGGTTGCTATTTCCTTCTCCAGGGGGTCTTCCCTACCTAGGGATCAGACCCACATCTCCTGCATTGGCAGGTGGATTCTTTACTACTGAGCCACTTACTCTCACCCTGTATCTATCCTTCCTTTTAGTGAGATAAATGCAATCATTATTTAGGTCAGTTTGTAATAAGTCAAGTTTTCTGTT
Source organism: Bos indicus x Bos taurus (assembly GCF_003369695.1). NCBI lineage: Eukaryota > Metazoa > Chordata > Mammalia > Artiodactyla > Bovidae > Bos > Bos indicus x Bos taurus. The sequence goes on along the minus strand of NC_040091.1, from coordinate 21,074,573 downwards.
CTTTGCATCCAAAAACCATTGCAGTGGATACACTACATGATCTTGGTCAAGCTGCTTTACTTTCAAAGAGGTAAATGTGTTTCAATTTCCTCATGTTAAAAATAGGGGAGCTGGACTAAATAAACTCTGAAAAGTTTTTCAACTTACATTTCTATGCTATTGTAGAATATACTTCCAGGAAGTCTTTGTTTTCCCAAACCATCCCCCCTTCATCCAAAATCTATGATTCAATACTGATATGCAAAGTTACTTGATAACTTTTCCAAAGTTATTTGATGGCAGTAATCTAAAATTAATAGTAATAATAATAGTTTGGGGTTCTGAACTCTGGGTGTTTATTAGAGTATAGCAGAGTAGAAAGAATATAAAGATGAACATAAATTCTTCTGTGTAGAAAGACTCTGAACACAGCAAAGGAGTCTTCCTTTGTGGGAAAAGAGGACTCATGGCATTTAGATGCCTCTGGAGATTGGCGCTAAGGACAGAAGAAATTACTTGTAATGATCTTTCATGTGCGTCACCTTAAGGCTTTTGAAATCCACTAAGGAGCAGCTAACTAGAACACCATTTCCTCTCAAACCAGGTAACTTTGATTTGTAAAGAAAAAATGTAACTCCTCACAAAGCCCACGTATTCCAAACTCCTGTTCTTATGGCTGTTTCTGAATCTTAACATCTTTATTTTAAGGGTGTCCCTGGTGGCTCAGTGGTAAAGAATCCACTGGCCAATGCGTTCAATTCAATGAATGAATGAAATTATTTTTAAATGGACACATGCCTCTGAATCCTTCGGAGCATCTTAAGAGGAGGATAGCTTTCCCTCTGTCTTTCTTCTCCTCTAGCACTGCACTTCTGCCAGTGATAGAATTAAGACCCAAGCAGTGGCTTCATTATTCGTAATCAGACTGAGGCATTGTTAGATTGCCTCTTTAGAAACACCCCTGTAAACAAGAAAAGGACAGATTATATCATCCGGTTGGTGTTAAACAACGAAGCAGGGGAGTACTGGCAAGACTAACAGGCATTATTTCATTTGAACAAATTACTCTTGGACTCCTGGTCTCAGAGCCCGCATTAGTAAGATGGCTACTATCATGCATCAAGAAGACGTATTCCACCTTGCATAAAGCCTTTCCATTAAACACTCACCTCCCTGTGGGAGCTAACAGTCTCTTAGGCAGTATTCATCAGCCATGACAAGATTTGCCCTGGATTTCTGAATGATCAAGCAACCGTAAGATAAAAGTGGGCTTCCTCGATCCTTCTAGACTTTCAGATTCTCACTGGTGCTAGTATAAAGTGCATCCTGAATTATACAAGGAACTGCTGCTTCCTTTCCACGGTGACAGTGGAACTCAATCTGTGCATCCTTAATAGACCAGAGATACAGATGAAAGAGGCCTTAAGAGCTTGGCCTTCTTATTTCATCCTTCGGAAGTTGAATGGTTTCATCATCCAAGACAAGTGATTGTTTGTCCAGTGGTAAGGTCCCAGGCTCTAGCTTTCCCAGACATGACATCTGTTCATTCATTTATTCATCAAATATTTAATGAATGCTTACTATGTACCAGGTTCTGTTTGAGGCACCAGGGATTCCTTAAAAAAAAAAAAAAAAAAAAAACAGCCAAAGTCCTTGTTCTTATTGACGCTTACATTCTATGTGAGAGAAACACCAACAAATAAGTAAATAAAAAAATAAATAGCTACAGATAATAGTGTCAGGAAGATAGTAAAACAGGGTCATGTAATACAGACTGATTTGGTGATAGGGTGATGGCTGGAGTGGAGTACCTTAGATAGAGGTCAGAGCACTCCCAGGGATGACATTTGAGCTGGGATGTGAATGGTGTGACTGAGACAGTCATGTGGCAATCTGGGGAAAAATTTTCAGGAGAAAGCAAGTTCTTTTGAGGAACAGAAGCATAGTGAGAAAGGGAGATGCAGGACATGCTGAGATAAGAGGGTTAAGAAGAGGCTAGATGAAATTTGTCCTTATAGGTCATGGCAAAGACATTCAACTTTATGTCAAGAGAAGTGGGGAGCCATGGTACTGTTTTAAACAGGGCAATAACAGGATCAGAACTCACTTCTCAAAGCAGCTTTAAGTTCCTTTGGAAAATATGGGGATCAGAGTGCCAATGCATAGACCAGTTAGGAGGCAACTCTAAAATTCTTTATGAGAAATAATGGTCATTTAGACTGGGGTGGAGATAAATGACAATTGACATAGTAAGGGTATATTTCAAGTATGGAAACAGCTGTTGATGGTTTGGATATAGGAAGTGAGGGACAATAAATTAGAAATTAGGCCTAGATTTTTCTGTTTAATAGCTAAGTGGATGATGGTGTCATTTGCTAATAAGAAGAAGGCTGGGAGGAACAGCTTTATGGGAAAAGTCAATTGTTTCTACTTGGACTTTTCAGGTTTAAGATCTTGACAGCTAAGTCTAAATGTTGAATAAGTAGTTGAATCTCAAGAGAGGCAAGGGTTAGACATATGGGGTCTAAAATTTGATAACAAAAGGCCACCTGTTGGTGGGTTTTAACATCCTGGGATGGTGGAGCTTTTCCAGGCGGAAGAGAGAAATGGAGGCTACAGCCCAGGTGGCAGGAACTCCAGTACCAGGAGATCTGGAGTCAATGCATGAAAATGTATAGCCAGAAAGTAGGAAGAATTTGCAAATTAAGAAAGCAAAGGAGGAAAGTGTTTCAAAAAGGAAGCAAGCATCATCTTTGTTAAATGTGAAGTCAGGATAGATGGGAACAAGACTATGTTCATAAGGTATTTTCAAAGTAGAAATCTCTACTCATCTCATCCATCTCAAAGAGATGGTGGGAATGCCACACAGGGGAATATTTTCATCATCTCATTCAGGCTGAGAGGAAGGGACCGTGTCCCTTCCACAGAGAAGAACCAATGCCGAGGTGCAGGGAGACTCAGCCACATAGAGACCACGGTCCTCACCCCATCCCCACTGCCTTTTCCCTGGGGTTCCCAGCACTTGCTGAGACCCGCCTACTCCCTGAGGGCACTGGGTAGGGAAGGCTGTACCAGGAGCCTGCCCTGAGTCTGGCCAGCACTAGTCGTCTGTCATCCTTCCTGTTTGCAGACTGAGGCTCTCCTGCTGGCCTATTGGGCAGACATGGTGATCTTTGAAGTCTACACCGACATAACCAGAGGCTTTGCTACCAAGACCAACAGCCAGCTGGGAACCTGTATCTCCTTTGGGATGTGAAGAGTGCTCTCTTTTCTCAGCCATGCCAGGAACTTGAAACTCAACTTTGCAGAGCCCATGCAGCCCTTGGCTGGAACAGCCCTGAGTTCTCTGAGCTGAAGCCTGAATCCTGACGTGCTTTATGGCGTGAGGAGAGACTTCCTTTGAGTAAAACAGGTCAGGTGATCTGAACCATTTTGTAAGGCTTCTCACATGGCCATGGGAAGCTAAGATTTCCAGTGCTCTATTTACTAAGCCCTTGTACCAGGCAGGTACAAGGTGTTTAATAACCCCATTTTACAGATAAGGATTGTTGCTGTTGTTCAGTTGCTCAGTAGTGTCCAACTCTTTGCAACCCATGAACTGCAGCACGCCAGGCCTCCCTGTCCCTCACCATCTCCAGCAGCTTGTCCAAGTTCATGTCCATTGCATCAGTGATGCCATCCAGCCATCTCATCCTCTGACAAATAAGGATATAGTGGCTCAAACATAATCTGTGAGGTACCCAGAATCAAGATTTTAGCTCTAGCAATTATTGCTTCAGGTATTTTGAGTCTCTGTTACTTGATAAACACAAATTTAGGATTGTTAATGTCTTCCTGGTGGATTAATCCTTTATCATTATGTAATGTCTGTCTCTAGTGATTTCTTTGCTCTGAAGTCCACTTTACCTGATATTAATATAGTCTCTCTTCTTCTGTCTTCCATTGTATCCATTCTACTATTGAACAAATCCAGCCGGCTTTTTATTTTCACTATTGTATTGGATTGGTCAAAAAGTTCATTTGAGTTTTTCTGTAACAGTTTTTAAAAACCCAAATGACCTTTCTGGCCAACCCAATGTTTTTCAGTTTTATAATTTCCATTTTTCCTTTTAAAAAGTAACTTACAGTTATTTCTCGAGATTTTCTATTTTTTTATTTGTTTAAAAAAATCATAGTTATTGTTGAGGCATTTTATGATGACTGTTTTTATTTATTTTTAAAATTTATTTTTTTTATTTACTTTTGGCCATGCTGTGCAACCTGTGGGACTTTAGTTTCCCAACCAGGGATTGAACCTGTGCCCCCTGCCTTGCAAGTGCAGAATCTTAAATGCCGGACTGCAAGGGAAGTCCCGATGACTATTCCTAAAATCTTTGTCATACTTCTAAGATCTGAGTAATCACCATCTCGGAGTCTACTGATTGCTTTTCTCACTCAAGGTGTAAATGTTCCTGGTTGTTATTATAATGAATAATTTTTTAAAATTGTATTTTGGACAGTTAAGGTATAATATTATAAGACTCCAGACCCGATTGAATATTTGGAATATTATAAGACTGGATCCTGTTTACTCTTCTTTATTTAGCTGACTGTGCCCCTGTTGAGGTGTGACATAGGGCCACCTAGGCATGTGTGTTGCTTTCTGCTGAATCCTCTGATCTCATCCCAGCAAGAGTAGAACTCATTCATGTTGCTTAGTTGTTTCTAAATGGAGGTGTCAGCCCAGCTCCCTGCTGGGCGCTGCTGACATCAGCCACAAGCTCTGTGGCTGCTGGGCCCTCCGGACACTAGGCCTGCCCTCCTCCCAGCTCCCTGTGCCTTGTCCCACCTCCTTGCTGCCAGATGGGAGTGGAGGTGCTGCTGTCTCCCGGGCTCTGCTGCACTATCCTGATGAGGCAACCAGAGCACCGCCTGGCAGAGTGGGGGACAGAAGGCAGCTCCTCACGTAGCCTTTGACACCATTGGCAGGCCTCGAAGTACTGCCTACTTCCATCAGGCACTGGAAGGAGAATCAGCTCCCTGTTCCTTACACACCACCTAGACAGCGTATTAAAAAGCAGAGACATTACTTTGCCAACAATAGTCAAGGCTACAGTTTTTCCAGTACTCACGTATGGATGTGAGAGTTGGACTATAAAGAAAGCTGAGCGCCAAAGAATTGATGCTTTTGAACTGTGGTGTTGGAGAAGACTCGAGAATCCCTTGGACTGCATGGAGATCCAACCAGTCCATCCTAAAGGAGATCAGTCCTGGGTGTTCACTGGAAGGACTGATATTGAAGCTGAAACTCCAATACTTTGGCCACCTGATGCGAAGGGCTGACTCATTGGAAAAGACCCTGATGCTGGGAAAGATTGAGGGCAGGAGGAGAAGGGGACAACAGAAGATGAACTGGTTGGATGGCATCACCGACTCAATGGACATGAGTTTGGGTAAACTCTAGGAGTTAGTGATGGACAGGGAGGCCTAGTGTGCTGTAGTCCATGGGGTCACAAAGAGTTGGACACGACTGAGCACCTGAACTGAACTGAACTGGACGGGAAGACTGGTGCACTACAGCCTTTGATGGGACAGATAGGAGTGGACTGAAGTGGGAGATCCTCTTCCTCCTGAGAGATAAGTCCTATTCCAGGATCACTAAACCCACACCTCTGGGGAGAGGGCACCAGCCCTGGTGTTTTCAGGAAGCATTTCGGTTCATTCTGATGTTCAGTGAGGGTGAGAGCCATGAGTCTATGCAGCTGCTGAAGTCACCAATGATGGTAAGAGGTGCTAAAATCCATGATGAATGAGGTGCTGAGACTGAAGGATGACAAAGCAAGGTGAATGGGAGCAAATGTTTCGGGAAGGTGTGGTTCTAAATGTTTATCGTTTACTTCTGGTTGCTCTGGGTCTTCGTTGCTTTCTCTACTTGTGGTGAGAGGGCTTCTCACTGCGGTGGCTTCCCTCGTGGTGGAAGCCGGGCTCTAGGTGTGCAGGCTTTGGTATTTGCAGCACATGGGCTTTGATTGCTCCCTGGCATGTGGAATCTTCCCAGACCAGGAATTGAACTTGTGTCCCCTACCTTTGCAGGCAGATCCTTATCAACTGTACCACCAGGGAAGTCCCAGGAAGACGCGTTTTTTTAAAAAGGAGATGCAGGTTTGGCAAAGAGGAGCAGGAAAAATACTTTGGCCACGTCAGGCATGACAGGGAGAAAAAAACAAAAGCAGCCTCCCTATGAGAGGTTTCTAAGGTCAGTCAAATTTCAGATGAAGAGGATGTAAAAGGAATCCTGAGGGAAGAAGTTGAGACATAGAAAATTTGCTGATGGCAGGATTTGGCTGATGTAGGGCACAGGAGGAGGGTTTGAGACGGTGGCAGAAGAGAGAGTGCATCAGATCAGAGATTTTCCGAGCAGCATGGGACAAGTGTCTGGGTGAAAATGGATGATCTAGAGATCTCAGGGGGTAGGTAACTGGGGGAAAGAGGGAGGTGCAGTCATGGTGGAGCTCATCCGATCACCAGCTAGTGAAAGGAGCAAAATTCAGATACAGCTCAAGAGTCTGTTTTTGGTAGACATGGGCTCACTGAGCAACTATGAAATCCTGTGGCAATCTAGGCGAGGGGCCATCTCACCTGGGAAACGTGGTCTGCTGGCTTGAAGGTGATACTTTCTCATACAGTCACAGCATGCCCTTGTTGCTATCTTAGGGTAACTCCCTGTTTCCAGTCCACAGGATATTTCTCTTCTCTCCTTTGTCACTGAAAGGTATTCCCCTCTCTTCCCAGCAACTTGCTTATCGTGCTGTAAGTCTTAGGATCAGTAAAATACAAAGACCTAGTTACCTGCTTGCAACTAAAAAGAGGGGAGGCTGGGACTTCCTGGCAGTCCAATGTTTACAACTCTGAGCTTAAACTGCAGGGGGTTCGAATTCCATCCCTGACTGGGGACTAAGATCCAGAATGCCACACAATGCCTCTAAAGTAAATTAATAAATAATTTTCAAACATAAAAAGAAGGGAAGAGTCTAGAAAGAAGAACACAAATTAATGACTCAAAATTATCTGGACTCACCATACAGAAAATACTTTGTTCAGCCAAATTTAATTGAAAATTTAAGTGAAAGTGTTAGTTGCTCAGTCATGTCCCACTCTTTGCTACCCCATGGACTGCAGTGCGCCAGGCTCCTCTGTCCATGGGATTCTCCATTTAAGAATACTGAAGTGGGTTGCCATTTCCTTCTCCAGGGGATCTTTCTGACCCAGGGATCGATCCAGGTTCTCCTGCAGTACAAGCAGATTCTTTACCATTTGAGCCACCAGGGAAGCCCAAATAAATAATTCTTAAAAAATAAAGAGAAGGAGGAGTCTAGAGAGAAAAACATAAATTAATATCTCAAAATTATTATCTGGACTCACCATACAGAAAATACTTTGTTCAGGCAAATTTAATTGAAAATCTTCCTTATAAAGAACCTTATAGTGCTTACTCAGAGAAGGCAATGGCAACCCACTCCAGTCCTCTTGCCTGGAAAATCCCATGGGCGGAGGAGCCTGGTAGGCTACAGTCCATAGGGTCGGGAAGAGTCGAACACGACTAAGCGACTTCCCTTTCCCTTTTCACTTTCATGCATTGGAGAAGGCCATGGCAACCCACTCCAGTGTTCTTGCCTGGAGAATCCCAGGGACGGGGGAGCCTGGTGGGCTGCCGTCTATGGGGTCACACAGAGTCAGACACAACTGAAGCGACTTAGCAGTAGCAGTAGCAGTAGTGCTTACTGGAATCTAAAATTATCTTAAGTATTTATTGATTTGATTCAATCAAAAATATTTGGGGGATACTTTTTATATGCCAGATGCTCTCCCAAGTGCTTAAGATACGGCTAAGGCTAAGAATGGGGCTTCCCTGATAGCTCAGTTGGTAAAAAAATCTGCCTGCAATGTAGGAGACCCCAGTTTGATTCCTGGACCGGGAAGATCCTCTGGAGAAGAGACAGGCTACCCACTCCATTATTCTTGGGCTTCCCTTGTGGCTCAACTGGTAAAGAATCTGCCTGTAATAAGGGAGACCTGGGTTCAATCACTGGGTTGGAAAGATCCCCTGGAGAACGCAAAGGCTACTCATTCCAGTATTCTCGCCTGGAGAAGTCCATGGAATGCATAGTCCATGGGGTCGCAAAGAGTCAGACACGACTGAGTGCCTTTCACTTCAAGGCTAAGAACAAGACAAGCTAGGACATTCTTCTTATGGAGATTATATTCTTATGGGACTGAGTGAACAAAATCCCAGCAACCATCAAGAATATAAACAAGGAAGATGCCAGTTAATGAACCTCTTCACGTTGACTTTTCACTTTCATGCATTGGAGAAGGAAATGGCAACCACTCCAGTATTCTTGCCTGGAAAACCCCAGGGACGGGGGAGCCTGGTGGGCTGCCATCTATGGGGTCGCACAGAGTCGGATACAACTGAAGTGACTTAGCAGCAGCAGATCGTTCATGAAATCTTTACCATGTACGGTAAGTGCTGCCACTTGTCCTCTCCCCAGAACTTAGGGTCTTGCCTCAAAAGCCTAAATAGGTTTAGGCGAATCTTGTCCATTTCCTCCTCAATTATGCTTATTAAGGTATTATTTACATGCACTAAAACTAACCAATTTAAAAAGTACAGTAATGAGTGCTTGAATAGAATCATGTCAGCACAATAATTAAGATACTACCCTAATTCTCGTGTTCCTTTGAATTAGATCCCCTCAATCTGCCACCAGGCCCTAAAAACAGCCGAACTCCATTTAGACACCCTAGTTTTGCCTTTTCTACAATTTCATATAAATAGAAGTGTGTAGCACATAGGCTTCCCAGATGGCACAGTGGTAACGAATCTGCCTGCAAAGCACGCAACAGGGGTTCGATCCCTAGATTGGAAAGATCTCCTGGAGGAGGAAACGGCAATGTACTTCTAATATTCTTGCCTGGAAAATCCCACGGAGAGAGGATCCTGGAAGGCTACAGTTCATGGGATCACAAAGAGTTGGACACGGCTGAGCAACCGAGCACACAGTACATAGTCTTTTGTATTTAAGTTCTATTTTTATTGAATCTGTAATTATAATTTCCTTAACACCATCCCATTGATTCAGTAAAGATGACCACAGTCAGCTTTATCTGCAAAGATATAATGTTTTTAAACTAGTTATTTTAAAGCCACCTGCCTCACTTTTATAAATTGCACAATAAAGTACTGTAGGCAAATATTCATATAATGCCAAGTGCCATGACACTAAAGACAGGGATTTTGTGGTTCTTATTCCTAATCTTCTCATTTGCCCCATGATGTCACACACATATACACACACACACACGTAAAAGAGCATTTAAGTGCTGTAATATAACATCCACCTTTCCTATGCTTAGCAAAAAACATGTAAATTTTTGGCACAACAAGTCAAAGTCATTAATATATGCATAACATTTGAAAAAATAAAAATTAAAACTGGAGTGACTTCTCGGCTTGCATAGATTTGCTTACTATTTCTATGTTTTCAAAATGGAATTTGTTGTCTTTTTACAACAAAATAAAATTTCACTATAATAATTTTGGAAAGGATGCATATAAAGAAAAATTTATGTTTATAATTAAATATAATTTGGAGCATAGTTGTATTTATTACTTCTCTACAAAATGTCATATTATAAGGATTTTGTCTTCAGATTCTCTGCCATTTCACTGCATCATTTCAACACTGAACGTGTTTTCCTCTTTGTACCTGGAAGGGGTGCCCAGCACAGAGGACTGATGCTATTACCCTACAGAGTTTTTCAGTGTTTATTTCTTATTGAATTTATGGGGATTGCTAGCACTTGCTGGGTTCAAAATATGGACTCAGCATGTAGCATAATTCACCACTCAGTCCTCAGACTTCTTTGTCGTAGAAAACCAGGATTCTGTTTTCTGAATCTCTGATTCACAGATGGGTCATAACAACAATCTTGACGTTTAGACAATGGAGAAATTTGTCTAGTCTTTCAGTCTTGTTCTGAATACTTGCTGCCTGGTGGTGTGAGAAAAACATGCCTATTTTCAGAATGATCCCAGGCCTGTGCAGAAAAGGACGCTAATATGCAGTGTCTGGAGACTGAGTTCTCTAGTTGAGAGAGAGATTAGGGGACAAATCACCAAAAGCCAACCTCTCGTTTCTCAGCAAGGGGATTTGTTTCTCTTTTCCCTCTTATGGTCATATGCAGCCATGGAGGATTAAAAGAAGCATGTAGTCTTGTGAATTCTTTTTCTGTTAATTTTTAAATTTTTTCTGGCCACATGGCTCTGTGTGATCTTAGTTCCCCAACTAGGGATCAAACCTGTGCCCCTGACAGTGGAAACATGGGGTCCTAACCACTGGACCACCAAGGAAGTCCCTGATCATAGAATTTTAATGCCTGACAAAGCCTTAGATGTATGAGACTTGAGTGGGCTGATACTGACTATGACCAAGACCACGAAGGGAGAGGAACTGTCCAGCACTCGTAGGCCTGACTCCCAGCTCTGTATACTTTCTTGAGCACAAGTTGCCTCTCCATGGCTAAGAAGGTTGTCCTTTTCAGGCTCTACTGAAATATTAACTTCCCAGTTTTTTGGACTCCACTGCTTTGAGTGGGCTTCCCATGTGGCGCTAGTGGTTAAAAAAACAAAAAACAAAAACCCTCCTGCAATGTAGGAGACACAAGTGAAATTGGAAGTCACTCAGTCGTGTCCAGCTCTTTGCAACCCCTTGGACTCTACAGTCCACGGAATTCTCCAGGCCAGAATACTGGAGTGAGTAGCCATTCCCTTCTCCAGGGGATCTTCCCACCCCAGGGATTGAACCCAGGTCTCCCACATCACGGGTGGATTCTTTACCAGCTGAGCCACAAGGGAAACCCAAGAGATGCAGATTCTGTCCCTGGGTTGGGAAGATCTCCTGGAGAAGAATATGGCAACCCACTCCAGTACTTTTGCCTGGAGAATTCCAAGGACAGAAGAGCCTGGTGGACTACAGTCCATAGGGTTGTAAAAAGTAGGACACGAATGAAGCAACTTAGCACATATGCAGCTTGAGAAGTAGTGACAGATTTTATTTTATTTTTTTGAGCTCCAAAATCACTATAGCCATGAAATGAAGAGACACATGCTTCTTGGAAGGAAAGCTATGACAAACTTAGACAGTGTGTTAAAAAACAAATACATCACTTTGCTGACAAAGGCCCATATAGTCAAAGCTATGGATTTTCCAGTAGTCATGTATGGATGTGAGAGTTGGACCATAAAGAAGGCTGAGCACCAAAGAATTGATGCTTTCAAACTATAGTGCTGGAGAAGACTCTTAAGAGTCTCTTGGACTGCAGAGAGATCAAACCAGTCAATCCTAAAGGAAATTAACCCTGAATATTCATTGGAATGACTGATGCTAAAGCTGAAGCTCCAATCCTTTGGCCAGCTGATTGAAAGAGCCGAATCACTGGAAAATATCTTGATGCTGGGAAAGATTGAAGGCCAAAGGAGAAGAGGGTGGCAGACGATGAGATAGTTAGATAACATCACTGACTCAGTGGCAAGAATTTGAGCAAACTCCAGGAGATAGTGAAGGACAGGGAAGCCTGGTATGCTGCAGTTCATGAGGTTGAAAAGAGTTGGAGATGACTTGGCAACTGAACAACAGCCTTGAGAAGCTGTTGTGGTATTAAATAGACATAACTTTCCTTAAAAAAAAAATAGGGATAGTCCTTTTTTTGATCAAGTCTAATTTTAGTCATTGTCACAAACAAATAAAAAATGACCATTATCACCACAAACATTTCTTGAGGTAAGATAGAGCACATCGCCTACTTGCTTTTCTAATTTTATTTCAAACTTGGTTCATTTTGTGATTTCCAATAGACTCATTCATATGAAAATAGAAAACTTGAAATTTAAGTTTTTTAAGATGGAAACTGGGCAACATTTGGCAACAACAACAGTATTGAACTCAGTGCCCTTAGGTCTTGATTTTGCACAGAAGATGAGGAATGGGTGGAGAATGTGGGAGCTTGCAAAAGAATTCATAGCTAGCTTCACCACCAAAGAAGAAGGTGTCTCCACGAAGCTAGTGGTTCTCTAGTGACTTGAGATCAGGTTTCCAGGTCCTAATCTAGTCGTGTTCATACAGCTCTAGGTTGAAGTAAGTACCATGGCTTTGTCTCTGTGTATATTTACACATGGATCTTCCCAACCCAGAGACTGAACCCTGGATCGGAAAGATCCCCTGGAGGAGGGCATGGCAGCCCACTCCAGTATTCTTGCCTGGAGAATCCCAAGGACAGAGGAGCCTGGTGAGCTACAGTCCATGGGGTCGCAAAGAGTCAGACACAACTGAGCGACTAAGCACAGCACAGCACATATTTACCCACAGATTATTTTGGAAGGAGTGCTATTAAATTGCTCCTGGAATATGGTTGGCTTTAAGGAAATCTTGGTGCCTTTACTGAAGAGTTTTCCTCTCAGTGTTAGTATTTTTTCCTGAACTTGCCATTGAATAGGGTTCACCATGGTAAGACTAGATATTTACAATGGCTTTGGATCAGAAGTAGGTCCCAAATGGTGACTTGTCCATTCAGTTTCTTTAATGTGAGGCATAGTAATAGCATCCTGGAGCTGGAATCTCACATTTAGAAAACCCATCATTAATAGTCTTGCTGTGCCTTGAATATCCATTGATGATCTGTGTCTCACTGATAGAAAAACCAACAAAAATGGAATTGTGTATTTTTTATTTTGTAATGGGATTAGGTAATGGCCCAATTATGTTCAGCCTCACCGAGTAAAGGGTCTCTCTCTCTAATTAGTGGGTGGACATTGCAGGATAGCTCTGACCTTTTGTTCCTCCTTATACTAATGGAAAGGACCTTATACTGTGTGAGGGGGGTCATAATGAGATTGTTGCTGAAATCCACTAAATAGGGTAATAAATATAGTCTGACTACTGTTGATTTTTCTGTGACATAACCAGAAGGCAATTCTGTTGACTTCAGCAAGTGCTCAGACTGTGGTAGACTCACCAATGGTAATTATTTTTTCCCTTTAAAAAGTTGGGATTTCTCCCTGAGTTTCCTTGTAAAATGGGGATCAATGGAAAGATGGGAACTGCTTCGACAAGCTTCTGCTAATTCTGCCTCCAGGAAAGACAGGTAGATAATCAAAAGGGGCATGTATGTCCTCAGCTTCACTTCAAAAGAAAATGCACACAGTCTTTCACAGTTAGGAATTATAGCAATAAGTAATAAGCAAGGAGGGCTCCTGAGTCAGAAAAAGGACCTAACCAGTTGAAATCAGACAGGTATTAACAAGAAGACTTCCTCTGCTGATTCTTCCTCAAGCATGAGTAGAGTCCAATAGAACAGTGAAAATGATCAGAAAAAAAGATGCAGGCAAGATTATTAATACTACTTGCATTCTACTCCCTAACATCCCTTGAATCTACCAGTTTTAGTCCATCTGACTGCCACCACCTTAGTCAAAACCTCCATCGCCCTCGAGTGGACTCCTTACCGTGGCCTCCCAGTTGGTCTCTCTGCATGGATCCAGCAGATAGTAATTTCTTCAAAATGCAAGTCAGGTCACAGTGATCTCCTACACTTCCTTGTGTGACCTGCAAGACGCTGCCACGACCTAGGGCCCAGTGCTTCTCAGCCTCAGAAGTTTGTCTCTTAAGGGGCCTTTTGGTGGTATCTGGAGATGGCTGTGGTCATCCCACTGGGGCAGACCGTTGGCATCTAGTGCTTGTGCTGCTAACCATCTGTTCATGCCAATTCATATGCCTAACACGCAGTGAGGCCAAGCAAGCTGAAACATTGGAGTTTGGAGCAGAAAAAGGTTTATTGCAGGGCTTTGCAAGGAGATAAGGTGGCTCGCACCCTAAGAAGTCATCAGGGTACGTGTGTGTGCTCAGTCAGGTCCCACTTTTTGCAACCCCATGGACTGTAACCTGCCAGGCTCCTCTGTCCATGGGATTCTCTAGGCAAGAATACTGGAGTGGGTTGACATTTCGTACTCCATGGGATCTTCCAGATCCAGAGACCGAACCCACGTCTCTTACATCTCCTGCATTAGCAGGTGGATTCTTTAGCCCTGTGCCACCTGGGATGCTCCGTCCTACCCCCCAGGCAAAAACATCCTTGAGTTCCACACAAACTCCCCTTCCCCCACCAAGAGTTTCAACAAAGCACTTTTAAAAGCCAGATGAGACAGGAATGTCACCGGGTCACAGATCAGATCCTACACAATTGTCTGACTGGCTGATGGTGAGAAAGTAGTGTGGAGTCTCAGGGGTATCAGTCCTTAGGCTCCAGGAGGCCTGGGGCCATGTGCTCAGGTCATCAAGTAGTTAACATCTTTAGCTTGGTTCCAGGGTTTTCACATTTGCAAAACAACTCAGGAAATGTATACCAAATACTGTTATCTAGGTACCACAGAGAGGAGCAAAAGCAGAGGATCAGAGGGGAGAGGTGTCCTGGGGACACCCAGAGGGTCCTGCTCAATTACACATCCACAGGGCACAGGACCCTGAATATTTATTGGAAAGACTGATGCTGAAACTGAAGCTCTGATATTTTGGCCATCTCATGCAAACAGCCTACCCACTGGAAAAGACCCTGATGCTAGCAAAGAATAAGGGCAAGAGAAGGGGGCAACGGTGGATAAGATGGTTGGATGGCATTATGTACTCAATGGACGTGAGTTTGAATGAACCCTGAGAGACAGTGAAGGAGAGAGAAACCTGGTATGCCACAGTCCATGGGGTCGCAAAGAGTCAGACACGACTTGGTGACTGAACAGAAAGCAAAGGCGCAGGATGGAACTCCACATCAGAGAGTTTTCTGGCCTCAAATGTCAAGCACAGAAATTGCCAACCCAGCCTAGCCCTGCCCACCTCTTACCCTCATCTTGAACTACTCTCCTCCTGACTTACTCTTCAAGCATGCTGGATTTGTTCCACAAATTTTCCATCTTTCCCATTTTCAGTCCTGTGTGTCTGTTATTTTCTCTGAAGGCTATACTCTCTCCCCTAAAATTCCCCTCACACATCATCTGAATGTCTCTTTAGGAGTTCTTTTCACAGGGAAACCTTGACCAATGTCCACCCAATCTCTTATATGCTAACAGACGTGGTTAGGGTCATTTTCTGGAGAATGCAATGGCACCCCACTCCAGTACTCTTGCCTGGAAAATCCTGTGGACGGAGGAGCCTGGTAGGCTGCAGTCCATGGGGTCGCTAGGAGTCGGGCACGACTGAGCGACTTCACTTTCACTTTTCATTTTCATGCATTGCAGAAGGAAATGGCAACCGACTCCAGTGTTCTTGCCTGGAGAATCCCAGGGACCGGGGAGCCTAGTGGGCTGCCGTCTATGGGGTTGCACAGAGTCGGACACGACTGAAGTGACTTAGCAGCAGTAGCAGGGTCATTTTCAAATCTAAGTAGGGCTGATTGTAAAATCTTTACATAATGGGAGAACTAAGATCCCATATGCTATGTGGTGCGGCCAAAAAAAAAAAGAAAGTGGAAGCTAAAATCTACAGTATTGGTAACTGGCCAGTGGAGAGGGCTGTGGTGCATGCAGGTTGTAGGGGGCTTGAAGCAGACATGGCTGAGTGCTGATCCTCCCCCCTCCCCGCTTAAGTTTTTTATTTGAAATGATTATTAACTGATAGACATTTTTCTCAAATAAATTCCAAGCCCCCGCTATGCTCCAGTGACTATGCCAGGTAAGGAAGGGTGAGGGGAATACTAAGATGAACATAACACGCTCTCACCTGGTGTACTTTTCAAAGTGCTGTCTCATTTGTGCAGAGCAGAAGAGGAAGTGAGTAACTTGATCTCTCTTGGTGTTCATAATCATACAATCATTTTTTTCACTAAGTATCTACTAAATGCCAAGCATTGTGCAAGGTGCAGGGGATACCAAAGTAAATAGCAAATACTTTTTACTCTTAAAGAACTTCCTATTCAGAGGAAATAATAGCTAACTTTACTGGGCTTCATAATTCCTTCACACAGATTGTATCTCATCCATTCCCTCCTACTTTCTCCATGAATTAGGTGTTATTATTACACTGAATTAACAGAGGAGGAAGCTGAGCTTTGGAGAAGACAGTTCAGTTCAGTTGAGTTCAGTCACTCAGTCATGTCCAACGCTTTGCGACCCCATAGACTGTAGCATACCAGGCTTCCCTGTCCATCACCGACTCCCAGAGCTTGCTCAAACTCATGTCCATCCAGTCGGTGATGCCCTCCAACCATCTCATCCTCTGTTATCCCCTTCTCCTCCTGCCTTCAATCTTTCCCAGCATCAGGGTCTTTTCCAATGAAGACAGTTAAATAGAGTGAAATCTTTTGAGTGAAGGGCCCATACCTGACTTTTTTATTGTCATAACTCCAGTGGTCAGCTGAGAGTGGGTGGTCATTGTATATTTGTTGAATGAATGAATAAACTTCTTTGCCAAAGGTCACAGCTTACAAAGTGATGTGCTAGGATTTCCAGCCTTCCAAGTTCACACTCATTCTTTCATATCACAGCCTTCAGTGGTTTCATGCTTGCCTTCACTTAATGTCTGTTTGTCTACCAGGTGGCTAATCTATGAGGTATAAGAAGGAGGTTTATAAGAGGAAAGGAGAGGCACTTCCTTGGTGGTCCAGCCTATAAGAATCTGCCCTCCAATGCAGGGGATGTAGGTTTGATCCCCGGTCAGAGAACTAAGGTCCCACACGCCCTGGGGCAACTAACCCCCCAAGCCACAACTAGAGAAGCCTGAACGCCACAAGGAAAACCCAACACAGACTATAAAGAAAAAGTAGAGGGAAAGAGCCACGTAGGCGAAGCAAAAGGAATGCTCATGGTTCTGTTTCTCTCTCTCCCTTCGGCTAGTTAGAAGCCCCTGTAATAACAGGCTGTTCTTTAATGAATCGCTGTGCACCCCCTGTTAATGGCAAAGAGTATTCAATTTTACACAGAAGTTATCTAACAGAGGAAAACTTACACAGCAGAAGGAGACCTTTAAACCTATGTTTCATTTTCACAACCATAGACCTAAATTTAAGTAAATGAGACCTCCCTTGTTAGTTGTGAAGGGTTTGATGATTTTATAAGTTCCACGAAATGCTTTGGCTGTTAACTATAGTTGACTTTCAGAAGCAGAGTCAGGAAAGTTAGTAAAGTGGAAATTATACAACAAAGTATTTTGTTCCCCTTAAATGGTTGAAAAGAGTTCTTTAAGAAGCAAAAACACTAATTCAAACATATACATATATCCCAATGTTCATAGCAGTAAGATTTACACTTGCCAAGATATGGGAGCAACCTAAGTGTTCATCACGAGATGAATGGATAAAGAAGAAGCACACACATCTTCAATGGAATACTATCTGGCCATGAAAAAGAACAACATTTTGCCATTTTTAGCAACATGGTTGGACTTGGAGGGCGTTATACTAAGTGAAGTAAGTCAGAGAGAGAAAGACAACTACTGTATGATATAACTTATGTGTGAACCCTTAAAAATACAACAAACTAGTGAATAAAACAAAAAAAGAAGCAGATTCACAGATATAGGGAACAAACTAGAGGTGACCAGTGTCGGGGTAGAGGGGAAGGCATAAATTATTGGGTGTACGATAGGATCAAGGATGTATTATACAACGTGGGGAATATAGCCAATATTTTGTAATAACTGTAAATGAAAGTAACTTTTAAAATCATGTAAAAAATAAACAACAATTTTAAAGAATTCTTTGGGTAAAAAGATATTATAAGACTTATGTATACAGTATATGACGTGAGTTTGAGTGAACTCCTAGAGTTGGTGATGGACAGGGAGGCCTGGGTGCTGCGATTCGTGGGGTCACAGAGAGTCGGACATGACTGAGCGACTGAACTGAACTGAACTGATACAGTATATGAGTAATTATACTGGTGCCAAGTAGATATAAACATGTATATATGCTGTGTCATTAATGACTTAGTTTGAATAATTATATACTGGGGATAACAATTAGTCCCACTATTCATGTCATGTCAATCCAACCCTGGACTAATCATGAGCATTAGAAACCTAATATGAAGGGGTCTGCCACTCATAATTCCAAACCCTGTTCTTCTGGAGTCATTAATTGTAATTTGTGGATGTTACAGATAGTGGCAATTGCACATGTTGCCAAAACTGACATGCTTATGATTATCTAAGCTTAAACTGAGTGCTACTGCCAGGGAGTCTTGTCTGAAAAGCTCTTAGGCATCAGCCCTGCAGGAGACAATGACGCAGTGTCTGGGGTTAGGCTAACAGAAACTGCCAGATTCATTTTCCCTTCAACTCCATCAAAAGTGTCTAAGCTCCAAACCTAAGCTCTAAATGTAATCAAACAGTTACATTTGCCTTTTCCTACCAACCATAAAGAGTATGATATTTGGTAAACTTTTAGAAGATGAGTGGGAAGTGGGCCTAAGCCAGCCAAGGACTGTTTTTAGAGAAAGAAATGGGAGAAACAGGAGAAAAGCTAAGAACTTCTTTTTAATTTGGGGATAGAAAGAAAAATTAATAGAAGTTCAAAATCAATTCTAAGACACTAGAACAAAATCAAATCTCAGTGGCCTCACTGACTGAAAGGCAGGTCCGGTTTGAGAAAGGACCTCGAGACTTCTGAGTGGTGATTCTTGCATTTAGTGTCATCAGTGCCAGACCTCCTGAGAGGTCTGTTCAGGAAGGTACAAAAGATACCAGAACAAATTCTGGCCCAGTGGACTGCTGGGAAGAACTGGGAGAAAAGAAAGAGGTCAAGTCCCTACCTGTAATAGTTTGATGCTTTCGAACTGTTGTGCTGGAGAAGACTCCTGAGAGTCCGTTGGACAGCAAGGAGATCCAACCAGTTCATCCTAAAGGAAATCAGTCCTGAATATTCATTGAAAGGACTGATGCTGAAGCTGAAGCTCCCGTCTCTCAGCCACCTGATGTGAAGAACTGACTCATTGGAAAAGACCCTGATGCTGGGAAAGATTGAGGGCAGGAGGAGAAGGGGGAGACAGAAGATGTGATGGTTGGATGGCATCACAGACTCAATGGATATGAGTTTGAGCAAACTCTGGGAGACAGTGAAGGACAGGCAAGCCTGGTGTGCTGCAGTCCATGGAGTTGTAAAGAGTCAGACATGACTGAGCTACTGAACAACAACAATTCATTTCCTAGGGCTGACACAAAGTACCACATACTAGATGGCTTAAAATAACAGACATGTATTCTCTCCTCATACTGGAGACTAGACGTTTGAAATCGAGGAGTCAGCAGGGTTGGTTTCTTCGTATGCTCTGAGGGAGGCAGCTGTTCTACGTCCCTCTCCTAACTTCTGGTGGGTGGTTGTCATCCTTGGAGTTCCCTGGCTTGAACACATGTCACCAAATTCCCTGCCTCCATCATCACGTGACATTATCTCTGTCTCTCTGAATCTCTCTCTCTTGATAAGAACTCTAGCTATTGGATTCAGGGCACACTCGAATCCAGTGCAACCTCACCATTTTATTATTATTATCTTTCATTTTATTAAAGCTTCTTATTTTGTATTGGAGTGTAACCGATTGACAGTGCTATGATGGTTCCAGGTGCACAGCAAAGGGACTCAGCCATACTCACACATGTATCCATTCCCCCCATTCCGCTCCCATCCAGGCTGCCACATGACGTCGGGCAGGGTTCCCCGTGCTGTACAGTAGGGCCTTGATGAGTCCTTCTTCTCAACTTGACTTCATCTGCCTAGACCCTATCTCTGAATAAGCTCACGCCACTGAGACCAAAGATGAGGACTTGAACGGACCTTTCTGGGAGAGACACTTCAACTCACGACAACCTCTTTCCTTCTCTTAGGCTAGCATGCCTTCCACCATTCTTCACCTAGCCGCCATTCATTCCTGATGTTTCACCACCCTAGCTGTCCCATGACCTGAGTATCCCCTTGAGCTGAGTATCCCCTTGAGCTGAGTATCCCCTTGAGCTGAGTATCTCCTTGAGTATCCCTTTGTCTCTCCCATTATGGACACTGTTCGGATTAGTGCTGGCCTGTAGCAGGTTGTATTTGTGATTTGGACTGCTGACTCTTCTTTGCTCAACAGGTGGAAGTGGGTGGGGTGAGGGAGTGGGGAGAGCAGGGTCACACTTCTCTCATCATTCCCAGCCCCACACCCCCCTGCTCCCAGGTAGCATCAGTTGCATCTGGCATCTGGGTGGTGTCTGTCATCAGCAGTGAGGCCTCAGCTTGCCTCTGAGCAATGACTATGCCATTTATGAACAGTGTGCAGTCATGCCACATCCTCCTTTTCACATCGTTCTTCACTCTCTGTTATTCTCAAATTCAGACAAAATAGAGGACCATAATAGGGACTCATGACTAAGTCCCAGAATCACCACTCAGAAACTGAGTGGTGATTGAAATCTTGAAATCTTTGCAATTTCCTGTATAAAACATTTTTCTCTGTCACTAATCTCTTTCAGGACCGTGTGATTCTGAAGGGAGGAAGAGAGGTTTTGCTGTTGATTGCTATATAGCTTGAAACCATCCTTATTCTTTATAGTACAGAAGTGATAATCTCTCATATTTTAACACACAATGCCAGGAGGGGAGGGGATCCAAGGGGACCATATATTGGGATTCTACTGTTTTCAGATTTCCAATATAATTGAAGAAGGGGATTCTCCCATAATAGAAGCTGTAGACCTGAGTTACTATACCAGTCCCACAAATTCAATCCTCTTTTGAATTAATTTAATTAAGCCATGATTTACAGTTCTCTTTGTAATCTTGAGGCAGGAGGTAGATACTCCCCTCCCCGCCGCGGGCCCCCCCCCCCCCCCAAGAGTAAAGCAATTGGAGTTTCATTCCCTATGGACTGAAATTCCAAGACAGAATAGCAGGACAATTGAGAGAGGAGGCTGGACCCTGCTGAGACCACATATTTCTCAATCTCAAGTCAGGAGACCTCCCCATCCACACATGCGCAGAAAGGCTCTGTGGAGGTCGAAAGGGAAGTGATGTTAAGAGATGCTTGGCCCATATGCCCCTTCTGTAGAACCCATCTTGGCTAAGAGATGCACGTGCACGCATGGGAGGATCCTGAGATATACTAAACATGGACTCAGAACCAAGCAAATCAAAATGATCGGCAAAGGAAACCCAGAAGAAATGCCCCATGTAGGTGTCGTGAGAGCACAACTCAGCAACTCTCTCTCTCTGAGTCTGTCCATGTGTCCACATCTCCTGTACTTTTTTTCCTCCTAATAAATACTATACTTGTTTCTCTACTTTCCATCTTTGAGGAAATTCATTTCTGCAGAGCTGAAGGGCCGGGGCCTTGACCTTTGATCTAGTGTCTGGAATTCGGTGCTCTCACCGCTATGACCCAGCCTCCATCTTTGACCTGGAGCCCAAGCCTTGCTCTGAGCCACTGAAGGCTGAAGCCACCTGAGGTCAATCTGAACTTAATGTTTTTATTTTAGAATAATAAAGTACAGAATTTGAAGGAAAAAATTCTTTTCTGCTGAGATGGGAACAATAAGAACTAAAAGAGAAGAAAATTATGCCCCTCCTAAAGCCATCTCATCCTCTGTTGTCCCCTTCTCCTCCTGCCCCCAATCCCTCCCAGCATCAGGGTGATGCTGGATGGCATCACTGACTCGATGGACATGTGTCTGAGTGAACTCCGGGAGTTGGTGATGGACAGCGAGGCCTGGCATGCTGCGATTCATGGGGTCGCAAAGCGTCGGACACGACTGAGCGACTGAACTCAACTGAAATCACGTCTAAATAGCAAGAAGCAGATAAAAAGCTTTCTGCTCTGCTAGTATCCTCTTATTGTTACTATAGATAAAATATTTTAAAAGATAGAGTTATTGATACAAAAATTTTTAAACACAAAATAAATTTCCAGTCATCGGAAAGGCTTTTCTTCCACTCTCTTTTCTAAAACAGAAATCCCTGGAGTAAAAAGAAAAACGACGACAACAGGAAAGTCACATGAAAATGGACATGGAAACCACCAGACTCCCTGAAAATACTCCCGTCTTGCCTGCTTCCTTGTTTGCACTATGCTACATTTACTGCAGGACAATCTTGTTATTGTTTCAATGTACAGACATGCAGATTTATTTATCTGGCCAAGTGCAAATACTAATGCCACTGAGAAGACAGCAGTGGTTGCTTCCAAATTCAGGACTTAACAATTTCCTGTCCCTGAAGACTTTTCCAGAGCACCATTAAATGCACAGCCATGTCTGAAATCTGAAAAAGAGTTCTGTGTCCCCCCTGGTCAGCTCTGCTTTGGAAAGAGGTCTTTCCCCCATCTCTTGGGAGGGGGAGGGGGTGCATTCTTGGCCTCACTCTAGCGTTCTTTATTTGCATGTGCTAGCTTTTTTATTGCAAATAGGGCTTTAAATCTTACTTTAGAAATGGATATTGCACTGAATGTGGGTGCCTGCAAGGGAGAAGCTATCAATAATGTTAGTTATGAAAACCTGATCATAAGTGTTTTTAGTCCATTAGCCATTTCGCTTTATTTATGTCCCCTTTCAGGCAGGATTTGAAGCCAATATTCAAAAGATGAAGTTTGGATGAAGAGCAACACAAGAGGATATAAAACACTGTCACGTATTTTCATGCTAGAAAATATTTCTTCCTTATATGATTTTTTTTTTAAACAGCTCCTAAAAATCAGTAACCTCTGGGCAAATGAGGAATGCACAAAAGAGGAGCTGGGTCAAGCATAGATATTATTTAACATTTATCTATCTATCTATTCCTTTTCTACCGTTGGATCTAATTACTTTAACCAAAGGTAAATTACAAAATTTTTAAAATTACTTATCACACCCCTCATAAACATACCCACAGGCAATTTGGACACGTTTTTTTCCTCCATTTCAGCTCCTGACAGAAATTCAGCTCATGATTTATTAATAAAGTCCCGTTTGCTCTCATTTGCTGCTTTATCTTCCAAAGAGCCTGCAGTCTGAACAGTTAAACGTACAAGGAGAGAACACTTCTGGGCCTTTTCCTGGTGGACAGTGGCTGTCCAATATTGAGATTGTGTGGTTACCAATTTAATGCATCCCCGAAGCGACTGCCTGATCCTGATGCACAGAGAAGCACGTGGAAATGTCAGCCCAGGGACTTTGCTCCAAGCTTCACCCCAGCGTAGAGAGCAGAGCCATATTGAGCATGTCCAGTGATTCGCTTCCATTTCACAAAAATAATGCTCAAGGAGAGTAGGAGAAGAAACCAGACTGGTGAGGAAAAGGACATCTTGAAGGATCTAACTTTCTACTGTATTAAAACCCATCATAATATAAATGCAAAGATGAATGCGTTTTTTTTTCCAGGTTAATAGACATTTGGGGGTCTTTTAAGAAAATATCAAATGTTTCAGTTGAATGTCTCACACCAGTGAGCAATGTTGTTTCTCAGTGTTGGGCTCTGTGCTTCATCTGAGCTCTGCACCCTTAATGGTAAGGCCCTGACTTTCATGTTAATTTCCATGAATGACAAGGCAGAGATGAGGTTTTAAGTCCTCCTGCACACCCAAATGAAGGCGAACCCTAGCAACTTGAGTCACCTAGTCCTTTTCTGTGGACTTATTTCTAATTGAATGTTAAGATCAAAGTTTAAGTTTATAAGAAAGAAAAACAAGTGCCTATAAATAGTTATTATCTGACATCCTTATGAAAATTCATGACCTGCCGTTTTATCAGAGACCTTCGAAGAATTCTAATTGTGAAGT